>NC_143537.1:2831615-3201615 GCF_031878675.1 Megascapheus bottae | reverse complement strand
CCAAATCAATACAAATACTCGTTCACTCTGTTTTCACTGTGAGATCATCCAGTCACCTACAGCATGATTTTTAATGTCTACATGGACAGTTGTGCTAATGGACTATACGTAATTGAAAATATTCTCTCCCACTAATCAGTAGGTGGTTTCTGATGTTTTCTTTTCCTCTTTATTTTTTCTGATGCTTTCTTTTTATGAACAGAATTCCAGTGAACCTGCTCTGCTTGTAGCTCAATCTTTTTGACCCTCCTTGACTATTCCAGAAACAGATCAAGGGCTCAGGATTGGTGTGAGGCCTTTTCATTTGCAAGGAAGTGGTATCGTGCAGGACTTGAGTGACACCAGCTCTTGAAGAGGAGACTGGGGAGTATTTTATTTGAAAGGTCTGCAGTGAGCCAGGAATGAGCAGTAAGCTTAATGGGCGATCTGGCACAGCAGGTGTATTGATTTGGGGGGAGCGAGGGTAATATCGGAGCGCTGACATTGGAAAGGCATGCATAAACTAACACAGAAGAGCTAGGAGAGAGCCTACCGGGGATGCGATAATCTGCCATTCTCATTTCAAGAGTTGGGCAGTATCCCATTGGCAGGTCACGGAACAACTCCTTGCCTGCCATCTGAGGACAAGTGTCAGGCTGTAAAAATAAATGTTTTAGAGGAAGAGGAGCCGGTAGCCCAGGCAGGCGTGCGTGAGCAGGCGGTGTCTGGAGTTTCTGATGGCATGTGTTATCATGTTTGATGCTCTTTATTTAATTGCATTTTGCTACTGGATTTGGGTATCGGGGCCACTTCATTTTTCAGTTACTGGAGGAATGCAACTTTTCAGAAAAACAGAAAAGTAGACTGATTCAAAACTGTTTGCCCAATGCACTGTTGGTGAGAAAGCCAATATTAGGATTTCATTAAATTATCACTAGATGCTTTACAAAACAAAAAGGAATTCTATGCGTGCCTTGAAGGGCAGAACCTCTGTGAAAAGATAACATTATGGAGTAGGCTGATTCTTTAAGCAACATTGCAACAAGTGAGAAATTTTGTTAGATTAACATGAGAGGTAATTGAAGATTGAAAAGGAAGTTACTTAAAATGCAGTTTCATGAAATATGTTCTAGTAGCCCAGGAAGATATTCCATTATACCTAAATTTTAATGGGATATATATATATATATATATATATGACTTGAATAGAAGAGCTTAGTTCTATGTCTAATTTTGTATCTCCAGCATCATACATAATGGTTGTAATGAATGATGTGTAATTGAAAAATGTGCTTCTAGCATTATTAAAGGAAAGGAAACGTCAGCATTTTTTTTTGAGAAATAAAAGGACTCCACCAGAGCATGAGACCTACGGAGGCTCCCACAGCCTTTATTTATTTAATTTTACAGAGCAGAGAGTCAGTTCAGACGTGTGATGAAATAGCTGAAATGAAATGGTGATTGCATACATTCAGTTCGAATTAGACATGAATTAGGAAAATTATATTCTTTCTCATCACTAATCTCCTAATCCTTAACAGATCAAAAGCCTTTCCTCTGGATCCTGTTCTCTTGTCAAAACTACAATTTTGGTTCAACACAATCTGTTGTTGGTAAGACACATGGACAGTTGACCAAAACTGGAGAGCAGTCCGAACCTTTCTATGTAATTATACCCATCTCATATTTTCTGGCTTTTTCAACGTGAATGAACTGAGCCTAAGTCTTTAGTCCTTCAGATACATTGGCGCTATACGACCACTTTCCTCTATTTACAAAAGTCATCTGGGTACCCGTGGCTCATGTTTGTAATCCCGCTATGCAAGTAGATGAGATCTGAGAATAGAAGTTTCAAGCTAGCCAGGAGTTAAAAATCAAACAAGACTCCATCTGCAAAATAACCAGGAAAAAGCTGTTCCAAGTGGTGTGTGCCAGCTGAACCCTGATTTCTAAGCCTAATACCCCGAAAGAAAAAATAGCAAGAAAATTGCTTTATGTGTTTTTAAAATGCTATCAGGGCAACATCTAAACATCTTGCTTAGGATTTGTTTAACCCCCAGTATTTCCTCAAAAGCCTTTGGTACAATGCTTTCAATAGTTTATTTCAAATTTACCACCTTGTAAATGAAGGGAATTTAGAATGAACTACTTAAGCCCAAATTTCATTCTTAATGTGTCATCTCATTTGTCATCTGTCTACCTCCTACTATCAATTAATTGGAATTATGTTTTGTGACTTTGAAAACCAATTATATAATCAGTATACTTCCAGGTTGCCATCTTGTCTGATCCACTATTTATCTTCGTTCCATCCTCTGAGGTGTAAGGTTAGATGTTCACTTGTAAAAAACATAAATTATGAATTGCATTCATTTAGATGGATGCAAACCGTTTCTGCCTTGTAGAGACATGCCCAGACACTTGTCTGGATCAGGATTCACCAAGTTTATACTTCGCCCCGTGGCTCTGCTGACAAGCACCCACTGTCATACACACACGCAGGTCTCAGGCAAGAAGGAATTTCTCCTGAACTTTTCTGCCCTGGCTTGCCTTGAATAGTGATCTTTTTCATCTCAACTGCCATTTTTTAATACAGGCATACACACTCAAAATTTACTGCTTAGTGTATATATGTATATATGCATATACATACATATAAAGAGAGGGCTGTAAAGTTAGCAAACATATTTGCAAATTTAACTGAAGCATTTTCACACACACACACGCACACACACACTTCAGGCGTATACAAGATGTTTTTGGAAACAGGAGAAGGGAATATATTTGTAGTTTCTTTTTTTTTCTTTTTTTGCCAGTCCTGGGCTTGAGCTCAGGGCCTGAGCACTGTCCTTGGACTTTCTCAAGGTCAGAGCTCTACCACTTGAGGCTCAGCACCACTTTCAGATTTTTTTCTATGTATGTGGTACCAAGGAATCGAACCCGGGTCTTCGTGCATGCTAGGCAAGCATTCTACCACTAGGCCAAACTCCCAGGCCCGTAGTTTCTTTTTTTCCTTTTTTTCCTTCTTTTCCTTTGCATCACCAATGTAGGCAATCATTTCTGTCACACAGGTGCCAGGCCACTTGTTCTTCTGGGTCTGGTCCTGTTGTCAGAGTTCAGGCTAATGCCTGCTGCTGCTGCTGATGACTGGGGGCCCTTCAAGTGAGCAGAATACTTGCACTCTGGTTGGTATCCTGACAGCCCCACATTCTCTAAGGACATACCTAGCTGGGTTTGCAAACTTGGAACTACCCTGCCCCTTAAGCCACACTTGTAGTTCTGGGCTTTTTGAGGGTTCTGTGGAGCGTCTCGTGGATAAATACTCAAGCTGGATTCAAAGGGAGATGCACACATCTCAAGTTTCTGTGAAAGGTGAAGTGACAGCTTTCCACAGGGGAGCGTAGCAGACAGCAGAGCTATGATGTCACCATGGATAAGTTCCTCTAGTGTCACAGTCCCCTGACCTATTTATGATTAGCTTAATAAGGAACGTCTCATAAAAAAATAATCTCACTGTTTTTTTTTTTTCTATTAAACCTTGACTGCATTCCAAGTCTCCGAAATTGTGCACTGGCTTAGGGTGACTTGAAACTGATTCCAGAAAGAGGAAATCCTGAAAGAGGGGGAAAAATGACTTTGAAAAATTTAGAATGTGTACATGTGCTGTACACATTGAAAGGCCGTTTCCCTGGAAAGAACGGTGTGTGTTTAGAAAGATCATATTTGGTGCACACACTTAAGTTTCTGGAAGGTGGTCTGTTTCTGTTCTGTGAATAATGATTCCTCCTGGGCTAGTCGTGGATGTTCTGTCTGGATTGACAACATGGTTGAAGCAAATACTGTATTTTTTTTTTGAGTTTGGAGAATTGGCTTATTCCCCTTTTAATTCTTGTAAGCCCAGGAAAATCTTTTAGTTTACCTGTAAGAGAAAAGCCAACCACAAAATTTGATCCTTGCGTCAATAGGGTTTCTAGAATATATATATATAGTATATATATATAATATTTATCCCTACAAGAAAACCAGGACAAAGCCTTTGGGTGAGTAGGTGTTCAGTGAGGGAGAAAGGAAGATAGAAGGCAGAAAATCGATCCCATCCCATTCAAAGAGCTCGAGAATTAAGAGTTTCAAAGCAAGTTAACGCACACCAGCTATTTGCTCTAAAAGTTTAGATGGAATTTTAGGGTAGGTTGGGACTCTGTGCTTGCTGGAGTTAGCATCTTCAGGTGTCAATGTCAGGCATCTGTATGGGATCTCCTCAAATCATCAGAAGGAACACACCTTTTAGTTTATGTTTTAGTTCAGTCTTGGCAATATGGATGTTTGGTTACTAGACAGGAGCGCAAGCACTCAAAGACTCCAAGTTCCTGAAAAATAATTTTTTTTGCCTCCTTTGATTGCTTCCTGATGTATCTGATGCATGACTTCTCAGTTCAGAAGTCAGTTATCTTCTTTGTTCTAATCCTTCCTATTTGCCGATTCTGCCTGTGGCTGTAATCCTGGTTCCTTCTGAGGCTGAGATTCGGAGCATCATGCTTCAAGGCCAGCCTGGTAGAAAAAAATCTCCCTGAAACCAATTTTCAATAAAGAGCTTCATTTGGTGACAACCAAATCTATCAAGCCAGGCAATGGTTTCAAAGCCTGGAGTATAGGGATGGAAGCCTTACAGCACACCTGAGCAGAAAGCAAGTCCCTATCTTAAAAGCATACACATGGAAAAGGTTTAAAGGAATAATAGCCCACAGATCAGAGGGCAAAAAAAAAAAAAGAATTATCCTGCTCACAGCATTATAACAAAGTCAAGGAATTTTTTTCTATTGTTTCCAAGGAAATGTACCTGACAGTTAAAAGAAGATCCACTTGGTTAACCCAAGGGTTTCCTTAAAGTATTAAGTGCTAAAGTATTGATGTCCTCTCCTCTAAGCACTGCATGGAAATGAATGAAGGAACACACTGCATTCTCTTCATGACTGTTGATTTGGCCATTATTTTTTTTTTGATCGATAACCATGCTGCTCAGGTTTGAGAGATTAGCTTAGTTGAAACTCCCTTCTTGATGATATTACTTTCATAAATGAATTGAAGAATAGCTCTTTTCCTGGCACCCATTAAAACAACAACATATTTCATTGCTACAACCTTGAGAATCTTTTCAGCGTGTTCTGTCCTGTGGTACTGGGCTTTGAACTTGAAGCATGATCCTTGTGGAGGAAATGTTCTACTACTTACCCACCAGTCCTGGATTTGAAACTCATCATTTCCACCCTTTTCCAGTAATAATGAGAGTATGTGATCAAAAGCAAATGCCATCAAGAAGGATCTTAGCCTCTAAACACACAGGTTTCCTAAGCAATCGTGAACAGTGTAAAACAAACCCAGAAAAACCACTTGCATTTGTGTTCACAGGAAACATCCTTAGTATTATTAGTTGTGTTTGCTTTGTTTCTTGGGGAAATTTCTTTGACCATTGGCTACTGTTGACAACACAATCATGGCCCCTTCTTCCCCAACTCCTCCCACCAAAAAAAATAGTAAAAATTCCCTCCCTGTCCTTTAGCTTTTTGGCAGGGAGGGGCTGGCAGCGCTGAGAGAAATTCCACCTTCCAGTGTGAACAGGATTAATCAGCTTGTGGAGACTCTTCTCCTGGAGTCAGCAATCAGTGGAGCGAGGAATGGAAAAACTCCCAGGGGGTTTGCTGAGCTACCAAGAATCTGGATTCAAATTCCAAGAAATCTATTTTATCCTCTCCAGGGTCATTTGCCCAATTGCAAGGCAGAGACGAAAGCCAGACAGCAGGGAGTTTTGTGTCTGGGTGAAGAGTCTTAGCAGCCTTTGCCTTTGTGAATATCCATTTATTTCCACAGTCGTAAAGTTGTTATTTTTCTCCCTTGATAAAGATTTGGATATTTTTTCCTTTTTTCTTTTTTTTGATATTTTTTATTGTAATTAATAAAAGGGTTACATGCTATTTGCTAGATAGAAGGTGCATCAATTCCCATACATTGATACCCTTTCTCATATCTTGGTCCCCATTACCCACTCCCCCACCTCCCATCTTGGTTTTCCCCCCTTCCCTATCCAATTTCAAATAACCAAATACAAATATATCTAATATATCAGATAACAAAGTGAGATACTGTAACAATATGAGATAACCAAGGGACAGCAAAAGAGCTCCCCCTTTTTATGATAGGTAGTCAAACTAGTTCCTATTTAACAAAGCAAACATATATAAATATCATGAATACAAAATACTGGATCAATGTCACCCCCTTTCAATATTCTCATCCATCCCTCCCCTACACACCCCTTCTGTCCCTCTTGCTAATTTTGTAGGACCTAGATAGTACTCTTAGCTGCTTTCCCCCACCCCCATCATCTTCTATCAGATTATAGAGCACACTAAATTTATTAGTGGGCTTCCCTCCCTCAAGTATTCATGTTCTCTTTTCCAACTGGTTCCATTAGCTACATCTTCTAAAAATTCTTGATAGTTTCTCTTCAGTCAGATGCCTTGGGAGATGAAGAAGGAGCACTCAGAAATTTTATATAGCCATCTGGCATTGTTTTGGTTTCCATGGCTGCATGTATCCCCCCCCCCCCCGAGTAATTCGATTATTTATTTCAAATAGTGGCTTGGAAGTGAGGGAACCATTCTGCAGGAAGGAGGAGCTAGCCCTCCTCTTTCAGAGCAGTCTTATGCCTGTTGCTCTGTTGACTCTGAAACCACTCAGTTTGGACTCTGACCCATATACAGGGAATATTTAAAGCCCCACCCCATTTTGGCTGCTTTCTCTTGCATCCAGTTTTAATCCAGATGGGTGAAAACCGCAGCAAGGTAGGGAAACATGGCAATAGTTCATTCATACTTCCGTTGCTATCATTTGCATCCTTGCTTTAGAATAACCTTCCCAATTAAGGCTTTTTCAGGTGCCCACCAGGACAAAAAAAATCTTCCAATTTGTTCATGCCCATTTTTTTCCTACTGTGGTCACTCCAAGAGTTAGTGTCTGTGACACTGTAAAATAATTGAAATACCTCATTGAATGCCAGTCCACGGGAATGATTTCACCCTGGAAACTGTGGATGAAAATCTAGAATATATTTGCTCTTGACGTAGTCTTCGGCTCTTGTGTTTGGAGTCATCTGAGGTGGGGCTGGGGAAGACACTGATTTCCCAGCGGTCTTGTAAGCCTGGAGAAAGGACTTAGTGAGTGTGGGGGTCTGTGCTACGCCCCAGGCTCCATAACCATGTCAAAGTCAACGTCACCCAGAGTGCAACACAGCAGTGCACTGCGGTGTGAAGCTTTGTGCACAGGGCTCCATTTCTCCCCACGGTGTCCCCCTAACTCTCAGCAGGCAGAAATGAGCTGTGCTGCATTCGGAGTGGGAGAGGAGATGGAAATGCAAAGGAATGGCTTCGGGAATTGTGAGTGAGCTTCCTGATAGACCAGACAGAGGGCCACCTGACCTCCCCACCACCATCTTTAATCCTGAGAATTAAATCCAGGACAATGACACACAAACCAAAATTCCATGCTGTCTTCCACATCGCCGTCTTGTTTTATAAATGCGGTGGTGGAATTGAAGTACCTCCATGCACTTCTTATAAACTTACTCAGAGAATAGCCTGTTTCAAAAGACAAGCACACAAACCTCCATGGTTGACTTTAAACTATGACCAATTCTAGTTTTAAAAAAACGTACGTTTAATAGGCTATTATCATCCGATGTCCATGCTTATTTTCAATACATTCATTAAGTGCCATCATGACACTCTAATGGAGTAAAGGAAATGTCCTTTGTTCAAATGGCAGTGTTTTCAAGGCCATGTTTCTCTCTTACAAATGAAAATAGTATTCCCAACTCAACCTACCTGATTAAAACTATTGATGGCTCATGGCCTTACAGTATTATCACCTAAAGGAATATAATTGGCAAATTCCACTATCAGTCCTTTAGTATATTCCATATTTTCTCAAGCCCCATCTTTTTGTGGAAAATCTAACACTTGTTGGATACGCCAATTATCTGTCTATAGATAATAGTGACAGTAACATGCTAGGGAATTAACAGCTCCATTCATATTATTATACTTGGAACATTGTTGCAAGCCAGAAATGTCATTGACATATATAGACCCCCGCATATATGCATTCACAAATATTATAATAATCCAAAGAACTACTCACTTCTGGTGGTATGAAGAGATTCAGTATGTTATTGAAAATCCTATTCTTAAAGGGATTCTATGAAAGTCAGGCAAGAAAGAAGGAAAAGAAGGGAAGGAAGGAAAAAAAGGAGAGGAGAGAGAAAAGGAAAGAGGAGGGGGGAGAGAAGTGATAGAGATGAAGAGGGAAGCCAGTGCAGTTGATTGAACTCAACTACGTGGGAGAAAGAGCTGATCCTGAGCTCTGGGCAGAACTTAAACCCCTGGAGAGCCTGCTGGTTTTACTCAGGTAGAGCAGACCAACATGGTAAGCCAACATGTTAAGGTAAATTGACAAAGAATGAGCACTGGGCTTTCAAAATTATTTAAGCTTACTGTGTTTTATGAAGATTTCTGTAAGAAAGGAAAAAACATCATTAGTTCTGCTTTCTAATTAAAAAAAAATCTCAGTATCTTTTTATACAGGTTAAGTTAATGAAAATGGGATCAGAGATGAATTAATTATCCGAATGGTTTGTGAAAAAAAAGTCAACCTGTTACGATCAACACAGTTTAAACTTTCAAGTGCAAATACTTTTTTTTGAGAATAAATATTTCCACAAACATCATTTCTTTACCATTCACGATGACCTAGAAAGAATTAAAAATAAGACTTCCATGTTGCAGCATTTTTTCTCCCTATGAACACATTTTCTTGTCAGAAAATTTCACAATACAATGAAAATAAAAGACCTAAATTGTATGTCCAGTATGCTAGAATGACTATTTCAAAGTTTTCCAGCTTTTCACGTCGTGTCGACAAATATCCTTTTAAGGTTTTCTTTTAGGCTATAGATTTTACTCCTCTTGTTTTTTTTACCTTCTCTGGGTTCTGGCATAGGTGACTTTGTTTGTTCATTGGAAATGCCAAATTCATGTTTCCTTAACTAAAATTTAAAATAGTATTTATTTTTAAGGCAATGTAATGTAGAAACATGTACCTCCTTTTTTGCCTTCCAGTGATTATAACCTTCCAATAACCTATGGCAGAACAGCTACCTGAATCCTTTAGGTCTATCATGTAAAGTCCTTTCCTGAGTGCTAGGCAGATATGTTTCATTTGAGCTATGAAATATTAAATAAACATCTAAACATCAACAACATCTAAACATCACCTGAGTTCATGTACTTGGAAATGTCTGGCTTCTCATTAAGAGTCTGAAGATCTGGGATGTGAGGTCTGTAATTCCACCTGTTCTTATACTCAGGTACTGGCATGGCTTTGGGCTGGTGCAGTCGCCGTCCTGCATGCAGAGGACTCTTCTGCCCATCTGTCTTCCGTACCTGTCTTCCCAGGTCTTTCCTGTAGCAAATTTTCGCTAACTTCTAAAATATCTGCCTGGCTTCTGAAAACATTGGACTTTGTAACCTGACATTTGAATAGGTTGAACATTTATTCACTTGGTATCAGTGTCTATAACAAATATACCAGAGACAGAACACTTTATCCACACAGAAATCATGAGCAACAGGGCAAATATTCTTCGAAGTAAGCCTAATCTATGAGAGTGTAATGTCTGTGTTTCTCTGTAGACCTGTCCAGTGTAAATACCTTGTTGAAATGTAGCTAATATTTCTGTATACTTACCAACCTTAAGGGAAGCAAACATTCTAAAGTGCATTACACACACAAATTGATATGAATTGAGATTCCTTTCATACGACTTTATAATGATAATTCTTAAAATGAAAGAAAGTATCTCATAATGATGCACTGGTAACAAATACAAGTATAAATTATGTTTATTGAGGCTTGACCTTGACATTTGCAAATTTGTGCTTGTGGTTTTAAAAAGCAAAAACAAAAAGCTCACATTAAAAAAAATTATTTCAGCCAAGCCAATACATGTCTCAAGTATCAAATAATCTTACATAATATTCAGATACTGCCAGGAAATTTTGAATATGTGGTATGCCAGCACACAGAGGGGTTTAGAGGGGCTTATTATCTATTATCTTTCCTTTCTTTTTTGCCAGTCCTGGGCTTGAGCTCAGGGCCTGAGCACTGTCTTTGGGCTTTCTCAAGACTGGAGCTCTACCACTTGAGCCTCAGCACCACTTCTGGCTTTTTTCTATGTATGTGGTACTGAGGAATCGAACCTGGGTCGTCGTGCATGCTAGGCAAGCACTCTACCACTAGGCTAAAATCCCGGCCCCTACTTTATTTTTTAAATTTTCATGTGTACTTTGTTGAAATGAGTCTTGTCCTTCTGCTAGGTTTCAGGGTATAAGAATTCTGCATATTGAACAACAGGAAATGTGGGGAGGTCGGCTATGTATTATACACATTATTATGCACATGTATTATTCATTGTTGCCCCAAGGAAGATAGAAGGAAATCATAAAATATCACAGTTCAGATTGAGAAGTGGAGCCTTATTTCTCATCTGCCTTGTAACTTTTATTTTTCTTTTGTCTTTTGCAGGTGGCTCATCCAGCCCCTTGCTGTGCAGACACCACACTGTAGTATATTGGGGTAGGGGGGCATGTTACATGTTACAATTGGCTAACTTTGTCTCTAATTACACAGTGCATTGCATAGCCAATTTGTGTTTTTAAAATGTACTCCAGAGCTTCTACTCTGCCTTGGATGCCAAAAGTCAGATGGGTGTATTTATGCATGTATGTGCTTTCCCTTTTTCTTGTAAGTAGACCCTGAAAAGTCAGAGAAATACATAAGACACCTCACCAAAGTCACGATAATGCTTTGAGAAAAATCATTAGTTTTATTTTTTTAAGTACATGTTCCTCAACTGACTTTTAGATAGTTGGTTTAGTTTTTTCTTCTTGTTAATGTTAAGCAGTCCAGTCTCCTTCATACCAGTTTGGGGTTAAAAGTAAATCTGGTTCATATTGAAGAGTTCACCAGCTCATTTATCCTCAAGAAATGCAGTCATAGCTGCTCTTCTAGTGAGAATCTATCTTAGAAGTTGTCTCTGAAGCACTTATGGACTGGGGGAGGCTGTTTGAAGTAACTGTATTTCAAAATAGTAGAGGGAATATATATATATATATACACATATGTTTTTTTTCTACAGAGAGAGCATTTTTTTTAGTGGGAAGAGACTGACATAGCATTTTTACATTTTTGCCATTATATCATGCGTTCTGGGAAAAATATGGAAATCTCTGCATAATTTTAAATAGGGCATGTCAAACTTATCAGTTATGTGAGAGCAAGAAACTAACCAAGCATAAGGGCAAAATATCAGAAATTGGATCTGAAGTTGGGAGAAGTTATAAAGGCTCCTACCACCGTTGATGGCTCAAAAAAATCAAATAAATTGATTCATTATAAAACCTGAGGAAACTTTGTAATGTGCGAGAATATTGTTATAGGTAGAAATTTAATATCACTTGTTGATAGTGATGATAACAGAACAATCTCACACAGCACCGAAAGTACCAAAGAAAACATATACTCTATCTAGCATGTTGTGGGTACAGGATAGCAGAAAAACAAGTTTGATGATATGGAGCTCTAATCCATTACTATCAAGATCTCTGGATAAGAATATTAGAATAATTGTCTATGTAAAATTGACTCAAAATCAGCTAATGACTTCAATAACTGATAAAAGTAGCATTACCTGAAAAGATCTCATCCTTTCAAGGAGACCAATATAAGACAATGTCTGTCAAGACAGCTTCCATTTATGCAGTTTCTTGGACGTTTAGTGGATCATGGAAGTCCAACAATTTTGTAGCGGAATAAATGCATATGTATTTTATTGCAAAAAATAATTCTACAAGGCAGACACTATGAGATCAAACATCTTTTCAGTTTACCCATTGGGGAAACTGAGGAGCTGAGAAGGATAATATTAACCTAAGCAAGGAGAACAAGAATCAGAATATTATCTCAGTTGACCAGGTCGGGAAACTGAAGAAGGAAAAGAAGGCAGATTGCATTCTGTAAACATAGAATTTGGCTTTCTGATTGCAGTCCTCATCTCTAATACACACGGCACTATAGGTACTAAATAGTACACACTTTAATAAAGAAAAGCTAACATCGTAGACGCTTACAGGATCCATGCCCCCTTCTCAAATCCTATTTGAAAATTCCCATTTTGTGTATATATCTCATTTTTTAAAGTTTTGATGAAAATCAGCTTAAAAGCACTTGATTGCCTCAAAAAATAATGAATCTTTTTGAGTGAACTGACAGAAAATCCTAGACTAGCTAATCAAGAGAGAGAAAGAGAGACAGTGTGTCATTAAATCAGATTTTTTTTTCCTTAGGCTGAGGTGTCATGGCTCAGTCAACAACCAGCCCAATTATCTTTAACCTGGGGATATATATTAATAAGCTATCCCCACCAGGGCTCAGATCTTCTGAATGTGCCCCTGAAAAAAATAGATGGTTTTGAATAAAGACAATTATTAGAGCTATAGAAATAGTCATTATGTCTTTCTAGTTATTATTGTTAGAGCTGTAGGAACCATCATATATGTGTGTATGCATATATATATATATATATTCTTAGTTATTTTAGGAAAACTAGGAAAGTGGTAGAAATGACCAGGCCTCAGGATATCCCACTTGTTAGTCATATATATAAACTCTTGGTGTGAATGGTCCATTGGCTGGTCCTGCTCTCATGTGTGTTTCCTCCTTTCCTGAGATTTCACATTTGGGGGAACAAAAGTGATACCAATGTGATAGAGGAAAAAAGAAAATCAAGCCAGAATCCTTAACAGTAGCTGGGTAGCATATGGTCACGCTGGCTTTTTAGGTGAGGGGAAGTTAATCTGCACATTGTAAACGGTTCCAAAGCAAGGTGAGAAGTGTGTCTGTTTGCTGTTGTGTGAGCACAAGAGTGGTTGACGTCTTCTAAGGGGAAGGATCGTAGCTTTTAGTACGCATGGAGGTAAAAAAAAGATTGCTGCGGGGTACTCGTGGCTTTCCCCTTTAATGCTAGTTACACAGAAGGCTGAGATCTGCGGGTCCTGGTTCAAAGCCTGCCCCAGCAGGAAATTCTGTAAGACTATCACCTCCAATGAACCATCACAAAGAGGAATTGGAGCTGCAGCTCAAAGTACTAGAGAGCTAGCCTTGAGCCAAAGGACTCAAAACAAGCCCCGAGTTCAAGCCCCACCACCACCACCAACCACAACAAAAACTTTGCTCTCCACACGTTCAAGATGAATGTGTGGAACAAATTAACTCTGTGGTTTTTAATCTTTATAGTATTTTCGCAAAGACATAATCTAGTTTTTTAAATACATTGTATTGTGATTATTTCGATTTTTGTACAGAGACGTTACCATTTGAAAAGCCAGATGATGAGTGCATTTCTTTTTGGCCAATGTCAATGTCTTTCATCTTTCTTCCTTAAATAAAACAAATAAATACCAACTTTTTTTTTTTTTTCAACTTGAACAGTGAACACTTTTTCATTGTGCCATGGCGCGGGGCAGGGTGGGGGGAGGTGTCAAAATATCTCTCACTGATAAATGTGGCTTTATTTGTGTGAAATAGTATTTTAATTGTTATATGAAAATCATGCACGTATGTGGCATGATATAGATGTACCGGTTCACTATAAAGCTATCTGTGAAATAGCTAATAGGGTTTACATTTTTGGTATTTACCGTGTAGCTGGAAGTTTGGGCTGCTGTGGCGTCAGACGCTCGTGTTGAGGAGATGAGAGCAAAGCAAACGAAACTTGGCCGGTCTAGCATTTACTCAGAGCTACACAAATACCAACTCCGTTCTAAAATTCATATGCAAAGCCATCTGGACAAGTGGGAGGTGTGTGGTGTTGTTATATAAATTTACCATTTATATTAAAGTCACACCATCTCATTCTAAGGCTTTCTATAGATGCCAAGCACACAAAAAAAGCCCAAAAGAGTAGGAGAAGAGGATATTTTCATTAGAAGGGATACTTGAGACTCAGACATTCGCAAAGCTGGCTTCTCTTAGACAGGGCCTGTGATCAGAGGTCACCTCGAATTACCACACTTAGAAAAGAACCATTGTTCTGAAGAGAAATGTGAATAAAAGCCTGCCAGGTAAAGGTGTCTTTGGTTCTGCCTCAGAATTGCTTAAGTCACAGAACTTTCTGAAATTGCTGGCTCAATATTCTCTTGGTGGACGTGAATGTTTTCCCTGATCTGCGGGTTTCTTCGGCTACACCCTTCGTTGTTAGTATACTTCATTATGCCTATTCTATTTTTCTATTTTTCTCCAGCGTGAATGCAAAGCATCTGAAATAATAAAAGCTTTTTTTTTTCCTAATCAAAAACATCTCAGAAAAGTTGGGCCATTACCTTACCTGGGGAGTTAAATTAATGAATACAAGTGTTATAAGGTGATATGCTTTTGATTTCTTTTGTATTTCCCCTTGCAAAAAATCATCGCCACTGTCTTTCTTTAAAGTAAGGAAATGTAAAGGGGAGGAAAAGGCGATAGAGTTCCAAAGGAGAATAGCAAGCTGATGCAATCAGCAAAATACTCTTCCATCTCAGAAAGCTCTGGGCAAAATAAGGGGAGAGGAGACACGTAAGGTTGAAGCAGAGATATGCTGCGTGCTGTCAGATATTTGAAGAATGAGTCGCTCTGAGCACTACCCACTGGTGGCATATAGACATTTCAGCTTTAAAATGCATCTTTATATCTGATATCACCGGGACACCTTTTCCCCAACAAATCTTGATGCCGTAAGCCTGACAACCCACACCACCTAAGTAACAGGTGTATTCTAAGAAGGAATCAGCAAACATAAGATAAATAAATAAAACCCATGAATAGCCGTCAAATCCTCCATCTTCTTTACACCAGTGATTCCCCCAGTGGGAAGCTCGAAAACTCTGGAAACATCTCTCTTGGAATTGGAATGGAATCGTTGGGAAGTAGTTTATTCCTTGCAGCAGGGGCAGGATTTGCTTGCAGATGTTGATGGCTCTCAGACTCTACTCCAGCAGCCCAGCCCACCCCGCCTGGCCCTAGGGGGTGGAGCTTTTGGAGAGGAAGTTGGGTCCCTAGGGAGTCTCTAGGGGACTTTGGGCAGAGGTCCCAGCCCCCATGGAGCCTGGTCGACCTTCTGTCAGACAGTTGCTTCAGCACAGGGCATGAAGCCAACCGGCCAGCCACCTATGAAAAGGTCATTTCAAAAACAAACAGAAGTCCCCCTTCCCCGCCCCCGTGGAAAAATTTGTGAAGCTTACACCATAGGTAGATCTTGCTTCAGGTTTTATTTATTTAGAGTCTGTGAGTGTCGTGATTTTTAGATCCCTGTCACATCACTTTACCAGGAGTTCCACTTATCAGATAAAAGCACACAGGGAGCAGCTGTATTCTTATTAATGAGAGGGGTCTGATAAATGCATTATCTTATTTAGTAAGCAGGCAAGTCCCTGACAAACAGGTGAAGATCTATGACAATGCTGGGGTTTTTTTTGTTGTTGTTTTCAGTTGGCTTCTATGTTAACATAGGTTTTATTGGGGGAGGGGGGTTATAGTTCTGATTTTGTTTTTAGTTCTGGTAAGTTTGAATATCTTCTTGAAATCGACTTTACTAACACAGCCTGCACATTACCAAAGGACTGCCATGATTCATTCTACGTGTTAGCCTTGCCCCTTCCAGTCCACTTAGAAGGTCAGGGGCACAATGTCATCGTTTCCTGCCCATGTGGTAATTGCTTCTTGCAAAAAGTTCCATGGTGTGGGTTTTAAAGTCTCTTGGGTGCTGGGATTCCTTAGATTGCAGATGTCACTAGAATGTAAACTCAAAGACACCCTCACTGCTCAGCTAGCAGAGTCTGTATAATACTTCCAGATATTTATGAAGAAGTAACTAAGCGATTTGCACACATTGTCTTTGCATGAATTTTATGTAGTCCTGCTTGCCTTGGGTTAATTTATCTAATCATCTCTGAATCTCTTTGTGGAGATTCCATGCCTTCTCTGCTTCCCAGGGGAGGAAACATGAACACAGGTGGCCTGGTCCACTGTCCAGTACAACATATAACACCCAGGTTTCATTTTAGGCCAGGAAAGAGATTTCCCATAAGAGTAATGAATTCGACATTTGTAACCATCGTATTCATAGGCTCCTTTTTAGGGAATTAAATAGCATTTTACGCTTTACATTTTTTTTGAATTATCTAACCTTAAAAAGCATCCCCCCCCAAAAAAAAGTTTCTAAGTTTGGGACCCAGGAACTTGGGCCTCATGCCACAGCTTCCACTTGGAACTCATAAAGCAAGAAACCCTTCCAGAACCATCTTCTACTTCCGTTCTGATGGCATTAGGGATTGAGTCTCCGGAAACCATGGTCTGTCCAGTCCAGTTATCTGCTACAAGCTGTGGCCTGGCTTTCTCATTCGTTTTTCTGGTCTCTCTCACATCTCCATTATCAATCTGTTCCCCTCTCTGTATTCCTCCTATTAGCATACAAACCTGCTCTGATTTAGTTTATGATTAAAGAAAGAGGGATTGAAATTTTAAAAAGAAAAAAAAGTACTCCCCAGTTTTCAATATCTATCTAGTATATATATAAATATAAATATATATATATATATATATATATATATGCTCCTTTTCTTTGACACATAAAATTTGTTGACTTGGTCTCTCTTCTACATTCTTTGGTTCAAGAAACTAGCAGGAAATCAAAACAACTCTAAGATTCCATCTCACTCCAGTTAGAATGGCCAGGATCAGGAAAACGAATGACAACAGATGCTGGAGGGGATGTGGCCAGGAGGGATCACTACTACACTGTTGGTGGGAGTGCAAACTCATTCAACCACTATGGAAAGCAGTGTGGCAGTGCCTCAAAAGGCTAAACATAGAACTCCCCTATGACCCAGCAATTCCACTACTTGGCATTTACCCAACCATCCAGAAACAAGGGCATACTAAATCCACTAGCACAACAATGTTCATTGCAGCACTATTCACCATAGCAAAGATATGGAACCAACCTAGATGTCCCTCAGTTGATGAGTGGATCAACAAGTTGTGGTATTTGTACACAATGGAATTCTATGCTGCTGTCAGAAAGAATGACATCACCCCATTTGTTAGGAAATGGAAAGACTTAGAAAAAATCATATTAAGTGAAGTAAGCCAGACTCAAAAGAACTTAGGCTCAATGGTTTCCCTCATTGGTCATAATCAGTAGAAACCTTGGGCTCTACTAGCAGAGATTTGCAATAGAGCAAAATCTTGATACATAAGGACATATAATGTGAAGCTAATTGAAAGGACCTCCAGGATAGTGAAACAAAAGCCATATAATGAATGATTGTTGTCCTTAATGTACTATGTTGTCTCTCATCTCCTTTGCTGTCCCTTGGTTATCTCATATTGGTATAGTATCTCGCTTTGTTATCTGATATATTGAATTTATTTGTATTTGGATATTTGAAATTTGATAGGGAAGGGGGGAAAACCAAGACGGGTGGAGGGTGTGTGGGGGGAGGGACATGGGTACCAAGACATGTGAAAGGGTATCAATGTATGTGAATTAATGCACCTTCTATCTGGCAAATATCATGTAACCCTTTTACTAATTACAATAAAAAACATATATTCACATTGTACATTAAAAAAATAATAATAAATAAAAGAAAAAAGAAACTAGCAGGGAGAATGCCTCTCACTTGATCAGCAAGGGTTTTTACCACTGGAATCATGGTTCCAGTACTTTTGTTTTAGTTGTTTTTTTACTTGTATTTATGTTTTGACTCATCTGGATTACCATACTTCTGTTTCTTCTTTGTTACACAGATACACCTTACCATACATGCAGCTTTTTCTTGATTGAAATTAGGTTTTGGAACCATTCTCAGCAGCTTGATTTGAACTTGAGCATACCCATGGAGAAGCTGGGAATACAGGCATGAGCTATGAAGCTTGCCTGGCGTTAACAGAAGTTCCGTCACACCGATTCGATGTTAAACATTATGCTAAAACACCACATTAAAACAAAGAACAGACTATTTGGGACATTACTTGAGTCTAGAGTTTGTTCTCAGCCTGAGATTCACATATCATGGACCAAAAAAAATTAATAAAAACAGAACAACACAGACTTCATGCATGAAAGAGACTGCAGATTGCAAGGGGAGTATATTTCTTTTCCAGATGATTTGAGAACGAATGCTGAGAATCTCATTTTTTCTACTTTTGTCCCTGGCTGTGTTTGAACATGATGGAGGGTAGAAGACTAGTATGATTGTATTCCAGTAATGCACCAATTCTTTTTTGAATTTTTTTGCCAAATTTAGAAAGGCTTTTAATTTCAAACCCTAGCATGTGTATTGAAATTTATCATACTATGTGGTCTTCTAAGATAATCCATACACTGTAAAGACTTGATTTCTATCTCATTATTTACTTATTTTGATGATCAGAGTGCATTAAAGTTTGCAAAGAGAGACGTTCTAAGGTTTCAGCCAAAAGACCTTAGTGACTGAGCTATTGATAAATTGAATGTTGTGTCATTGACTATGTAATCGGATTTGTATATTTTTTTGGTAAAAGCCCTTTACCAAACTTTTTATCTTTGGGAAGCATTAGATTCTTTTGCTGCTTTGAGGGAAACTTTGTCAATTAAAATTTGAAAATTTGACTTTTCATTAACTGAATTTTTTTGTTGAGTGGAAACTATTTTTTTTTTGCATGATTTGGGGTTCTGCAGCCAGTTGTAAATTCTTGCTTTAGTTTTAAATTGAACAGCTTGGTGTGAGTTTCTTAGAATTTGTTTTAAAACTACTGCTGACCTTGAATTAAGTGGCAGCCCATATATCTTTACACAGGTGTAGGCTTCGACTTATGGCAAATATGTTTGTTTTTACAGTCCTGCATAATTTCCAAATTCCAGAAATTACTTCTGTTTTATAGCCCTACCTTCTAACGCCCTTCTAGGAAGGGCCCTGTCAGCGTTTTCAATCACATCCTTTGCAAAACTTTATAACATACTCATAAAACGTATTCTGGGATTCGTTTTTTGGCAGATCGACTCTCATCAGTAAGAGTTGTTAGTTTTCTCACAATTTATGTAGTACACACTGGCTGTGTGTTCCCACACAACTGAAATGCAGGGCCTGGTAGCCTTTCTCTAAAAGATGACCTCCTTGTTAAGATCTCTGTGTTGTGCTGTGGAATCTCTCCTTTCTCTTCAGAGGGGCAACTTGTACCTTAAGTTAGAGTTTGCACAGCGTAGTTCAATCTACATGAGTTCATTAATGCATCCAAGATGGTGAATGCTCTGGTTAGTGAATGCAGTTAAGTACCGATAACGTGGCATCCCCTATCCTTAGTCCTGTAGGGGCTTAAAACGTTAACACCCATTCTCTAGCCCTAGGGAATTAAGTCTGTTCCGTTTCTTCTTCCTCCTCCTCCTCCTCCTCCTCCTCCTCCTTCTTCTTCTTCTCTTCCTCCTCCTCCTCCTCCTTCTTCTTCTTCCTCTTCCCCCTCCTCCTCCTCTTCCCCCTCCTCCTCTACTTCTTTCTTTCTTTCTTTCTTTCTTTCTTTCTTTCTTTCTTTCTTTCTTTCTTTCTTTCTTTCCTTTCTTCTTCTTCTTCTTCTTCTTCTCCTCCTTCTCCTTCTCCTCCTTCTCCTTCTTCTTCTTCTGTATTTATTGACTACTGGATGATATGCTAGTGTACAAAGGTCTAATTTCCACTAGGCACAAGGACGTTGAAGGAGACAAACTCCACAATAAATAGTGTTTCTCTAGAGACCTAGAGAACTCTGAGCAAAGACACTCGAATGAGGGTTTGGAATGTGTTCCTAGGTGGAAGGTAGGGGATAAGTGTTTTGTGTGGAGCCCTTCTCATTTCCCAAGTCTAAATACACACACACACACACACACACACACACACACACACACACAGTAACCATGTCATGTGACACACATGTAAAAATTAGCCTGGTCGTGACATAATCCATACAGATATCAAACCACCACGTTGTCATCAGGTCTACCTCAAGGAAGTTAAAAACACAAGTGCCTCCACTCCCAACATCCCTCCCTCCACCGAGCCTCCCCTCACGTGGGTACGCTGCTCCTTTTCGTTTTCCAGGGTTTGCGATTTCTTGAATGGCACTTCGCTTGGCACTCCCTGTGAAATGCCATTGATTTTCTCCAAAGACCTGGCGGCCTTTGAAGACCCACCCTGCTTCTACCTCCTTGCATCCTGTCCCCTGATGTTCTTTATTAGTCCTATGGGTCCACACAGTGTCCGGACTTCTCTGAAGAAAAGCAGACCTACACCTTCCAAACCCATGCTCACAGTGGATGAAGGGCAATGCTACATGCCAACCAGAACAACAGCCCATGGATTCCTGGCTTTTCCCTTGGTCGGCGAGTTAAACTGTCCTAACAGCTTCACTCCTGCTGAGTCGTCATCTGTGCTGCTCCGAGGTCTCTAGACAGGGTTTGGCATGAAGACGTCATTCGCCTACTGTCACAGATGGGCAGAATTCCACATGGAAGAAAAGGGATGGGCCACTACCTCCAGCTCGCCCTGCGTGCCCTTGAACGCCCGTCCCACGCTTGCTTCAAGAGAATGCCGACGTAGGTGTGAACAGACACAACCATGAAACCAGCCTCAGAGCCTGGGATTCCCTGAGCCTTAACCCCTCAGACTTGTTTCATACTGCATGCAGGGTTGATGGAACACCCATTCACAGAAACCACCCTTCCTTCCTTCCTTCCTTCCTTCCTTCCTTCCTTCCTTCCTTCCTTCCTTCCTTCCTTCTTTCCTTCCTTCCTTCCTTCCTTCCTTCCTTCCTTCCTTCCTTCCTTCCTCCCTCCCTCCCTCCCTCCCTCCCTCCCTCCCTCCCTCATTTCTTCCTTCCCAACACCTCTCTCTCTCTCTCTCTCTCTCTCTCTCTCTCTCTCTCTCTCTCTCTCTCTTTTTCTTTTTTCTTCCTTTCTTTCCTTTTCCCTTTTTAATGCTTCTTTGGTCAAGCTCCAAATATATCGGCTTTGGAATTTTTTTTTTGTCATAAAGAGACTTAAGTGCCAAAGCACCAAGACTATTAAAGACACCGGCCCATCTCTATAGAGCAACTTGGACCCTTTTTAAATTTGTTCATCATGGGCCTTAATGCATAATAAGTAGCCAATTAAACTGATTTTAGAATTGGCGTGTAAAATATGTGGCCATTGCAGAGTCATCTTTTCAGGAATGGGAGAAACTCCGGCTGTAGCTAAAGTTGAAAAATAATTCGCTGGGGGGCTGGGTGGGGAGGAAACGGTCCAGCTCAGCGAAACTTAATTTACTAATGCTTAAATGACACTTGGAACCAGGCGAAACATAGACAATACAAGAAGACAAGGCAAAGTCTGTGCTGATAACAAATGTGTATAAAAGAAGAAAACAACAACAAAAAAACATCTCCAGTACCTAATGCCGAAAAGATCAGAGCCCAAACCCCAGAATTGCCAACCAGGAGAAAATGGGCACGTGGCTCTCAGTAATGAACATTTCTCATCTTAGGAAGGTTTGGAGGGGGAATGCAATTCAATTAGTCCCTGCCTGCCACCCCAAGAAGCTGCAATTTGAGAAAATATAGGAGGATGGCAAAGCACCAACTAAGACGTGGTGGGATGGGGATGTTGGGGTCCCTTAGAGTAGGATTCGTCTGGTGCTTGGGTTGTCCCGTGGCAGCTTATCAGCTTTACTCCTGTTTCTGGGAGGTTATCAGTGACCATGCTTGTAAGGGCTTCCCTTTGGTATTTTCAGCTTGCCCTGTTAGGGTAACCTTGAAGCAGTAGTTTGGAAGCTGGTACATATTTACTTGGCCATACCTTGTGTGTGCAGAGCCCACTTAAAGAGCAATTCTCGCCACTATAAAATATAGATTTCAACAGAGCCGGTGAGAATAATTAATGCTATTAAGACACCATGAGCCTCCCTGTGCTTTTATGTGAAATCATTTTATAGTTGATTAGACATTCTACCCCATTTATGTAAATGGAATTTAACTATTTCCCGATGATGCTTACATTAATGACGAATTATCTGGTCCATGTCTTGGTGGCTATCACAAATGGACTGAAGATTAGCCACGAGCCCTCCATCCATGAATGCCTGCAAATGTATTTCCAAAGAAGAGCTTAGTTTTGCCTGCCTTCTTAACTAATGTTGAAGGTGATTGGTTATATTTAGAAGAATGACCTTGTAATTCTGCATGTGGTCTTTTCCCAAAGGCTCTGATGTTGACTCATTTTCAAATTGTCATTTAGTGATTTATTTTTTTCATATCAGTGTAGCTTGTTCTTCTCTCCTTTTATCTGTTGATTATGCCTAGAAGGCTTCAGGGGCCAGGCACTGTTATAGTCTCAGTCATTATCATTCTCCCCTCCCTTCTCCTCCCCTCTTCTCCTCCTTTTCTCCCCCCTTTCCTCCCCTCCCCTCTGCTCTTTTCCCTTTTCCTCCCTTCCTTCCCAATCCTCTTCTACCCTTTCCCCTCACCCTTTCTCCCGGACCCCGTCCCTCCTCTTTGCCTTTCTCCTATCTCCTTCCTTCCTTCCTCCTACTGACCTGAAATACCTGGGGTTTGAAATAACCCCAGGGAGAACTCTCCTCTGTGGCTCCATGTTCAGCCATGGACAACCTCAGGTCTCTTTATGAGGACGACAGACACATATATCTGCACTTATTTATTCACCGGGCACATAGTGAATCTCACGATCTGTGCTGAAAGTTGAATGGTACTTCAGACCCAAGGATAAAACAGGAAGACTTTTCTCCTGTAGCTTTGATCCCCTGTAAGTAGACGTTACACTCAGCTGGAGTTGACTGGATTTCTGGTCATTGCTGTTTCTGTTTTACTGCTACCACACTCAAGACACTCACATACGATAGTTCTTGTTGGAGCAGAAGTAAATGTGTCCATGCATCGATGGTTTTCTTTCCGAAGAGATGCATGTCTGACTGTGTGGAGAGTGGAAGGAACAGGAGAACAGTAGGTAGTGGGAAATTAATGCCTGGGTGACCAGATGACCAAGGAGTGAACACAACACTTGTTTTAATGGTGGCAAGAAGAGTATATGCTTTGTACTTGCTTTTCTGGAACCTTCTAAACCACTCCCAGGGGTCATGCCTTGACAAGGTAAGAACTCCTGTGTCCTCAGGGTTTCACAGTCCAGGATGAATTTTACTTATGCGCAGCTTAGGACATAAATAGTAGACAGCGGTGGGCCCAATTTTCCCCCAAGACGTAGGAAAATGCTTTCACCATGGACTTTTTTTAAGGAATACTTCATGGAGAATATGTGAGGTAATTCACCCAGCTGAAAGAAATGAAGACTGTCAGGCACTGAGCTGATTTTTAAGAAAACAGTTTGAAGTCCTCATCTTTTCGGATCTTTAAGCTATCGTTCAGCTTGATTGGACGGTGGGCCTCCGTCGGTACCAGGGTGTCTTAGTGGTAGAGAAAACCCATGAATCCCAGCTGTAATGCTGACCTGTATTTGCTAAACTTAAGAATACTGAAGCAAAAACTCATTCCCCTAAACTGACCTATCCCAGATTAATTATTCATATCCAATCTTGATTACATTTTATCTGTCACTCATCAGTATTAATTCCCTGTAAAATATGGTTCAATGCGCGTGAACCTGTCAGCTTGATTTTGTAGAATTAATTAATGGCGATTGGACATATGAATTTTAACAATTTGGAGTGCGGATGCAGACTTAAAAGAGTTTTCTAACCTTTCGTGTTCCTATTAAGAAAGCATTTTATGTTTCTCCCATGAGAAGTTTTCAGATTATGTACATAAGGAGAAAGGCGTGTGCGTGTGTGTGTGTGTGTGTGTGTGTGTGTGTGTGTGTGCATTTTAGGGCACAATATTATATATCCCTCATCCTGAGATATACTAGAAGAGATTCACTTCTATTGACCAAATTACTCTAGGACATATTTTATGCTATTTATTTTTAAGGGTAAACCAGGTTCAAATGAAATGTCAAACCCAATTTTGCATGTGAAATTTGAAATGGTGTTTGTCCTTAGAGAATATCTTAGAACATCTTCTTGCCAAATTTGTATTTGCATAACGGTAATGTGTAAGATTGTGTATTAGTTTGAAGCCAACTGCCAGCCCATAAACTGTTTGGTAAAGCTAATGGAAACTTGAATCTGAAATGCCTGGATTTCAGTTAAATCTTTGCATTTTTCATTTTTTTAAAAAAAGGAAGAAAAGGCAAAAGGAAATGCTTAGAGTTTCTTACTACTTAAGAAAAGAATATATTCTGTTTATTTCCAACATTTCTTCCTTTAACTGCAGCAGACATAAATGTAAAATGGATGTTGACATATTTGTTTAGCATCCCTGAACAGATTAAACTGCTTTAGAAGTTCTTCTGTAATCAGGCTTGAAAAATAAAAACCGACACTCACATCCCCGGAGAGATTAAATTGTTTCAAAAGTTTCTCATTAATCAGACATGAAAAAGTATTTTTTTTTTAAATGTGGAATAGGTTCGTGAGGAATACTTGAGATTTTCCTTGCAGCAAACTTGTTTGCAGCTTGGCATTGTTCTGTGAATTATGACTTAGGCTTTATACTATATATACCACATGAACAATGACCATATATATTTCCCTTTTCCCCTGCTTGTAATCCTGTCCCATCAAGGCACAGCTCAGCTTCCTGATATTATTTCATTTAAAATGCCCCTTAATTGTCCACTGGAAATCACCCTTGGTTCTCACTTCTGTATATATCCTATTTATTAAATTAGATCACACCCATATGCATACACAAACACATAATGCCTTCTGTTTTCATCTATTTCATATTTAAAGGATAACATCCACATATGAGAGAACACTTGCATCCTGTGTCTTTCTGAGCCTGGCTTAATGTTTTCCATTTCCCCACGGATGACATAATTTTGTGCATCAGGATGGCTGAATAACATTCTATGTGAACACACACGCGCACACACACAAACACACACACACACCTGCAGAGATGGATATGCACACATGTATGCATCTTGCAGGCTGGAAATGTGGCCTAGTGGTAGAGTGCTTCCCTAGCATGCCTGAAGCCCTGGGTTTGATTGCTCAGTACCACATGCACAGGAAAAGCTGTAAGTGGTGCCATGGCTCAAGTGGTGGAGTGCTAGCCTTGAGAAAGCTCAAAGACCGTGCCTAGGCCCTGAGGTCAAGCCCCAGGACTGCAGAAAACAGAGTGTTCATATACGTATGTTTTCCTATCTATATGTGTGGGCACATATACATGTGTATGTTCATGTGTACACATGTGTGTACAAATGGACACACACACACACACACACTTTCTTGATCTAATCAGCAGTAGTTTGCAGGACCTCTAGGCTGTTTCCATGGCCTTGCTATAATAGTGTTACAATACACATGGTGATTGCTTCTCTTTTATGTCCTGATTTGCATTCCTGTGGATAAATTGGTACTACTGGATCATTGGGTAGTTGTGTCTTCATTTACTTTTTGAGAAACCTCCATGCTGATTTCCATAGTGGTTTCTTGGAGTTTTTGATGATAGGATAAAATGTGATTGCTATGTTGTTTCAATTAGCATCTCCTTAATGCTGAGCTTTCTTCACGTAATTATTGAGCTTTTAAATTCTTTTTACCTTTTCTTTCAAAAAGTATGTATTTTACTAATTTGCCCCTATATTAATTAGACTATTGATTCTTTTTAAAATTCTTGTTACTCTGTGGTTGTTAGATTCTTCTCAGATGTGCAGCCGACAAAGAGTTTCCGCCATCCTCTATGTGTAGTCTCGTTAGTTTAGTGACTGTATCATGGTACTAAGTGCCGAAACTTTTTCACTCAACACCAATCCCGTGTTTCAAAGCCTTGCTCCTGTTGGCTCAGCTCCTGGAGTTCCATTAAGCAAAGGACTTCCTCTGCCAAGAATTCCGAGTATTTTCCATACTCTGCCTTGCAGGTGCTTCCTTTCAGTTCTTTGTGAAAATGATCTGAATGGGGTGAGAGACAGGATTCCTGTACTAGTGTCTGATACACAGTGCTCCCTGCACCACTGGTTGAAGAGGCAATCTTTGCTTCTACATACATTTTTACTTTTCATTTTTATGTACTCCTTTGTTGAATATCAATTGGCTGTAGGTGCTTGGGTCTATTTCTGGGTTTTAGAGTCTCTTTCCTTGTCTGTGAGAGTCTATGTTTATGCCAGTACCATTCTCAGGGTAGTTTGTAGTTTGATGCTGTAATTAATTCTGTCTGCCTAGCTCAGCGCTCTACCTGTATTAGGCATAGCCGAAGCCTTAAATAATAGAAATATAATATTGTGTCCACATCCTCTCTTTAAGAAAGGGCCTTGTGAATGGCTTTTCCCCAATCACTCTACCAATCACTTCACCCCCAAATACCAGGATTATAGGCGTGAGACCTCAGTGCCCAGCTGCTTTGATATTTGGATATGATTTCAGGCAGTGTAAGACTCATCAAATTACAAGACAACTGTTTGCGTTTGGAGGATATCATAGAAGACAAAACTGAGCCGTGCATCATTCATTGTGAATGAACTCCAGAGGCTTTGCTTTATTGTCTGCTCCTGACAGACAAAGAAAGATGTAGAGGACCCCAACTTTTTGTAAATAAATAATCGTGTTGTCTTTCTGTATTCTTCTCACAACTTCTCAAGCATTCCCATGTTTGTCTTTAATTTTGTTACCGAGTTGCTTTAACATGACACTCAAGGACAGCTTGAGTGCTAGTTAAGTGACCCTGGAAGCAGGGGAAAAAAAATTTGTGAAGAGAATGTGCAAAAAGAACAGAAGCTTTGCTTTTCCAAGGGTGACTTTCCTGCTTTCTCTGCTGGACATCAGCCATGCCCTTTGCTTTGTCAAGATATGATGTATATAGAATTCAGGTCTTATATCTACTACCATGCTTACTATTATTATTATTATCAAATCCTTGCTTATTTTTGTATAAACTTGAATTTATTCATGTTTTTATTATTATCTTTATGTAATTCTACAAAGGACTTGCTATTAAACAAAGCAATTTGGTCTCTGTCACCTCTTCCAACCCATCTCTCCCTACTCACCCCTTCCCTCACTGTTCTTTCTTTTGTAGAATATACATTGGATTCCTGTCTGCCTTGTCCCATCTTGTCATCTCCATTTGCCTGTCTCTCTCCCCTTGACCCTGACTCTCCCATTTTGAGTACTCCAGATTTTAGGCTTTCTAAAGGATTGTACTACTTGAAATCTTGTATTTGATTTTTTTTGTAATTGATACCTTTATCCAACTTTGTTAGGATAGGCAATATAATTGTTTCTCACTAAAATTAATGGAATATATATATATATATATATGGCTTATTTGATTTGTGTCACATCTTTTTCTCTTAGCCATGGAGTTTCCAGAGATACATTGATATGACTTAAACAAGTGATGGTGACTTTAACAACAAAATGCAGTTGTTAAGTCACCAATACTATAAATGAAAAATGTAATCTGCAGACCAGAGTGTTTGCCTGCCTCATCTTTTCCAGGTAACTCCCCATCCCTTTCCCAGTTTGAACATGTCCACATACCCACTCAAGAAACCAAATGCCTTAACCCCACTGCCTTTTGCATTTTTCATGTTGTTTAAAGACTTGCAACTCACTGAATACGTCAAAACCCAGCAGCTATCTTCACCTCTTCCTTTGTAAAAATGCTTTCCTCAAAAGAATTTAAACAAGACATTTCCACCACTAATTCAGACATTGGAATGAAGGAACCTTCACGTCTTCACTAATTCTGACTATGCACATACATTTTATACGGCATGCTTCAGTGATCAAGATTTACCTCTGCTTCTGTCTCCCTTCTCTGGGAAGTTACCATCCAGGGAGATTTTTCTTTGAAAATTCTTTCTTCTCTCTCCGTATTATATTTTCTTCCATTATCACTAACTAATCACCAGAAAAGTGAGAATTATGCACCTTTCATCTCTATGAAAGAATGTCCTGGAAATATGCCTGGAAAAAGTCAGGATTCCCATTCATTTAAAACTGTAACTAGTGCGAAGTGTAATGCATAATGAGTGAAATCAGGAATCAAAATTAAAGGATTGTGTGTGTGTGTGTGTGTGTGTGTGTGCAAAAAATGAAATATAATAGGGTCAGATGAGTCCAAGCTCCCTTTGAGATGAGAGAAAAGACACTCTAGACAAAGGAACATTTGTGCTATGGGTGAATAAGTAGAGGAATATTTCCTTCAGTAAAACAACACAGGGAAAGGACAGGAGGCTATGGGCATAGTCCTTCCAGGGCCTCATTTACAGTGGCGAACATTTCTCTTCCCTTAGTGTAGGAGGTCAGCGGTGCAATCAGAGAGTTTTATTTGGATGGGAGGAGGGGTGAGTGCGGCAGAGCCAGTGTTGTCATGGTTGTTTGCCTTGCTGCAAGGAGTCAATTGTAGAACAAGCCTGGCTCTGACAGCAGGACAGCACACATAAACAACAACACACAAGTGGAAGAGCCTTAATCTAAGGGCCATTGCAATCAGACTTGCTAGGGGCTTTGAGAAAAGTGAGCTAAAATAGTCCCTTTACTTGGTGTTGGATTCCCTGGGAAGGGAACTGCCATGGAGACTGAGGTTGAGCCTGGGAATTCTCAAGAAGCCCAGCCTTGGGGAAGGGATTGGGCGAATGGAGGAAGGAGGGCTAACATCCAGGTAGCCAAGGAGGAAATGAGATGATGGGCATTCTCCAATAGCCTCTCCCAGGTCCCAGGGAGCTCAGATGCAGGGGTGCTGTGTGGTGGGATCCTGACAGAGGACAGGGGAGCTAGGAGGAGGGGGGGTTCCTGCGAGGGGATGGGGTTTTGGAGAACCCATCAGGACAGCCTGAGAGGGAGCTACAGCTGCAGGTGGTGGGACTGAGGCCTCCTGGCCACCCAGGTGGCTTGAGTCTGGCTGTGTGCGGTTGTGGCAGAACACAGAGGCCCCTGCGCTGCTACAGAAGGGTGAGGGCTGAGGTTGGGTGTCTGTGCTGCTCCTCAGAGGACGTGCTGATAGGATGAGAGCCTGTCCTGTGTGCAAGGAGAGGCAGAGAGCACAGAACCAGGAGCCGGGAGCCAGGCTGGCCAAGGCCCAGTGGTCTCTCGTCCTCTTCCTTGTCTTCTCTCAGACGGTGTCCATAGCTTCCTCTAACACTACTTCTCTGTGTTTATTTTTTCTTTAAGTGGGAATAGCCCCCCTCCTTTCATGAACAAACATAAAGCCTGGGGACACAGGAAACTCCACCTGGCACCTAGCATCTGCTGTCCATAATTTCATGCTAGCCGTTGAGTCGGATGTATGGCGCCTTTCTCCCCACCTATAGAACTTCAGGGAAATGTTACTGTAACTGGCTCTAAAGCCAGTACCCATTCCAAAGGTAGAGCCAAGCACCTTCAGTTAACCACAGAGGATACAAAATAATAACGATGGTAATTCATATATTCAACTATAGTGATGGGGGGGTATTGTGAAGGTTAAGAGGAAAAAAGGAATTGCTCTGCATGTAAATATGAAAAGTCAGGGGACACTGAGGCAGAAGGAAATGAACTTATGTTTACCATTCCTGTGACTGCATTTCTAGATGTGTCCAGGACAAAATGTGCATCTGATTTTCATTAAGGGCATTTAAAATATCACCTTTTATGTACGTTACAAAAGTATCAGCTGCATAGATAGACATGAAGATAAATGAGAGATATTTGCATGTGGCTAAATTCTTAAAAATAAATTGGAAAGAAGTTCCTCAGAACTCTTTACAATGCTAACTTAAAATCAGTACTTTAGAAAAACTGAACGGTGTGGGGGGAAGGTGGGGAGTTTGGCCTAGAAGTAGAGTGCTTGCCTAGCATGCATGAAGACCTGGGTTCCATTCTTTGGTACCACATACACAGAAAAAGCAGTAATTGGTGCTGTGGTTCAAGTGGTAGAACCTTAGTCTTGAAAAAGCCCAAGAACAGTGCCCAGGCCCCAAGTTCAAGCCCCAGTACTGGCAAAAAAAGAAAAAAAAGAAAACCTGAACAGGAAGTGTATATAAATCACTTTGCCAACATAATGATTTAAGACTGACATTGTACAGCTAACAGAAAGTTAGCTGTATCATTAATGATTGAATATATTTTCAATTAATAAAGTTGTTTTTACATCAGAGGCTTGTCTAAAGGTTTGACATATCATTCACTAAGGATTTTCTTCTTCTTCAGTTCTTATTTTAAAGATTCAAACTTTCCTTAAAAGGTACAATTACGTTCACTTTCTGGCTCTGTAAGGAATTAAGTTTCTGGTGCTTCTTAATTTTTAAAAACTTTGATTTAAATTTGACTTGGGTAGAAAACATAATTGTCAGAAGGAAGTTCTTTGAACAAGATGAATGCAATACTGTATTTATTATTCCTGCCTTGAGCATAAAACCTGGAGCTCTGTCATGGCCTGTGCTATCCTTACATTACTTTTTGATACATCTATTTTGAATTATTTCAAAGTTTCTGAGGTATGAGTATTAAAGTGGGAATCTGATTCAAAGTGTAAATCTTGGAAGTTAGCAGCTAAGCCATATTCTTAGAAGGTGAAAATTGCAAATTACATGAATAAACTTGGATTCCACTCAAGAATATCCTTTGTGCTTTCTAGAATACATGGTATTTTAATTAAGAAAATACTGCCTTGACAGTCTCACAGGATACTACAATCCATTTTGTTTTCCCATTTCCATCCCTCTTTTGAAAGTTACGTGGGGTAATTATTCTGCTTGCTCCCTTTTTTCTTGAGGGTAGATTTTAATTTGTTTTCCTCTTGACTGCTGTATTTAATGAGATTCCTCGGGTATAAATAACAGATATCTCAGTCTCTGAGACTAAATGTGCGGTAAAGAGGGGACAAAGCTATCTATGTAGATGTTAATTTATGAAGAATATAGGCCATTTAAAACAATACATTAAATGAGCTGAGTATCAGTGGTTCATATCCACAGGGTTACCTGTCTATGCACGAATCTGAGATCTGAGAATCAAGGCTCAAAGCCACACTAGATAGACCAAGTTCATAGAATTTTAAAAAATCAGTTTTCTTTAAGTATTATCTAAATATATCTCCATTGTCTTTTAATAGCTGCCTAAAGGGATTTCTATGCCACACGTCAGTATATGAGTGGAATGCATCCTGAATGGTGTCACCCTTCTGTCATTCTCCCCCAAGTAGACTTTTTTTAAAATCTCTAATTTATCATCAGAAAGCCAGAACTGAAGGCATGGCTCAATTGATAGGGCACCAGCCATATAGAATATGTAGAGCAAGGGCCAAAAGCCTGAGTTCAATATACCCAATAACCTACATACACACATGTACATATGCTCACACACATACATACTCATGCATATATACATACACATACACACATACATGACACAGAGAACATTAGAGTATAGTAGTTGTAAGATGAGGACTAAATCCAATGTGCAGTCACAAAATTATGTCGTACAGCCCCACTGATAGGATTTGATCATTTGTATAATTCAGTTTCCTAGAGAACTCTGAAAATCAGTTTGTACTTCTAATAAAAATTACCTCCCCAATGCATGCTATTGACCGGGGATTCTCTCCTGTCAATAATCCTTAAGGAGTTTAAAGATTATAAATTTTTAGCACAACATTGTAATTTGATTTTGAGCATTAAAATCTGTCAACAGAGATTCCATTAGGTATTTTAAATGATGACGAGAACTCTGACAACATAAGGGAATCATCTCTTCCTGAAATAAATCAGGAAAAAAAGAAAGAGAAATCTGCAGTCCACTCACAAACAAAATGAAACTAGCAGAATGAAAATTGAACAAATGCTTTACTAAATATTATACAGCCTAGACACAAGGTTTCTTTTATTTGGCATTTACAAATGGTTAAATCCTGCTTTTAAATTTTGTTTTCCAAGATGAATTCTCAGCTCTGTCATGTAGTACCCAGATACTTGGCTTGATAGAATTTTTTTTTTTTTTGTTTTTTGCTTTTTGTCTACTGGAAGGAGAAGAGCAGATCTCTAGCCACCATGGAGGAGGGTTAAATCCGATCAGAGTTGTTAGGTGCGTGGATGGAAATGTCACAGTGAAACTCCTTGGCACAGCTAATCTATGCTAATACAGTGAATTATGAAAAAATATCCAACCCGAGTCTGTTCGAATTGTCTTTCCACACCTCCTGAGACAATCAGAATGCTTCCAGAGGCGCAGAGATGGGCCGAGTTGCCAAATGAAAAATACCCACAGGTTGCTGCCTTTACCCTGGAGCGGTGGTGAGTCTGGAGGAAGCAGTTCTGTGGCCAGTCTCCTGGTGTGGCCGGGAAGATGCTCAGAGGAAGGGAGCCCTGAGAGTGAGCTGCCAACCAGGGATGGCCCTCCCAGCCTTCCGTGTTCCCCTCCCGCACTTCCTATCACTGATTCTCCTATTTTCCTCCAACCATCGACCCAGTTTCCATCTTGAGTCAAGAAACCAAAAGATACATCGTCCTTGAGTTCCTTTTCCCTTAGGACTCACTTTTAAGTGGCAAGGTCCGAGTCTGCCTTAAGGACTTTGTCTTAAAATGCCATCCCATGAGCAAGAGTTCTGCTAGCTCAGGAGTTGTTCTTGAGGAGAGATATTTCATGTCTCCCCCCTCCCAACCTCAGCTCTTTCCCCACCCTGGCCAAAAGATAGTACAACAAACTATGTGGAATTTATGTTTTTCACTTCCTGACACCCGACAATAATCTTTGAATAGTGTTTTTATCTCATTTGAAGGAAGCATTTTGTCCTCTGCAAAAATAAACTCATTTAGCACCTGGAAATATTACGGTGGCCCCCGGCTGGCACAATTCCTTAGCTCTGTGGGTAATTTAATAGCATAGAGTGATTCTGTGTATGGGACATGCATCATATTGACTATAATTATACCTCAGCGAGTGAATGATCTTTGAGCAGACATTTTGGCTCAATCAACAAATTAAATTCTAACATTTAGACAATGCAAACTCCCTGAATAGAGTGACTCGTCTAGCTATCAACAATCCAGTGTGGCTAGGCGAACAGAGTCCAATCTTAAACTAGTTTCTGCCTTCTTACCACCAGTGTCTTGTTGAAAGAGAGCTCGGAGACAGGACCAGCTGTGTTTATATGTTATGAGTAAATCAGAAAAGGTAATCAATTCAAGACAGTTTTAAGGCGTGAGAAATGAATGAGCCAATGAATGAGTGGAGAACAGTTCTTTCACTCCCAGGAGCCATGTAAAGAACACATACAGACAACGCTTCTTTATTTTTTTAATGGGAAATCTAAAAAAAAAAATCAGAAACAGGACATATGGTCTAATGTTGACATGTTTTTCTTACCCTAATCTCTCCTCTGTTGCACACCTTTTTGGTTCAACATGCATAAATATTTGGGCAAATTCAAAGTACTAAAGCTTTTCTCACTGTGAGGGCTTCCTCTTGAATTTTTGAACATAGTCTCATTTATTTCCAAACAGGAATCACTTTCAAAATATTTTTTTCTCTTTTTACTGGTAAAGATAGCCATTTAGCCTCACAGTAAAACTATAAAGATTTAAAAGGGAAGGGAGGACTTTATTTGATTGGAAATAAACTGCCCTAAAAGTCTGTATAATATTGGGCCTTTACTTTTCATTTTCCTTTTTCTAAGTAATACCTCGTAGCAATCATGAACCAGAGCTCTGAGGATTACATTTGGCTGCCCTGGAGTAAATGAAAAAGAAATTTGATCTAGTTGCTGATGACGAAGTCCTATCATCCTAGCTATTCAGGAGGCTGAGATATGCGGATTGCAGTTTGAAGCCTTCCCCCCCCCCCCCCGCCCCCGGAAAGTCTAGGAGACTCTTGTCTCCAATGAAATGCCAAAGAAAGCTGCAAGTGGAGCTGTGGCTCAACGTGAGAGAGCACTAGGCTTGAGCACAAAAGTTCAGGGACAGTATCTAGGCCTGAGCTTACCTTTCAACTAGCACAAGGAAGCGAGGGGGAGGGAGGGAGAGGAGGAGATGGAGAAGGAGGGAGGGAGGGGGGAGGGAGGGAGGGAAGGAGGAAAGGAAGGAAGGAAGGAAGAAAGGAAGGAAAGAAGGAAGAGAAATTTGATAAGCAGAATTACTTAATCCACTTGGCAATTCCATGTCCCCTTAATTGAAGTTTTGGTTGAAACATCTATATATCTGTGGGCTCTATGATATGTATAACGACTCTATCACCAGCATTTTTCCAGTTCATACATGCTGACACTGTAATGAGATGATTTATTTCCTGGACCACTGTCCCTGCATTTGCCTTACCTTTTAGGTAAACTCTTTCTGAAGGACTCTTTCATATTGCTAAATTGGTATTCATTTCTTTAAAGTGCAGAAGCAAATTGAGTTAGTTCATTTTTTTCAGGACCATAAATCAAGAACAGGCCTCTCCCTTATTAGACATCTGCATCCATTACAGAGATTTTAAACCTCAATAATTGATTTTTTTCAAAAATCAATGAGCATTTTAGCAACACCATCCACATTCATCTTATTAGTTCAAATATTCTTGAAAATTTATGGACTTTTTATTTATTTTCCCTACCTCCTGGAACACAACTAATAATTAATAATAATAATAATAATGAAATACCACATCTTTAAATAGCATCCAGTAAGCCAGACAGGTGTCTAATTCTAATCGTGACTGTTTTCAAATAAAAGCCTTCTCCAGATGTGCTAAAGAAAACAGTAATCAAACCCAAGCCACTCCATCTGTAATATATGCTACTCCACTTGGAGATATTTTTCTTTGAATTCCTAATTTCAAAAAAAAAAATCCTTTTAATGAGAGGCAGCCTAAGTGTAAAGCTGTCAGTTCTTACTCCTGTCCTTGATGCATACCAAAAAAAGTGGGAGAGATTTCACTTTTAAAAGAAACTCCAGTTTCTTGAGACATTTGTATTCAAAGATGACTCTCTTTCTCCTCTTTCCTCCTCGGGGAATAGCTCTACTCTTCAAATGAAAAAAAGAAAAAAAAAGAAATAATAAAACACATCAGGAACAGCAGACCTCAGACCTAACGTTTCTCTCCTTGTCTTGGAATGTTATTTCCATATAGAAAGCTACTCTAATAGGACACTTGTAAAAGGCAGGGAATTTAGACCTTGCTGAGTCCTCTCGAGAAATTGGATTTTTGCTTAAGCAAACAGCAAACCAGGCAGTAAGGGAAAAGCTATTTATTTGGCTGCCTGTTGAAGAGCCTTACAAAAATACAATTCCGCCTGCACTGAACAGAGTCAATCAGCATACATCGGAAAACAAAATCCAGTTCCTTGGGTGAGGCTTTTTGTGGACTCTTTTGTGTAACAGATAATCTCGAATACACTCCAATGATATTTTTCTTGATTACCCTTTTCTTAGATGTAACAACTTTGGTAGTTTACTTTCAAATTATGGAAAAGGCAAAAGGCTTCTACAAGCTGTCCACATCTCCCTCCTCTTCTGTGGAAGGATTATTTTGAATCTTTGCTATTCAAACACGGGCAAATTTATACCAAGGAAAGCTAATCTTCAGTTTACGGTATTTAATAATGCCATTCAAGTAGCCTTATGACAACAAGTTTACCTTCTTAAATCAGATTTACTTTCAAAAAGGTTCTCAGGGTTTAGTAGGAAATGACTCCTAATCGCATTTGTTTCATGTCTGAAGTATCAGACAATCTTCTCCCCCTGTCTGGGTACTTGCGTCTTGAAATAAATACCTGCACTTCCTTTCACTATTTCCCCAACTCCCATGGTAAAACCTAGAAGGAAATTTTGGAGGGTATTCCCTTAGGGACAAAAGAAAAAGGTCATGCCTTAGAGGTCACAGACCTACGAATTTAAGAATGATGAATATTCGCTTATGCTTTCTGGTGTTTGGGGTTGTCCCATGCAGGGCAGAGCTGCCTTGACTCCCAGAAACAGCTTTCTACCCACACATTTGGTAATTGATTTTCGGTGAAGAAAATTAAAAGGACTTTCTACCAATCACAGTCTATGCTCTGAAATTTGGTATTCCCCTGGAACCAAGTTTCACCCTGATAGGTTAGGTAGTGAGATATGTCCTAGAGGTTTAAGTCTGACCTCCCTCCCTCCCTCCTTTCCTTGTATATGGACTTCATTAAGTTTAATGTATCGCCATTTGCTCAGTTTAAAATACCTTTATTTCCCCGATTCCTGGAGTAATTCAGTCACTTTACAAAATAGACATTACAGAAAAACGTGGCACTTAGACATAATCTCATTCTCAGGGAAAATATTAATTGCCACCAACCAACTTCCAGACATATTTTTTTTGCTAAATGTTGATGTTTGTACGCGAGCTCACAAGAGGAGTGACTGAAACGAGAGCCTGTGTCGCTCTGATGCTCTTGGCTTTCTTTCCTCGAGATTCCGGCATTTTCCTGCCCCAGGACTCGTTTATTGCCTTATGTTTATCAGCGTGATTAGTGAGAACGAGTAGCCTCTGCCATACTGGGTGGCTGCTCTCAGGAAAGTTCAGTGGCTCCTCTCTTGTGTGGCTTCCACTTCAGTGCCAGTCCAGGGAAGTGTCCTTTGATGTAGTGACACACACACACACACACACACACACACACACACACACACACACACACGCAATTTAACATCTGGTTGCCACCCAAAGTCGCCAACCCATCAACTGGTTTGTTTGTCTGGGCTAGATACGTGGAGCTTTCTCTACTCCAAACGCTCCTCCACGTCACATTACTAATACCTGAGGCCACCCATGGCAGGCAGGCAGTCCACCTCAATATTCCACCACTCTCCCCTGGTTCCTTGAGTTGGTGCGAATCCCCTCCACCCTCTTAGGGATTTACCTCACAGAAAACAGCTTTTCTCTGATTTCCCCTTTTTTCTGTTTTACCAAATGGGCATCATTTTGAATCAGAAATGGAGATCAATTCAAAGGATGTAGTTCTTCCGTGTCCTGTTCCCTGCCCGGCCCCTCTCTGCTCTGCACTAAGATGATTCTTTCTCTCCCCCCCCCTTCATCCAGCCATGTTAACTTCTCAGGGCAGGACCGGGGTCTCAGAGGTTCTGTTCGGTCTTGCAAGTCACAGCAACTCTACCTGCCATCTCTTGGCAGGGCTCCATGGCTTTGATCTTAGATCGCTTGCTGCATCAGGATTTCTACCAAGCTGAATTGAGAGCTTTTTTTTTTTAGTGCCTTGAGGAGAAAATTTGGCAAAGTTTTTTAAAAAGAATTGTTTGATGCAGAGGAGTATATCCTCTGTTAATAAAATATCATTTAGGCCCATGTTGGCTTTGGGTATCTATAACCACAATGGAAGAAGTCAGTGTTATATATCTGCTGACAGAAACATGGCATAGCGGTTGCTAATTTATTTGCTAGAAAGGTAAACTGTTACATGATGCCTCCTGACAGAGTAGAATAACTTACTTAAATTTCTCCATGAAATCACAGCACCTTCAAATGTTCTGTGTACAGAGCTTGCCAATTCCTTTATAGGAAAGAACAGAATTACCTCTTCCAGGATACATTTCTTTTGGCAAACAAGTAACTACTCTTTTATTTGACTTCGCTCTCTTTTTTTTTTCTTTTGTAATTCTAGGGTCGATACGTTCTGTTTTAATTTTAGGCTTGACTTCTGATTTGCTTTGAAGACTGCGGGAAATGCCGGTTCTCTACACGTTTTGCGCGCTTGAAACATACAATGAAAGAATTCACTTCATGTATTTTTCATTGTGTCTTACCAAGCATCCACTTGTGAATTTGTGTGTTGTGTTTCCACATGGGGTAACCAAAGGAACAATGGCCCAGATCTCGCTTCGTTTACAGCTATCCTGTATTCCTGTGCTTCAGTGCTTCGTCTGTTTATGATGAATGGTTTGCTTTCTCACTTCAGACTGTAGTTAAAATAAAAGAGATTTTTAAAGGTAGGGGTAGAAAATCTCTCCACAGATTTCTGCCCTCTGGTGGCCTTGAGGTTCTGATTCAATTAGAGCTAAGTGAATACTTGCCAGAGAGAATGGAGATTTTATATATTTAATTAGGAAGCAGGTAATGATTAATTTCTTGACTTCTTTCTCTCCAGTGTAATATTCAATTGACTCAGGTTTTTTTTTTATTATTTAAAGGCAGTCACTTGGCCTGCTTGTTTTTTCTTTCTTTTATGGAAGGTATGTTTTAAAAAAAAAAGTCTAGTTTTCTTCAACCACCAGAGATTAAGTTCTTGTTCTTGATTCTCCTCTTCAGGATCATCAAGTGTCCTGAATTACATGGTGGAGGAAATACTCAAAAGAATAAATAAGTAAGTAATTATTCAGGAAGAATGCCTGTTAATGTGAGGATTGTGTTTGTGACGTGCCCGTCTTGTCTCTGGAACGCACAGAGGGACGTTGTTCTTAGTGTAGCTTGACAAGATTGATGCATAAGTCCAGATTTGCGTGTGGAAGTTCATGAGTGGAGTGTTTCCGTCACCCCTTTCTAGTACTTTCTCTAGGAACACCGACAGAGGGGCCCACAGTGGCTTTATGGCTCAAGGCCTGTACACGTCAAGAGTATTTAACAGGCCTCGCGTGTCTCCTGGAAAAAGAAAGCCAGAAGTTACTAGATCATAAGTTTCTCTAATAGCCTTAAGCCTTCATTTCTATACACTTGCCAAAATTCTTAAGGAAAGCTGTGTCCTTTGTTTTTTTTTTCTTAGAATTAGACTTAGTAATAACATACATGTAACACGTATTTATAGAAAGCCTACTCTGGACCAGCCCTTCTGCTTTGAGAGGTTGGAAATACATCATCCCATCCACAATACTCTACGTGGTGGTTGAAAAGTGAGGAACTCAAGACTAAAAGCTTATTAAAACACTACTGAGTCGCAAGGCTTGTTGAGGGAGGAAAGAAAAGATTTGCAATGCGAGCCAAAGCCATGTGGTTCTAGGTTCAAGTCCTGAAGTATCCAGTGGATAGATCTCTCAGGGTCACTCCGAATCAGATGACAGACACAGCTGCCAACCCTGTACCATCAGATTGGCTTGCTACCCGGTCTTATCCTGTCTCCTTTTCTTCATGATTCTGCCAAGCCCAGCAGAAATGATAGATTCAAATGATTTATGTGCTGCTGACCGTCTCTCCCTGGGTCTATAATGCTGTAGGCAGGCCAAGTGTTTCTTCCGCTCTTGGTTATCTCTGCCTAAGTCCTCAGAAGTGTGTGAAAGGAACTCTTGATCTCTACTAACCCCAAGGAGAAACAGAGAGGATTTCCAGGTGGAGTTGACGCTGGAATGACTCCAGGGAGGATAAGGGGATCAACCATGATGAGACTTAGGGGAAGAGACGGTTAAATGAGATGCACCGAGGGGAATTCCAGGTCCTGCATGGGGCCAGCAGGTGAGAAACCATCTGAACGTCGTGTGGATCACGAGCCAGCGTTCCTAAGTGTGATTACACCTGCTGTGCGTGCCTACAACTCTGCGTCCGTGACAAACGTCTTAGGCGTTCAAAGCAACCTTTTCTTCAGACCCAGACCCCAGGCCTTCCTGCAGCAGCAGGACCAGCTCCGCTCGCAAAGTTCTCCATGTAATCCAAGTAGCTCTCCTGGACAGGAAGAGAGACTGCTTGCTTCTTGTTCCTCTCCACTGGAGAAATGATAGACTTGCGTGCATCCTCCCTGCAGTCCTCTTTTGACAGAAGGCTGACACACCTCCAGGTGTGTGTTTGGTGAACAAAACCATTGGCTCCTCTTTGGCAAGCAATCCACGCGTGGGCTATATCCTTCGTGTAACATCCGCCGACGGCTTCAAAGACCACAGGCTCCAGGACTGAGCATCCCACAGCCAGGTGTGCAAGTAATTCATTGCCAACCATCTCAACAGAGACGTAGGAGAAGATCTGGGTCTCTCTTCTCCAGTATGCCGGCTGTGACATTTTGGAAGACTCGAATACGACACACGTACGGAGCTCACTTAGAACGGAGCCTAATTGTGAGGGCAACAGTTCATGTACAGAGCTCATTTGGATCCATCTACCTGCTTAGGTTTTCAGTGAATCCCTCGATTGGACGTCAGGTCTTGAAGCCTGGGTCCTAAATCAGCAGATACTGGTTGAGGCAGGATTCTTCCCTCGTGTAGACATCACAGAGCTTCCACTGTGCACTCCATTAACAGGGATTAAGAAAATTAACAAGAGTGCAAATGTTTAAGAAGTGTAATACAATATTTCGATGTATTTAATAGATCTTGATTATGCGGAGACAAGTGTTAATAGTACTGTTTATCAGGCCCTGATTATGTGTCAAACACACATCTAAAACACTTGTCCCTGCGTGAATTTCGTAAAGCCCAAACAATCCCGCCACAAGCAGGTTTGTAATGGAAGAAATGGAGCCCAGAAAAGCAATGCCACTCCACTGTAGTCTCACAGCACTCATGCCCATCCAGATAATGGAAACAGAGGTTGTGCTTTGTTTTTGTTTTATTTATTTATTTTTGACATTTAACCACGGCTTCTTCTTGTGGATAATGCTCAAAAGGTAGATACGAAATCTTTTGAGGGTCTTTGAACCTAAAATAAAAATAAAAGGAGAGTTTCCTCTTTGCCTGTTTTTCCCTCTATTTAATTCCCTTTATTATTATTATTTTTAGTCCTATGTGTGGATGGGAGGGCGTAGCAGAGTAAATGGTAATAAAATGAATTTTCTTTATCATTCATCTCCCAAAATATTTTTATAAAGCTATGATGGGGGGTAGGTGATTTTTTTTTCATCTAGAATATCTGAAATATACAGTTCCCAAAAGCAACGAAAACAGAATATTTCCAGTTTTAGAGGGCAGGTTTGGTGGCAGTTAGTTTGTGAATCTGGCCTTTGAGATTTATTCTTCCCAATCCATACAGAAGTTTTCATCTTTTCAAACCTCAAACAAGGAATCATTTTTGAATTTGAGATTTAGAAATCAGAGAGGGACACCAATCGATTCGGTGAGACATCACATAAAATCTCTACCCTTCTTATACGTCGACTCATCTAGTTACGAGCAGTTCTGTAGCTTCAAACTGAAGGAACGTATCTGTTTACTTCCAGAGGATAAAGGAAAAAATGAAAAGTCTAAAAAAGGCAGACAGTCACAATGTATCTTATAGAAGCATTCATCTGTCCACAAGAACAATCTAATATATTTAGCAAAAAAAAATGTCCTGTAATAGACTCTCGTGGATGACTTAGACTTTTAGTCATTTTGATGTCCAGACTGCAGGATACCTGGTACCTCATCACTTACAGCTGGAACATGCAACACTGTATTTAGAGAGCTAGCTCCATGCCCCACCTCCTCCAGCCCCTGCCTGGAAGTAAATTGTATCCTGTGGCTAAAATTTGACGTAGTTTGCAAAGTACATCCACCACACCATCTTGGGCAGTGGGTTATGGTTTCCAGGATTCCCCCAGAGGCACTGACGATCTCCATGTTGGAGCTACACTTTCTTAAGTCTTGGATTCTTTGAACACATCAAATGGCCTTCCGTGTTTTTAGGCTGATGGTAAAGCTGTGCTCAAAGCTCCCTCTTAACGCTCCCCTCAAGGCCATTTTCATTAGAACTTTGTACATGGGCAGTTCAAAAGACACAGCTATCGATTTGGGTTCAGATGTCCTGTCTCTGCTTTTATATTATGCAACTTTTTTTTTTTTGACAGACTTTCTAAAACCACAAACTGGGTTGCCTGCAATTCTAGCCAGGGTTTGTTGTTTTTAACCTCTGCTCACGTGTTTTCCTCCAGCCATATCTTTCTGTGTCCTTGTCGACATCGCAAGGAGAAGAGCTCCTTGCAAAAGATTAGCTGAAAAGCTGCTGCCATTTCAGAGATGGGCCCAAAAGAAAACCTGACCTTGCCTTGGCACAAAAAACAAAACAACAACAACAGCCCCCAAAATTCATTTACTTTTGTGGCTGCAAAACTTGGTCAGAACCATTCACTAATTGGGTGTGCAGATAATCAGAGGGTTTATCTCTTTCCACCATTTCATAAAAGAAGTCAGGAACCAATGCCTGTAGATTGCAGCCACAGGCTCTGTAGTATAGGAGCTTGGCTTATATTTAATGGAATTATTTATTTAAGGAAAGGGTGGCAGAGGCAGCTGAGAAATTAATTATTGGGATAGATTGTTTCTATCTCTTGTCAGTGTAAAAAAACTGTAAAAGAAGGCTTGTTTTCACATTGTCACTCTTTTCAAAGTGGCAGTTTTGAAGAAGATAAGAAATACAAGTCACTGCCTGCGCTGATTCATAGCAGGTACATTTCAAGGTCTTCTAGTTTGTGCGGAGTGGATGAATGTGGGTAGGTTATAGGGAGTGACTGCATGGAGTGGTAGCCTGAAATGACATTTTATAGAGGTAGAAACCCCTGTGACCTCAAACCTGGAGAGAGAAATATTGCCCTTGCTCAATGAAAAGCATATTGCATAAGAAATCCTACAGAGAAGGGTCCTAGGAATATCACTACTTAGTATCACAGCTAGCGTGGGTTTCTGGGGGTTAGGATTTGTGCTCTGGTTTTCACCAGCATCATCTAATTTGATTCCCTTGAGAACCCTTGGAAGTCAATGATGCTAATATGTCTCTTCTATTATACACGAGGATCAATGGATGGAGAGGAACTGTGGAAATCTTTGGACACTGGTAGGTAGCCAGTTGGTTTGGGACGTGAGATAAGATGCAGCATGACACTGTTGCAAAGAATCAAGGAAAGAAGCCGGGCATGGTGGCTCACGCCTGTCATCCTTGCTACTCGGGAGGCTGAGATTTGAGGATCCAGGTGCAAAGCCAGCCTGGGCACAAAAGGACCTGTGACTCTTAACTCCAGTTAACCTCTAAAAAATGGGAAGTAGGGCTTGGCTCAAGGGTAGGGTGGTAGCCTTGAGCAAAAGGAACTCAAGGGCAGTACCCAGGCCCAGAATTGAATCCCCAGGACTGGCAAAAAAAAAAAACATACCAAGGAAGACAGGGCATGAGAGCCACAGGAGTGCTGCGCTAGACCCAATCTCGGAAGCCAGCTCAGCATGATGACGAGAGTGCGTGTCCCAGCCACTCTGGAGATGTTTGGTTAGCAGGTTCACAGTCCAAGGCCAGCCCCTGGCACAGTGAGCACGAGATCCTCTCAGAAATTCAAACTCCATGTTAAAGAGGCTGGGGTGGGATGGAGGGTTTCAGCAGTTGGGATTCCAGCCCAGAATCAGTCCCACAAGATTGCATTCCTTCAGAAGACCCTTCTTCACCCCACAGCTGGGCTCACGTGCTCTCAAAATATCCCCCGTACCCAGGGAACAAAAGCAAGGACTGGGTACAAAGCCTGTCTCCAAAATGCGTCAGTATTTAAAGCAGTATACGTATCATGGGATAGGATAGGATAGGATGGGATTATCAGAATGGTGTCTGTCAAGTCTGACAACATGGGCTTGTTCTGTAAAGAAAATGAGCATGCTGCTTCTCTTCTTCTCCCTTTCTCCTTCCTCCTTGCTCCTGCCTTCTTCTCTCTTCTTCTTTTTGTAACTCCTGATCCTGCCTGCTCTCCCACACGCTGACGGCCACACACTAGAACCCGGTCTCAGTTGGGTTGGCTTGTCCAGCCTCTTCACAGAAGCGCTGGGAGCATAGTGAGTTTGTCTCCTACAAAAGCAGTGGATGCCAGGCCAGTGTTCAAAGGTCACCCACCGAAGAAGTCCATGCAGGCTCCATCTAGGATGTGGGGAGACCCTGACGAACCCTCAGATGTGTGTCTTTCAGACCAAATGGAGGAAACACGCTGTCCCCTTCACAAGTTGGTGAACTTGACAGTGCAGGGCAGGGCCTGGGCTGTTGCAGGAGGAAATGAAAGGCCAGAGTGGGAGGTTTTCATCTTGCTGCTTCCCTCCTTTGAACCTTGTGAAATTCTTTTTCTTCCTCCCCATGCTGGACTTCATCAGGGCCAAACAAAACACTTGTGATTGTAACCTGTTGACCTGAGCCAGGACACACATATCCCATCTCAGGGCCGGGGGACTCCAGGCTTTTCTTTGTGCCTGATGGAGTTGAAAGCCATCCAGGAGACTAGTAGCCATCTCGCCCTTTTAGTATCCGTGTCCAAACTCATGAAAGAGAGGGCTGCCCTCAGTGCCCAGCTAATGAAGCCATCTGAGGCTGATCACATGGCCAAAAGAAAGAAAGAAAAGGCTGGTGTACAAATAATGCCACCAGTCAGATCCAAGGAGGCTGTGAAATAGTTGGTTTTGCCTGACTTGGTAAATATACGCGATTTATGCAGCATTTATGGAAGTAGGAAATCATACTATAAATCAAAAGAAGTCGTGTGTGTGTGTGTGTGTGTGTGTGTATGTGTGTATGTGTATGTGTGTGTGTGTTGAGGTGTGTTAAAAAGTTATAGAACAGTAAGTGTCTGATGTTCAAAATAAAATACACAGGGAGATAATCACTTCTTCATTCTTGGTTTATCATCATTATTAGTTACTGATTAACATAATGGCTCCTGTGAATCCATCTCTTGATACATACACAGTAGTGAGTCCCGTGTTTGTGAAGGCTTGCCTGTTGTACAAGTAGAAAAACCTTGCCAAGGTCATTGGTACCTTGGTTCCAGTGGACATTCCTGGCATTGGAGACTGAAATATGCCTAAGTTACATAGAAACTACAGGCGATGGCTTTTCTGTCACAGGCCAGTCTCTTCCAGTGCTTCAGCTTTCAAGCAGGGTGAGAGAGGGCTGGGCTTGCTGTTTTCACGTCTGATTTGGGGAGTTTGTCCTTGGATGCCTCCCACTTTGTCCTCCTGCATCCCAGGCACCACTCTGACATTTCAACAATGATAAAGTGACTGTGGGCTTCTAGCTCATTTTTTAAATTTCCAAAACATTTGGGAATCAGCATCAGTGAGCAGGAAAAAAAAATAGCCAGATTCCATAGATTTGAAATAGCAGCTCATGAAAAGGATAACATAAAGTATTTTAAGACAAGGTGCTTTCTGTTCTTAAAAATAAAAGCTACAGTATAACATGGTGCTCAAATCTGGAAGGGACAGAAGCAAATTAAGCAGGACCCTCATGAGTGAAATCCACTCCACTGACCTCGGGCCGCTCGGGTCCTCTGAATTGCACTCTGTCATTTCCCAAGGATCTTTAGAACCATCCCCACATCAAACCCATTCCTCTTCAAAGGGCTTCTGTGACACCTCTGGTTGCCCCGTCCAAAACAGAACTGAAGGGCTGGAAGCATGACTCAAGAGGTGAAGCACCTAGCTAGCTCTGATAATTACTCTCTTCACTGCCTCCCTAGGGCCCTGCCGATTTCACTTTCCTGTTTAGATGTGTAGAACCATTCCTATGTCTTGCCTGGTACTTTTATAATCTGTCACAAGTGATTTATATCCTGTCTTAGAAGACATGGCTTGAATAGCTGGTCTGTATTTTTAAGTGGGTAACGGGGCTCAAATTCTAGGCCCAGGTGCTATCCCTGAGCTCTTCAGCTCATGTCTAGTGCTCTACCCACCTGGAGCCATTTCTCTTTTCTGGTGGTGAATTGGAGATAAGAGTCTCATGACTTTCCTGCCCGGGCTTGGCTTTGAACCTCGATGCTGAGATCTCAGTGTATTCTTTTTGCTCCCTTTAACATCTGGGCTATGTAAGTCTCCATTCATTCTCATTTGTGGTGTTTTCATGTCTGATCAACATAGATATCATGTCCTTCCCTCTCCTCTCCAGAGTGTTTCTAGACCACAACTTTTTCAACATGGGGGTTCTCATTAACTCTCCAAACCTATCTTCCACTACAATATCACAGAGCAGGGCTCCTGCAAAGGGACATTCTGTCCCTTGGCCAGTAGCTGGTGTCATATCGTGCCAAGGGCTTGCTTTGGATGCTTCTATCCACATGTTTCGGCTTTGAAGTGTTCTATTTGCCTGTGGAGATCTGTTCAAATAAGCCACTCGCTCCATCTCTCCAAGCCACCACGACTCTCTTATCCCCCAAGCATTCAACACATTTGCCACTCATCCAGATTCCAAGCTAGTTTCCCTTTGGTCATTGCTGTATTTTATTTAAATTATTGTGCATTAAATATCGCTGTCCTGGGCCTTCTCTTCTAGTACTCAGGGAGTTGTTCGTGGGTGTGGACCCGTTAGAGAACAGCAGAGGGTGAGGGACTGGAAATCTTTGCGAGTCAGAATTCTGCAATGCACATTACATATTAAAAATAATAACTAAGGAAGTGGCGTTATGGTTCAAAGTGGTAGAGTGCTAGCCTTGAGCCGAGGAGCTCAGGGACAGCGTCCAGGCACTGGGCAGTTCAAAGAAAAGAAAAAAGAATACTAATAACTCAAAATGACTGCCCCGACAATCCCTTCAGCCCACTTATATTTGCCAGGTCTGAAGTTGCCCACCAATGATTTTTTTTTCATTTTTTTGCATATATTTTTATTGTAATTAATAGAAGGGTTACATTACATTTGCCAGCTGGAAGGTGCATTAATTCACATACATTGATACCCTTTCTCATGTCTTGGTCCCCATTTCCCTCCCCCCCCGCCCCCTCCCTCATTTTGTTTTCCCCTCTTTCCTATCCAATTTCAAATAACCAAAAATACACATATATCCAATATATCAGATAAGAAAGTGAAATACTATAAAAATATGAGATAACCAAGGGACAGCAAAAGAAATGAGAGATAACATAGTGCATTAAGGACAACAATCACTCATTATATGGCTTTTGTTTCTATATCCTGGAGGTCCTTTCATTTAGCATCATACTGTATGGTCTTATGTATGTAGGTTTTGCTCTATTGCAAATTGTGTACACAGTACGGGCATGAGACAACAGGAGGTGCCTGTGAATATAGAACTTTTAACTATTATTTTGTCACCTCACATGGGAAAGCCTGTTGAAGTGCTGTTTTGTCTAACGTGGATTCACATAATCATCTTGATATGAATTTATCTAAAATCATCCCTTTTGTGTAAGTCTTTACGATCTGCTCCTGTAGCAAGGTTGGGGACTGTTCACTGCTGGGTAGTTTGCTGGTGGCAGCCAGGGGCGACCTTCCAAGGCAGGGAGTGGTTGACTTACGATGGGCCCAAAGAAAATGGCTCTCCCCGACTTCATAAAGTTACACTCTTTTACCAAACCCTGAGCTTAAGCAAGCAGGGAGCCCATCTTGTAAGAAAAAAGAAAAAAAAGGAAAATGTGGTTCGGAAATAGTTCATGGGATGTATCCTGTGGCTGAAGGGAGACTGTGGGGTAGATTTTCTACTAGACTGACGCTTCACCAGAAATGTGCACACTGGAAACTAGCTTAACTCCAGAAGAGACGGGTTGTCATACAGCCGGGGAAGAGACAGTGAATGGGTAGATTAGTAATGACTTAAAATATGATCCAAATTTCATTAAGGAGAAATGCAGAGCAGTGTTGAATCAAGAAAAAGTGGTATGGCTGGCTTCTCGAATAATCAGTGATTTATCCCAAAAGAATGAGACAGATTAGATAATTTCAATGACGGCCTCTCGATTAGACCGTTTCGGCCATTGAAGTAATTTGCGTTGGAAGCTATGAGGCAATCACTTAGGTGTGTGTGGCAAAATAAAATGTGGAAGGAGAAAGAAAATAATGTTATAAGCCATTCGTGATTACCAACACACACGTGGAGGTGCAAACATAGAGGAAAAAATACATTTTACCTGAGAAATGCCTTTGTACTGACTAGATGACTTCCTAGGCTAAAAATAAAGTCTCAAGCTTTCTACAAGGTGCCAATAGAACATTTTTTTTAATTGTGGTTGTAGAGTTGATATACGGAAGGGTGACAGTGACATGAGTTCCATAAGGAATACAATTCTTTTTGAACCATCTCTCCCCTTCTGTCACTATCTCCTGTTTTTCCCTCCAGTCCCCACCCACAAAATTTTTCCCCATAGTTTCTAGTGAGTAGTACTGTTGTCAGTAGAACATTTCCTACAATTGCTGGACAGAAGAGAGCATAGGGCTAGGAGAGTTCTGTTGGGAATACGGGCTACAAGATGAGGACGTGGCTCTGTGGCAGAACGCTTGTCTAGCGAATGTGAGAACCTGAGTTGAATCTCCTGAAATAGAACAGAACAAAGGAACCTAGTGCCACAATTTACTTTCTTTAGTAAATTCAATTGTGAAGTAACCTACACCGAGAAATTCTCCAGCAATCGAAGAATCCCAGCTCTAGTGAAAAAAAAAATAAGAAAGAAAGTTGGTTCATCATGGTTTTCTTCCCCACAAAGATTCAGGCAGCGTTTAATCTTCATTCCCTGGAGCTTCTCACACTGTTGAACCAGGCATCTGTGTATTGAGAGGGTTTCCTCTTCCATTTCTTCTTTTCATCATTCCTTTTTAAATTAAATGCTTTACTTTTATGTATTCTTATTTTAAATTTTTATTGTAAAGGTGATATACAGAAGGGTTGCAGATACGTAAGTCATATATTGAGTATGTTTCTTTCTGAACAGTCACCCTCTCTCTCTCATTTTCTTCTGCATTTTTCCCTTCTGAACCCCTTTGCCCCTCCCAAATTGTATAGCTCGTTTTCAACAGAATGTCTAGTGAGTATCACTGCTGAATTAGTTCACTCTTTGTCCCACCATCTCTGCTTCTCCTAAATCAGATCAATTTATGATCAAGACCAAGGGTAGAAAAATCTAAAACAGGGACAAAGTGGGTGGGAAACAACAGAAAAGAAGACTAAAAAGAAGCACAGAGATAAAATTTAAAAAGCTCTATTGTTTCCATTTCTTGGAGTTTCTCTCATGGCTCTAAAAAAATGCACCCTGGATTTTAGAAATCCAACCAAGCGCTTTGAACTTTCCTCTCCGCCGTCTCTCCCATCCCAGGACCTACAATCTGTGCGGCGTTACAGATTCCATGCTGCCATAATAACAAATGGCTCTAAAAATGTCACATGCTTTTTCTTCCTGCTCCCCTTGTCGGACACAGAAGGTTTTGGGCTGTGAGTCATGATAAACAAACCCAACTAACAGTTGGGAGGAAGATTAGAGAAAATGTTCTCTGGAGAATTCTATTGTTAGGAAAATGGAGAAGACCCACAGCCACAAAGAGGAGTCAAGCATTCACATACCCCAAGGACAGATTCTACACCTGCTGCCAGCAGAGAGAAGCTGGACAGCTTGGATTTTATGGGAAGGAATCATTACTTAGAAAATATTGGCTCCAGTCATGTTTTCTTTTCTTTTTATCCACCCCCCCTTAAAATCAGATGTTCATTTTGTTTGCAGAGCAACTTATGTAGTCAGGTAATGAACGAGTTGATGAAATTCCATATTGCTCAGATATAATTTTCCTCCTCCATTTAGCCGCATGTTGAGGTATGTTACATGAAAAGAAAGGCATTTTTTTTTCTGGAAAGTTGGATAAATGTGATAGCTGAAAGACATCGATTGAGCTGAAAGATATCGATTAAGTTGGAGACTATCCAGCAAGATCTACTTTAGAAGGTAGATCAGGTCACCCCTCCATCAAAAAACCCCAACAAAACAAGTCTGAGGCAACCCTTAGAAGTCAGTAAAAATCTGTGTATAGCATCTCTTATGTTATAGCTGAAAATTTACAGCTATCTCCACCAGCAACTCTTAGACAAGTCAGTTTCGCTTTGCAAAGGGGACGTTGTGACCCACGTAAATCCTTTGCTTTCTATTCCCTTTAAAGTTGGGTAGAAATTATTTATGTGGTCTTTCCTACCTTTAAAGTTGAAGCTTTTTGATTAAAACTTATATTACTGACTACTGCTTGGGTAAGAAAATGATTCCAACAGCTAAGCTCACAGCAGGACCTGACATCGGCCTTACAGGCTGGACCAAATTTATGCGCAATTTATGATCACTGATACTGCATTTCAGACAAAAACACTCACTTGATCTAGTAGTTCACATGCTGTTTTAAATTAACATTTGTATGTAATTATTCAGAAGTTGTCTCAGTCTTCTTTCTCCTCCTCCCAGAAGAGCAATTCAGTCAAGTGTGTTAGGCTATCACTTAAGTCAGTCAGGAAATGCACATATTTCTAATCCTCTAATGATATATGCTATAGAAGAGTAAGTGCATCTCAGAGTTCTTTGTGTTTTAAAATGTAATTGAGGATTTGGGACTAAATAAAAAATAGAAAAAAATTAATTATACATATATATACTAATATCTATCTATCTATCTATCTATCTATCTATCTATCTATCTATCTATCATCTATCTATCTTTTTTATCCATAAGGCTGTTACTTAAAGTAAGGGGGAAAATTCATGGTATTTAACTTAACGTGATGTTCAAGATGGGAGCAACGCATTTCTGTAGTAATTTACAGGGGTGTTATAACCCCTGATTATTCTATCCTGTGTCTATTCTTAAACTAGGGTTGGACTGGAAGCCAAACATTTACTCTGAGAGTTTCGACTTTTGAGTTTCTTTACACTCATAAAACATCGTTTGGCTTCCCATATCATATAGCTTCATAGTTTCTAAGAGCATTTAAAATGTTTTCTACATTTTAAGGGATGGGAGATAGCAGTCAAATAGACATGGTTGTTGGCACAGCCTTCCCTAAGCCGAACACCAAATGTTTACCCTTTTAATCCGGACACTTCAGTCCTAGGGCCAAAAGGGGAAAATCAGGCGTTAGGCACTGCCAAGAGTTTCTTTGTTCACGCGGAGATAAGATGCCCAGTCACTTGGGACTCAATGCAATCTGGCTCCTAGCACGTGTGAACCCGCGCCACCATCTTTCTCTTCATATTGTGGGAACTCGCAAGTTTTGAACTGGAAAGGGAATGGTACGCAGCAGGGATACATTCTATGTTTTCCTGAGAAATGAGAAGAGCCTTAATGGTTGTGTGGAATTTTCATTTTTTTCAGGGTTTTACCCAGATCCTTCACCTTTCTGCAAGTTGGCTTTGGCTGCATGGAGACAAATGGCACTGCTTCACAACCATTCTTGCCGTGGCCAAAGTTTTCGTACATTTGTTGTTCCACTTTAGCATCCTGGGTAGATTCTCTAGATTTTTTTTTCTGAACTTCTGGTGGATTTTTGTCTCTCTATCCATGGGGAAGTTCAGGAAATTTCGTGAGCTGTTTCTTACTAGTGATGTCATCAGAATTTCTGGATTTCCTTTTCTTCAGAAATACTTCGTTAAATATATAGATCTATCACCTCTTTGAATTTTCATCAGATAAAGGTACCTCTCTCTCTCTCTCTCTCTCTCTCTCTCTCTCTCTCTCTCTCTCTCTCGTTCTTTCTCTCTCTCTCGCTCTCTCTCCAACATATTAGTTATTAACCCGAGAACTTTTGGCATCTTCTGGAGTCTATATCTGAGCTGCCTGAATTAATTCTAAAGGGTTACATTGCAAATCCTTTTGAAAAATTAGCATCCACTTCAATGCTAAAAGTAATATCATAGGGTTGTAAAAAGAACTCTTGAAAATCTTTGGAATGGAAAACAGCAGCTTGGAATTTTAATAATCTTTTTTTTTCATGTGTGTGTGTGAGTCCTGGGACATGAACTTGGAGCTTTGCCTGAGCTTTTTTTTTTTTTTTTTTTTTTTGCTTAAGATTGGCATGCCACCAGTCAGACCACGGCTCCATTTCCTTCTTTTTAGTGGTCCTTTGAGGTAAAAACTCTCACCCTTTCCTACACAGGCTGGCTTTGCATAGGATCCTCAGATCTCAGACTCATGTCCCAGACTCGTGTCGGTAGCAAGGCTTGAACTCAGTGCCTTCCGATCTTGCTTGCTCAGCTTGTCTGCTCACAACAGACACTGAAGAACCTGAGACACCTGTCTAGCCCAGCTTTCGGCCTGTTCCTCTATAGATGGAGTCTCTCAGGCCTTTCTACCCCTTCTGGACTTAAACCAGGACTGTCCAGTCTCGACCACTGAGTAGGTAGGATTATAGGTATGAGCCCCTGCTACCAGGCTAAAGTTGGATTCTCCGTCAACTGAGACCCATGTGTCTGTCTAACTCTCCTTCGCTGTTCAGCTCCCTCCTCAGCTAAGCCTTTTCTGGGTTGCATCCAGTCTTTCACTCCCTTTATAGCAACTGGACCCTGTTCTGCATGATAAGGAGATGAGAGTTTTATAGGATTCTATGTGTTCTTTCTAGAATGTTCTCCTTTTTTTTCATGAGGTTGTTGTTTGTGTACAATTTTTTTTGTGTGTCACACACAAGGAAATGTTCATTTCACACCAACATTTTTTTGCCTAATATGGTAGTCTAGGTTCACTGTACCTCCTTTTAAAACATATAAATACCTGATGGATTCCAGCTCTATGTGAACCCACCTCACAAGTCTTTATGCTGTCAGGGAACCTTCTTTTTGGACATACAGTTACCTATGGCATTCATATGTACGTATACATGTGTACATATATATGTACACACGTGTATACATATATATACATATACACATATATACATATATGCCCCACACACATATGACATTCTCACTACAAATTGGACCTGCCTTTTAAACCTTAATTTTAACAGAATGACCAACCGTCTTCAGTGAGAACAAAACCACATTCACAGTCTAATGAGCACTGATAAATATTACATCTGTCATGGTGAACGAAGGCTGGCCCCCTGCAGCTACCCTAATAGGTCAAATTAACAGCCTCCATTGCTAGTGTGGATTTGCCATTCATCAGAGCAGTGGCTGTGATGGTCTTTTTTTCCCCCCAGACTTCATTCACAGGGACCCTGAGCTGTAAATAAAAATCATGTCCATCAGAGATAGACTGGGGGCTGTCTCATGGGGATGGAGCTTAAAAAGTCCTTTCTGCTAAGAGGCTCAGTATTCTATTACATCCCAAGTCAGAGGTCATTTTTGAAATGTGATTTGATGCCATCAGGATAGATATTATAATAGCATATTGTTTGCCATTAAATGGCATCTGTCTGATTGGATGACAGGAAAATGTATGGGTTTTCCTGATCATTTGATAATTCCTACAACTGCACCCAAAAAGAACATACTTTTGATATGTCCCGTACCTGGATCTCCAAAATGGAAAACAAGACCCTGTCTTAAAGCCTGTTTTGCCTGGCGATTTGGCATTAAAAAAAATCTAGCCTCCATCACACAGGAGAGAAAAGGCAGATGACCTGTGTGTGTGTGTGTGAGTGTGTGTAGTTATGTGTCTAGGCAGGTGTCTGTCTGTGTCTGTGGAGCGTGTGAGCAAATTAGCACTACAAGTGGTGTGTCTTATCCACTGGTGACTGATGCCTCTTCATTCTGCCAGCGGGTAGCTACGCAGGCGTGCAAGCATGCCCAGATAACGCGAGCCCCTAATAACGTGTTCCAACTATTGTCATTGTGCTCTAAATTTCCGTTTGGTGACAACCCTTTGTGAGATAATTACGCGCCATCAATGTTCTAATGAACTACGAGACACTTAATTCCTGGACAAGGCGCAGCGTAGCTAAGAGATGTGTCTTAGGAAACTTTCCAGTGAGGAACTCACAAAAATTCAGGCTTCATTAGCAGTGTTCAGAAAGACAGATGAGCCTCCATCTTGCTGAACCCACTGCTTAATTTATTGAGTGACTTTAACAGCGACATCTCTTTGGGGGACTTTTTACAGTTTCTAAGTTGCTCACTGTGATTTTAATAGACATTTGCCTCTCTGAGCTCAATAAATATACAGTGTGGTATGAAATCTTAGAACCTAACATGCAAGCAACTGACTGAATGAGGTTAGCAAGGATTTATTTCTCTTCTAAATATACTTCTAAGCTCAAGTCCAAGTGTAGAGAAAAAAAAAAAGAGACCCAAAATACCTACCTACTTTTGAAAACTTTTTTCTCATGTTATGTTAAAACCTTTGGGTGCTATGAAACAGAAAAAATATGTCAGAAAGAATAAAATAAAATAAACAAAAACTCCTGGAGCAATTTCAGAGTATATTTTGGAGAGCTGCAGGAGGTTTGAAGACTCTGGCTGTAAGTTGTTCAGCGAGGTCAAATAAATGTCCATAAACTTCATTTCTCACCCTCCAATTATTTAGGACCACACATAAGGACATAGAGTTACCGGTTCGATGCTCCAGCTGTTTTTCTATGGTATTTTTGACAGTGTATGTACTTGGCTATTTCTTATGGTACGGAGGCAGGTAAGACCTAACAGTAGTTAAGCTGTGTGGAATACTTGATCTGATAGGTACAATGAACCATTTTAACCAACCTCTGTGATTCCTCAGACAAATCTTAGGCGACCTTAGAGTTATGACCTTTGTTTTGTGCTAACACTTTTCAGCGCTTTCCGTCCAGTCTTCCTTGCTTGTTTCCCTGATTGGTGGCAGAAAACAAAGTATTGCAGTGAGGACTCAGCTTAAAGACAAAGAACAGTGATGTTTTGTTGCTGTTGACGTTGCCAATTGCTTGCCATCACAATGGAAATTAATAATAAAATGTCTCTTTATACAAAGGTGCATAAGATTTCTTCGTCAAAGATCCAACATTGGGTTTCATAGGGGTGGTCTTAATATTTCCTCTTTTGAAAAGAGTGCATTTCTTTTTGATGCTTTTTCTCTCCTGTTAACAGGAGTTTGAACTGAGGGCCTTTCTCTCTCACACTCAAGAGCGGCACTCTGCCACTGGAGCCCCCTCTCCAGCCCAGTGTGTTTGATGGTGGTTGGAGAGGAAGTGTCCCTGAGACTTTTCAGAGAGGCTGCCTTATTTCCATGCAGAGTCTTCTGAGTTGCTAGGATTACAGGTGTGAGCCACCGACACCCAGCATGGCACCTGTCTCTTCTTATGCTGTATCTCCATTTCCTGCATCTGCCCAATGGCATAAAACTCCAGTAGCATGGATGAAGCAGTCTCTTGTTCTCTATGACGGTGATTTCGGGGAACTCTCCCGTATTGGGGATCTTGCCTTGATGTAGAAAGCATCTTCAGTACTCACCATGAGCACTCAAACAGGTAGATTGGCAAGCTGTGTGAATTCATTTCCCTCAACCTAAGAAAACCTTGGCCTTCAGCCTTGACCTCCACATGCATGCCTCTTGAAAGATAAAGCCAGAAGCAGCAGGAACTGGAGATGCATTCCTAGGTGGTGTAGAAGCACTCATTTTCCCACCAAATGGCTACAACCGAGTCCAGCCCACAAAGAGAACTCACTCAAAGATCTTTCATAATAATTGTCTCCTGGTGTTTAACCTTTAATTAGCTGTGAACTCATAATGGCTTTAAATGGTTTTGTCTTTCCTAGGAGAAGGTCATAGAACCATCCTCTAGTCTCTTTCTTTTCTCCCAACGTCAGGTCCCAAAGATACTATGATTTTACCATAAAATAATAGATGCTCTGGGGCCTTTGGTTGGTTATCTTGGGTTGACAGCTCACTGGGTTCTGCACAAAATCTGACTTTATTAAAAAGTAGGTATCCTTCCCATTTTTTCTTCAGGAGGAAATTCAAATGGATTCTCCTTTTCCTGGTTTCGCTTTGTTTCTTTTTTCTATTTGTTTCTCTTGGCTCAGTTTGATGTAATCTGCTTTTGCTCCCCCAGCAAGCTGAATTCTGTGTAGCATGGGGGCTCTGTCCTCTTTAGGAGAGCATTCGCTCTTGGGTTTGGCAGAGATTACACAGTGTGAAAGACGGGCAGCGGTCCCTCCTTCTGTGATGAATACTTCAGCTGTGCCATAGGTTTCTTTCTCTTAAGGTAAATAATTCATCCTCAGATGTCCTGGGTCTCATAAAAAAAATGGAAATGTGAAAAGAAAGAAAAGAAAGGAACTTTATGAGGGCGAGTGTACTATTTTTTCCCCCTAATTACAATGTTTGTGCAAACACATGGGTCCTTATAGAAAAAAACAAGTGCAGGGCACCAGAAAAATGCTCACAGGGGTCACACTTGAAACTGCTTGGTTTGAAACCCTACCTGATTAGTCAAATGAATATTAAAAAAGTAACTTCATAGACGAATGTATGAGCTCGTGTCTTCCCCAAGACCACCAGCAACATCCCTTCTTGGGAACATGCCGGGCTGACAAAGGAGAATGGGCCATGGTTCCACTGGAATTTATAAGCTAGTCTTTAAGATGTCCCCCAATTGTCACATTTATATTTTTCACCCCCAAGGCTCTGCTTCTCCTGCCCTCAGCTTCCCACCATGCTGTTGTGTCAGAGATGTGACGCGGAATGGAGTTCTCTTCAAACCCAGGACCCACATACCACCTGCTCGGCCTGCAGGGGATTTCTTAGTTACCAGGACCCAGTGTCCTAGATTGAAGACTGTTTCAGAGTGCTGGAACATTGCTATCTAGAAAGAGAAAACACACACCACAGCCCATCAGGAGTGGAGGCTTGGTTGATGGCAGTTGTTAAGGCTTTGTTGGGGGAATGAGGGAGAAATGCAGAGGGGGCAATGCCATTCGAGGAAAGAGTATGCATTTTCTATAAGTCATCAAGGGTTTACAAGATACGTTCTCAGTTTTTTACCAGTGTAAGAATTACCAGCTGACCAGAACAGAGTTTTAGGTCATTATTTTTTTGCCAGTCCAGGGCTTGATCTCAGGGCCTGACCACTGTCCTTGGACTTTCTCAAAGCTAGAGCTCTACCACTTGACCCTCAACACCATTTCTGGCTTTTTTCTATGCATGTGGTACCGAGGAATCAAACCCGGGTCTTCGTGCATGCTAGGTAATCACTCTACCACTAGGCCAAACTCCCGGGCCCTAGGTCATTTTTTTTTTAACTCCTCTATTTCAGGCTGTGGAGTGGAGAATAAAATTACTTAATAGCATCTTCAAAGACAAGTTTGACGCAATATTCCTTTTATCTGTCCCAGAAAGAAAGAAGGGGGGGGTCAGGATGCATTATGCCATCATCATTCATGATTGTAGTGATTTATTAAGGAAATAGAAATGTGTGTGCATGTATATGCATGCATATAATATAAGCAAACAGATACATGGGTACATAGACATGGAATATATTCTGTTTTTTTATGGTAGGAAGTAAAAAGAAAAAAGAAAAAGCACATATCCAGTGTGAGAAAATCCTCACAAGAACGTAAATGTAGTTATTTGGTATCGTTGGTGTTTTCTGCCCATGGTGTATTGGTTGTATTTGTATAAGGGGGAGGAGAAAGGGAAGGAGGGGAGAAAGAGGGGGAAAGGAGGAAGCAACTGTGATACACAATTATGTGTTAATTTATGAGTGCTAATTACGAGTGAGGTAAAAAGCTGTCTCCCTACCCTGTATCCTAGTCCCAGCAATGCTATGAAATAGATCTAATTTTTCCTATCTGCCTATGGAATACAGACCTTACACACACACACACACACACACACACACACACACACACACACACACACACGACTTCCTTAAATGTTTTCCAGTTAAGAGAGGAAAGATTATTCTACCATTACATAGGTAATTTGGTGATCACATTAGTGTGTGTGTGTGTGTGTGTGTGTGTGTGTGTTACATAAAATATAAAAATTTTCTGGTGTGTTTTATCCTGAAAATCACCAAAGAGGTCATACAATCTTCTTTTGAGAACCTCGTGGGTTTGTTTTTTGAACACCAGCAAAAACAGTCGTTATTTCCATCCATAATATTTAAAAATACCTAACATAAATCCAAATGTATTCTCAAGTTTGAGAATAATATACATTGAGGGACTGGTACAAAAAAATGGCAATTTAGCCCAGTGCCAGTGGTGCATTTCCATAATCTAGCTACTCAAAGAGGCAGAGATGTGAGGCTCTCAAAGCTCCCTTGGGCAGGAAAGTCCATGAGACTCTTCTCTATAGTGAATCCACCAAAAGTCAGAAGTGATACTGTGGCTCAGATGGTATAGCACCAGCCTTAAGCACAAAAGCTCAGGGACTGTGCCAAGGCCCTGCATTTAAGTCTCAAGATTGGCACAATATAAAGCAATTTGGGGGGTATGAATGGGCCGTGAGGAAGGGGGAAGCCCAGCGACACTGGAGAAGAATGCTCACGCTGTGCTGTTTGGCTCTTTCCTAATTCTCAGGGATACCTCAGAAAAGGACATTGATATTCCTATTCACATTTGTATGTATCACTTAAATTAATATTTAATTTCAGGGAGAGTGAGGTGGTCACTGCAACGGATGTGCAGAGTTTTAATTTCTTTTCCAACCGGCAGGGGAAAAAAATACAAAAGCCTGAATGAAAGAATGGTCAAATGTAGCCTTGTCTTTTCTTTTTCCTACAGCGATTGCGAACTTTTCAAGTCAAGATACCTTAGCCTTCCATGCAAACTTTGTCACAACTGAAAGGTAGACTTGAATAACAAGCTGTTTAATTGCATGGATGCAAGCCTCAGCTAGGCCTGGGGGTGAAGGCAGGCTTTGCACTGGATCTCCTTGCTGAGTTCCTTCTGTGATTCTAACAAAAGCAATGCCATTTAGGAAACTGGAAGTTTCTCTAAAGTGAAGCTTGTATCAGTTCCATGGTCCACCAATTCCATTTGGGAATATACCTCAGGGAAATAAATACCTTTACCCCTCCAAAGATCATGTAAGAACATCCAGATACATTTCACAGTATACTTTAAACTATGACTATACACGATGTATTTTATTATTGTATTGTTAGCACGAAATACCCAAGACTCCAGTAAAACACACAAATAGAAATAGAATATATTACGAAGTGACACAATAATAAAAACGAAACAAGGGGACAATGCTGGAGAGACACAGCCAGCAATCCAAACACAGAGCTCGTATTTGTTCCTTGTCACTGTCACCTGCGAAGGAAACAAAAGTCATGTTCTGAATGTTTTCTAATATGCTCAATTACATTAAATACCACATTTAGAAAGACCCTGTCCCATGAATTATGGACCAGAATTGTATTTGGGAATTACCTGATGGTATATCCAGATTGTGCGTATGTGTGTATGTTGTGGTGTGTGCATGCATATATATATATGTCCATGTGCATATATGCGTGTGTTTGGATGTATCTGTGATGTGTGTGTACATGTGTGTGGGTATAACTTGTGTGTAGTGTGCTTGTGTGCTGTGCTTGCATGTATGTTCTGGTGCGTGTGTATGCGTATGTACATGTGTGTATTGGTGTATGTGTGTTTGGGTGTGTCGTGGGGGTGGGCATGGCTTGTGTGTGGTGTGCCTGTGTATTGTGTGTGTGTGTAAGTGTGTACTGGGGTGGTGCACATTCAGTTCTCTTCTCCCAGTGCCGTCCACTAAACATGGCAATGTCGCGCCTTGGTGGAACGTAGGTTAAGTGGAGCAATTTTCCCCACTTTCCTTTCTGGAGTGTTTCATGTCTTCCGTCGTGGCAGACAGGAGGTGACACCTCACAAGGCAGCTTCTGCCTACCAGGAAGGCTGGCCAGGCTTCCCTGCCCCCTATTCCCGCTCTATCCCACCCCCTTCAGGCCCTGGCCCAGCCAGGTAGCCAATGCCCGGGTTGTGGAATGCATTGACCCATTGTTTCTGGTGCCTGGACGGAAGGGGGGTCTCCCTCAGGAGTCGGGGTCAAGTGAGGCCTCGGCCGGGACTTCCCTGGGCTTAGAGGCCTGGCATCCAGTGCAGGGTCAGGAGGAGAGCCTGCCATGGCCCACCCGGGGCTCCTGACCCCAACCCTGAGAGCTCTTCCATCCCCAACAGGGCCCGGCTGTCCTGGTCATGCGGGTTTCTCTTCCTAGCACGCTGTGTGCCATCTCCCCTCAATGGCTGCGAGTCTGGTGTGTATTTAAAATGATAATTTTATTCATACGATTGTGTTTAGATTATACAGTCTATTAAAAATTTAAAGTTATTTATAATTCATAAAACAAATACAACCATTTTGCAGGGGAAAAAAATTAGAAAAGAGAGAAACATGTGACCTTTTGAATGCTCCCAGAAAAGTATATTTGAATATTGCCAAATATCTACACTAACAATGAATCTTGGAGGGTATGAATTAATGTGTCTTACCCCAACATTCAATAACATTCTTTATATTAATATGTTTAGGGAATTAGCAAAAAAAAGACACAACTCTCCCTCAAGATATATCACAAGCCAATTAGGAATACTTTATAAATATACTTCTTCTAATACAAGCGGCAGCGAATAGCGCATTGATTAATTAATAACTATTTGGAAACAAAGCTTTGAGTAAATAAAAATGACAGAAAAATAGAATAATAAATGTTACACAGTCACTAAGCCTTTATTAAATATCTCCACGGTACAGAAAGTGTTGATGTATTAAACAGTAGATCTATCTATCAAGAGGAATTCTTCTCTGGAAGAGAAGAATGAAATCTCTCTCTCTCTCTCTCTCTCTCTCTCTCTCTCTCTCTCTCTCTCTCTCTCTCTCTCTCCCTCTCTCTCTCCACAGTTAGTTTAGTCTTGAGATGCAGAAAAAAACCCCAACGCTAAAGTTCCACAGTCAGAAAATATAAATAAAAAGCCTTAAATATATACATGTATGACAAAATGAATTATCTGGACATGAAACTGATATCGAATATCATGCAGTATGAAATAGGTGAAAATATTTTCTATTTTATGAATATTTTCTCTCTCTTTTGCTTATCAATTTCTCCTAAGAATATTTGAAAAGGTCATAATCCACAAGAAGGAAAATATGCAGGAAACCCAGTCAACTTATAAATACAAAAGAAATAATGACAAGCACACTTGGGTCAGTCATTTAGTAAATGAAATTTGAAACATTGAAAAAATATTTCAGTCCACTGGCAACAGACTTAATAGATACCTCCATAAGTAGTTGATGGCATATAAGTGTATATGTAGTTTCCTGGGGTCAATTTAACATCATATTAGCCTTTTGATGCCCACAATAATCGGATAGGCAGAAGTGTAAACATTACTGTGATTCAGGAGGCTCTTGTTTTTTTAGGTGGGCACTGATCTGAACACCAATTCTGGTTCTTAGCAGTGGAACTGAAATGATTGAAAGCTGTCACATGCTTTCCCCTGTCCTGCTCTGCTTCGGTCTGCCTCCTTCCATGATCAGTGTGCCTGGGCCCCACCCCAGGCCAGCCCCCGCCTTCCACAAGCTTTCTGTAGTAGGAGGTTTTCTTTCCTAACAATGCGAGTCTAGAACCCATCCATGGTAGCTTTTGATGAATCTAGAGGGCAACGCTGGCAGCAGGTGCCGCGATACTAGAGTATTCCTCACATAAAACATGGAGCTTCACGAAGCTCACTGGACTTATCCTGGTCCCTAGACAAATAATTAGGCACCTTACGAGACCTGGAAGTATCCTGCAGTATTTCATGGGGGTGATATGCTCCTGATACATTTCCCTGCACGTACCCCAAAACCCAGTGACTTTTCAAGAAAGGGCCAATCGTCCTCCGTTGTATTCTTACTTTTAAGTTGGATAGCATCCCATGATTAGCAATAATTAATGTCGTTCTAATATCCACCATCTTAATGCCTTCTTCACGGGCCAGTCTCTTCAACTATTCAGATACGGAGCGTAATGTTTGTAAAGGAAAGGGCCAATAAGATTCCTAGAGGCAATGGCAATACAACACCAAGCTACTAGTAATTGTATGAATAGTAACAAGTTTTACCAAATGTATCCAGTTAGCCTTGCTTACCTGCGAACAGTGTATAGAAACAAGCAGACGAATGAGTCTCCTGGTACGAGTCAGTGAGCAATTGCACTAATTATGTTTTGGCCTTTGGGAAATTCACACACAACACATTACAACATAACAACAAGCAGACAAAAATCTGGTCTTTATTTGTGCTCTCTTCTCTGCAAATCAAGGATTACATAGTCATTGCAGTATTTTTCCTTTGTAGGAATTTAAACATTACATATGAAAATGTATTCAGGTGCCAAGGCCATGAGTGTTAGAGTCTGGCAGGTTTTTCATTATCAAGGTATAAACAAATCGAAATATATATATATATATATATATATATTTGTATCTTTAACTTAGAGGAGCTATAGCATTTGAATCTCTTCCTCTAACTCCCTTTGAAAGACTTTGCAGGGTCTCAGAAGCATCTCCAAAACCTGATTTGGGGTTCTCATCCAGACTCTGTCAATTAATTGCTTTTTAAAATTTAGTTCTTATTCTCACTTTCCTGATTTATAAAACATGTTCAACTTTGCAAGGGTTTCTTGAGGGTTAAATGAGCCAGAGTATAAACAGGTCTAATATTTATATGTACCCATGAATGGATTCTTTTGTTGCTTGCCTGTCATTTGGTGATAGGTGACAGAGGCGCCTACTCCGTGGAATACATTGATTCTTATCGTGTAGAAATTTAGTTCAAGCCTCTCGAGCCCTTGCTCTCTGGGGTTAGCAGATATGTCTGTCCTCATTTCTATGGACTTACCTTCTTCACTGGCTTTTTCTCTTAACTCATGATCTAAGTAAATTTTCATCCTTCAAGGCACCAGTGGCAGAGCTGTAATTCTAGCTATTCAGAAGGCTAAGGTCTGAGGATTGTGGTTGGAAGCTAGCACAGGCAGAAAAGTCCATGAGACTTTTATCTCTAATTAACCACTCGTGAACTGGAAGTGGTGCTATGGCTAAAAAGGTAGAACACGGGACTTAAGCACAGGGAAGCTCAAGGAGAATACCCAGGCCCTGAGTTCAAGCCTCACAACTGAAAAAAAAAAAAAAAGAAAAAAATGTGTTTCTCTTTCTCTTAGATATTTAGAATGTTAGAAATTTCAGAATCATCCACTTCTGCTGTCATCTATAGATGACAAAAATGGAGCAAATTATTGGCCACTAAGCAGCCTAAGACCTGTTAATTTAACTTATAAGAGAAAAAAATGCTTAGGAATCAAAATACTCTTAGGAAAGTTTTCTTTTTTTTTAATTTTTGGCAAAAATTGGAAGCAAAAATCTATTACATAAAACTGGTTTTCTACATAAGACCCATGCACCATACCATAGTATATACACATGAAAAGGAGATGGAATATTTCTGCTGACCAATCTAGAATGATATACCACAGATAAGATTCAATGAAAACAAAACACCATGCTAAGAAGCTAAAGGCATAGCCATCTACCATCTTGAAAACAAGGAGAATCAAGTTATGTAAGTGGGTATGCTTTAAATACATGTACCAGTGTGTCTATTTGCATACATAACTGCAAAGGATCCAAGATTTGGTGGTTTATTTGCATAATTGAATGCAGGAGACACTCAAGGCTAGGCAACTGGTTCATGGATGGCAAGGCTGCAAGGAAATGGTGGTTAACTTCATTTTTATCCCTTGACAATTTGGAGCCAGGTCAGTATGATTCTTTAAATATCTTCCAAGTGCACCTCAGTAAAAAAATAAAATAAAATACGGACAAAACTGTAAGTATACACCACAGATTTTTGGGGGGATGAATTTATATACACAGAAAAAAAGTGAAAATATAACAGAGATATTTCTCATTCTTGCTCATGGCTTGTCCTTTAGATGGACACACACACACACAACACACACACACACACAACACACACACACACACACACACACATGCAGAGTCACATGCACACACTTTCTTCCACCATATCATAAAATTATATTTTGAAATGATATACTTCAAACAGAAGTGAATTGAATTTGGTAGAGGTTAAAATCTTATTTAGGAGAATTTAATCATCTCATACCTGAGAATTGCTTATTCACTGGTATCAGAAGTTGCGGAGTTTGAACCTCTGCCTTTCCATTGCCCAGTTCTAGAGTCTTGAGGAAGTTACCACTCAGGATTTCAATGTCATAGCTTTAAATTAGAAATAGAAATACTTCTCTTTTTTTTTGGTAGAATGGACATAGAAAATACCCAGCCCAAAGGACCTATTAGGTACTTCATGAACCAAACCTCTTGTATTTTACTATCCAAAGGCTTTCTGTTCCTTATCAATACAGACCTGTCTCCCCAAAGCAAATGGAGGACACAAGAGAAATGTCCAATGACATAGAACTTAATCTTTCCTCTTTGTAAATGTTTCCTCCAAGATTTCCAGATTTTAAGATTATCAGGGGGAAAAAAATGAACACATTGTCTCTGATTTTTCCCATGCACAGGATTAACACATGGAGCCCAATTTTCAATGCAAACTACTTTTATTTTGTCCAGATTGTTCTGAGAAAAAGACTCTTTGAGTAATTCCACCTACAAGGCTGGAATTAGGCTGGCTAATTCCAAGTCGGAGAGCTTTATCTTTCGGTATGTTTCTTTTTATTTTTTCTCCCCTTTTCTTTTATATCTTGCAAATCTCTCATCTCTTCAAAGGATTCCCTTCAGAACCATAGGTCAAACATTTACAGGTGGTTGGTTTTGTTTTCTGATTTGCAGTCTGAAGGCTGTGAACTTGGACAGAGCTCATTAAAGCTGCCTTTCTGCCTCCTCTCATGAAAAGCTCCAATGACAGTACTTGAAAAACAGCCTCTGGCAAAAGAATATTGAAATCCAAAGGCCAGTAAGTGAAGAATCATGTGCTGGTCAAATCTATATTAATCTAGCTTGTTATATTGTCTTAACAGCATTCTCAAGGGTGTTCTTCTCTGTTCCTGACAAGATTCATTTCAATAACCCAAACGTATTCTCCCTCCTCAAATCAGAGTATTTATACTAGGCCAATTTCATAATTGTTCTGGAGGAAAATAAGCTCTCCATCGTCCACCTTGGCCAGACTGCTGTTTATCAGAGTAGTAGAGTCCATTTGACTCCAAATATTATGTGACTGGATAGTCACAACGCTTTCATTAATTAACGCCAACTTAATGGTTGAGGTGAGAGTGTTTTGAGTCAAAAATCTCATTTATGTGAAACAAATCTGAATGAAATCCTAGATTTTCAGAAAGCTTCCCAAATGGTTTCCAAATTATGATTGTTACTATTTGATATAGCCTAATCCAAAATCAGAGAGAGCTAAGGAGGCTGTCCTGGCTCGGTGACTTCCACCATAAATCAAGGCTAATAGTCAAGAGTTCGCATCCTGAATTCTCTGGTGAGTTAACCCTGAGCCCCTCTTCTCTCACACCCACAGAGCACTGTCACATTAACTGTTGAGCTTCCCACTTATGTTTTGTGCTATACTAGAAATTCTTTTAGAAAGACTTTTTTTTATTAATCACTGTCTTCAACAGTTGTACAACAGAGTTTCCATTTAACACAGCAAATTACACAAACAATATGTGTTCACCCGCCTTGCCCCTTTCTACATTCTCACTGATCCACCCCTTTCCTCATTCTTCTTAATACTGTACATTGGATTTGGGTCTGAATTTCCCATCTTCTCCTCTCCATTCCTCTACTCCTGTACCATTCCTTTCAGCTCCATCCACTGCTTTCCAGCCCCAGCATCCAGGAGCTTTTTTTTTTTCTCAACTTTGATCTTGCCTTTATAAGGAAATCCATTTTTTGAAATTTCCCCTAAATTTTCTGTATTTTCATTTAATACAATTGTATGTACTCTCATATCAGCCAACCTATTCATTTACACATTTGTAAGTTAAACCTAGCTTCAACATACCTCCTTGGTTTCTCTGGGCCTGACTTACTTTACCTTTTTCCATGTCTTTCCCTTTCTTTACAGATAGTACAATGTCATTATTTCTTATGGAAAGATCAAATAATCTTGATCCAGTCATCCATTTCTGGGAATATGGGCTGATTTTGTAACTTGCCTATGACGAATATGATGCACAGGACTGCAATAAACATGGTTGCTCTGGTGGCTTCACTCTGTCCTTGTTCTTCATGTCTCAGCTTAAATCACCCTTCCAAAGAACTTGGATTGCCTAGGATTTCTTCCCCCTTGTTCTTTTATCATTTCTACAGTTCTGTTCTGGAGCCTTTATATTACAGGAGAAAATAAGCATATTGTATGAAGCTATTTAAAACTTTCCCTTCTGTGCTTTAAATATCTATAAAGCCACTACTGAGTCAGTACTTGGTGCTGAAATCCCCCACAAAAAATATTTCTGATTGGTCATCATTTTCTTAGTGTCAGTTGCTCCTAAGGACCAAGTTGTTCTTTGAGTCTTTGTTTACCTGGGTTCACATGGTAACTCAGTTTCCCTGGTCAAAACCAGAAGACATAGCAAACAACGTTCTACCCCCTTTCTTTCCATGGTGACCCACTCATCCATCCATCCATCATCCATGAATCATTTATTCATCTCCATCCATCTATCCATACATCACACATACATACATACATATATACATACATGCAAACATATATCACGTCAACCATCCATCAATCCATCCATCCATCATCTACCCATTACCATCCATCCTTCCTCCATGCGTCTACCCATACATCATATATACATACATACACATCATCCATTCATCCATCCATCTGTCACTCCAGCTTTACTGATAGATGTCCTTTTCTTGTACATCCTTATTTTTACAAACATTTTTCCAACAACCATGTAAAACGTCATCCTACATTTGAACATGACATGAGAAAAGCAAAGCATTTTTGAACAATTTTCCAAGTGATTTCGCCCAGGCGACTGTAAATGCCTGGAAGAAAGACATGTCATAATGAAAGGGGTTATTTTAGAAAGACATCATTGACAGAGAGGCTGGAATAGATTGAAGCAGAGAGAGCCTAAAATCAGATGTCTATTGAAGCCATTGAGGCATGAAGTCGTGAAGGGGTTGGTGATGGGAGGGATGGAAGAAAAGGAATTAAATCAGCATGCATTGGTAGAATTATACTTGTATAACCAAAAACTGCATGTTGATTAAACCAGGCCTAAAGAAGTAAAGAGTAGAACTTCTCTGTGGTCTTTATAATTTATAACTTTTCAAAATGATAGAATCCTATTGTACATTGTTGGAAATTTTCCTGTGCAGCCATTTCCTCATGAGGACTCCATTGTGATTCTGAATTTAACTTGTGGTTGATTACAAGTGTGGGTTTATTTTCCACGTAGTTGTGAATTTTCTTATCATTTTATTTTGGAATTCTATTGTAGTTCCTTTTGGCCAAAGAATGCATATTGCATGATTTGCATTGTTTGAGCTACATTGAGGGTTTTTTTTTAATGGCCAAAGATATGGTTTGGTTTTGGAGTTCTCACTGCTCCTGAGAACTGTACGCATTTTGTGGTTAACCATATACATCACTAAGTGTGATGTTCAATTTATTTGTATGATCTCACCAGCTTTTGTCTGCTTTTTCTATGATCTGGATAAAGGTATTTCACTTTCTCTTTTAGAATTACAAACTGGCTCAATTCTGTCAATTTCTGATTTTTGCTTTATTTCCTTGAAGACTATGTTCAGGTACACATATATTTAGGATTATTGTATCTCTCATTCCAAGGAATCTTTAATAGCAATAACAATAACGATAACAATAGAAGTAGGGAAGGAGGAACAAACAGGTAAATAAAGCTCATTCTTATCTCCACAGACTTTTGTGCTCACACACACTGGTTAGGTTTGGAATGTGTGAGGAGGCAAGTGTAAAACTCTTGTGCCCAATGTCAGCGCAGGCTGTCTGGTAAATCACACCCAGTAAATCCACCCTTTCCAGTTTTTGTATCATGAAAGCTTCAGGAAAGACGAAGGCTGATTTTCCTGTGTCCTGTGAGGTACCGGGTGAAAGGAAAGCCCTCAGGTAGATCTGGGCAATGGCTGGTGAGAGAGGCCTGGTGACACTGGCTCTGAAGGCACATGCATGGGAGGCCAGAGGCCTCTGGAGCTGGGCCAGCTGGAAGCTGCCAGAATCCACACCTCCTCCCCAACGTGAAACCCAGCGGACAGGAGCCATGCCAGCTCTAGCAACGTTGGTGAGATGTCAGCCTCAAAGGCAGTCAGGAGAATAGATCAGAGGGCCACAGCGGACCTGGGGAAGGGATCTCAGATGAGAGAGAGGGCCACCAAGCTTGGAGAAACTGGGAAGGAAGTCCTTCCCATGTGCTGAACACTTCTGGGCCCTTCCCTGTGCTGTGCGAGCCTCGTGTGTGCTATGACGAGGCAGCAGCTGTGTGAGGGTCACACGGTCTGAATCAACCCACGAAGCCACTGCCCGTGTCGAGACGTCTTACTGTTTTGGTGCTCATATATCAGAGACACCCAGAAGGCTTCTTGAGGAACACGTGTAAATAAAAATGCATGATGTCAGGCGGGTTGGTGAATGGAAACCTTCTGGATTTGGACTTGGATAACTGGTCTTCGTACCAGACCCTAACCCTTCTTTCCTGGTGTCAGTTATAGGAGAACGGTGGTTACACAGAGGATGGAAACGACAGTGAATGAACGCGCTAGGTTAGAGGGTAGCTCACCCATCTGACCTCTTACACGTGTAGGGAGGGCATGGCCTAGGCCAAAGGGCAGCGGTCAATTTCTAATGTATCCAGTGTAGCACCATCTTGTCTCCTGAGCACAGCTTTTCTATCAATAATAGGCTGCTAGGGAATGTATAAGAAACTCGAGTTAATACCAGCATGCCTACTATCCGAGGGTCAGCAATACAGCAGAAGTACCAGGAGAGAGCTGTCTACATTGGTTTGTGAGAACCAAACACGTCATTCTCTCTCCAAGGTGGGATTTAGGATCTTTGGCTTATAATTTTTTTCCCCTTTGCTTTTAGGCGAAAAAAAAAAAAAATCCTGTTCCCATTGTCATGTGCTTTGCAGCCTGTTGTATGCAGGGAAAGTTGCTGTGCTCTGAAAAAATTTAAGCAAGGTTGTAAGAAAGTCTCCCTGAAAGCCAGGTACAAGAGCTCACACTTGAAATCCTAGCTACTCAAGAGGCTGAGATCTGAGGATTGTGGTTCAAAGCCAGCACGGGCACTGAAGTCCGTGAGACTCTTGTCTCCAATTAACTAATAGAAAACCAGAAGTGGCGCTGTGGCTGAAGGCATAGGGTGGTAGGTCCCTGAGCTGAACAGCTCAGCGACAATGCCCATATAGATTGATGTGTTTAAAAAAAAATAGGCCTCTGCGTGGTGTTTCATTGTTTGTTTGTTTCATTTTATTGGCAGAAAGGTATGTATTTGTCTTTATGTCCTATTTTTAAGTTCTTTTTTATGTATTGTAGTACTACTCCTACTTCCATGTGCACATAGCGAGGATTCCAGGCATGCCTCCACTACCCAGCTGCCTTAAGGGTTGAAGTGGGAGCTCAGTAACCCCCCCCCCCCACACACACATACGCCAGACTGGATCCTAATCAAAATCTTTCCAACATCTGCCTCCTGAGTGGCTGAGATTACAGGCAGGAGCTCCTATTCCTGGTCTCTCATTGATTAATCTTATTACCAAGCATTTCACGCCACTGTGTGAGCCCCAGGGAACTAAACTTCTTGTCTGGCTCTGTTGGTTGTTACATTTTCCCAGGCATAAGTGCCTAGCATTCGTGGCAAGCACTGGTCATGTACAGGAGACAGTAAATAAGTGCATCCCCTTCTCTTTCCATTTGTAGTACTGCCTGGGGTCTAAGATTATGTAGAACCACCAGCCTCCTGCTCAGTGTCCTGCTTAGTGGAGAAGCGAAGCAGTAGAATATTCATGAATACCTTCCCTGTTATCACCGACAACTGTCAAATGACTCTTTAAAAAGTATATAAACAGGGCAGGTGACATATTGTCTCATCGTTTGATGACACTGGGATTTGAACTCAGGCCTTATGCTTGTGAAACAGGGGATTGATGGTTCACACATGTAGGTGGTGGTGCAGAGGACAAGACACCAGCCCCTACCCCACATGCCTCTCTGCTTCTTGAGACAGGGCCCTTCCATCCTGCTACCCCACCGCCACAACCTCCTCATCTATTTCCTCTCCTTTCTCAAGGTAAAAGTAGAGAATTAGGCTTCCTGAATAGTTACAGGCTCATGTTTTCCATTTTTCTGTACAGCAGCATTTGTTTTGGAATGTTTCGCTGTTTAAAAAGCACCCATGAAAGTTTGCCAATTACCCAGAATGTAACAACGTCAACAGCAAGACACATTTTTTAATTCTAAAGAGTGATATGGTTGTGTGGTTCTCTCTCTCCCTCTCTCTCTCTCTCTCTCTCCATTTTCACTACTGGCAGGAAGCTGCAAAGACATACATTTCCATTTAAAGATTATTGCCTCTAAATTTCATCTCCAGTGTTGTCCATATTTCATTATTCTTATTTCAGTTGCAAAGTTAGAGGTTATTTAGGAAGGAGTTTTTTTGTTTTTGTTTTTGTTTTAGATAAAAGACTGCAAATAATACAACAATAGGTCAGAGACTGGGTACCAGAATGGAGTGACAATTTCCTTTTATTTGATCACCACATTTACTTCTGGCAGGAAGAAAAAAAAAGAAGTCAAGAAAAGAAAGCTGGGTGATTAATTATAAGACCTTGCTCTTTTTTTTTGTTTTAAGCAGATCACACAACCTGAAACCCTGCCTTGCACACATATACTTGAGTGCTCTCTCTCTCTCTCCACTCCTTCAGATTGCAATGTCTTTTCATGGGATTTCTGTCGAGCCATCTCTGAACTCTGATATTTTATTCTCTTTTGAAATCAAAGTTTTAATTCCTGGCAAGGAGAAGGAGAGGAGAGGACGGGGGCATCTTTTAGCTGTGAAAGCTTTTTCTCTGAGACTTCTAATTGACAAGGGAACTTTCAGGTGATTGAAGGTGCTGGCTTTGTACAGAAAATCTGTAATATCTCTTGTCTCTTCCTGCATGCAGATGACAACCTTCTGCCAGCTTCTGTGCTTCATTTCCTCCAGCTTCAGGGAGTGTGTGTGTGTGTGTGTGTGTGTGTACACGTGCACGTGATACTTTCCATTCAAATTGGTCCAAGCCAGTGAACCCTTTCCATTTCTAGTAATTTCTAGGATTTCTTCTTCAGCCAGACCAATCTGCAACCTCCCTCCTTCCCTACTCCCCGTCACCCACACAGGTGCCGGGAGCTTTGTGAATTACAAGTTGTTGCTCATGTTTATTGATGGACTGATATTTGGGAAAGCGTGAAGGATTTTTTATTATTATTATTTATTTATTTTTCTTAATGTTCAGTTCAGTTCTACCGAAACTAAACATCACCCCTCCTGGGTGCTGCCTGGCTCGGAGAGCTGGGTTTCAGGGAACTGAAGTAATTGAATCGGATTAGCAAAGCCAGCAGAACCAGCTCGCATTCCACCAGGCGTTTCCAGCATTGCAGAGATGAATTGTAATTATTGAAGGATTAGTGCAGGCTGGAGACCAGGTCCGTCCTGAATTCTCTACCGCCGTGGATAAACAAAAGCAAGGAGGAGTCGTGTTGGCTCTTTAAGCCGCTTCTTATCTCTAATAGATTTCTGTTAGAGTCGTGTGAACTTGAAAAACTACTGCCATGGTGAACAAACTCATTCAATGCTTTTCAATAAAAAGTTAGGCCCAGGTAAGCCCTCGAGTCTAGAGGGAGACTTTAATTAAGGCTACTTCCTTTACAGTAATTTGCCAGAACAGTATTTTGGTATATACCAGAGACATTGGAGAATCTAGTTCTTTCTAGGATTAATAAAATAAATAAAAAATTAAAAATACAAATTAAATTTCCTATTTTGATTTACCTAAAAGTGATGAAGGTAGCATAGAAAGATTTTGTTGTTGCTGTTGGTTGAGGGACTTGAACTCTGGTCCTGGAAACTATCCCTAGGCTCTTCAGCTCAAGGCTACCACCCTATCCCTTGAGTCACAGCACCACTTCTGTTTTTCTAGTGGTTAACTGGAGATCAGAGTCTCATAGACTTTAGTGCCTGGGCTGGCTTTGGATCATGATCCTCAGATCTTAGCCTCCTGAGTGGCTAAGATGACAGGCGTGAGCCACCATGCCTGGCTAGAAAGTCTTTCATCTTTATTTTACGTCTTTTCCCCTCCTGGGGAAACTTTCCATGGTTTGGACCCCTGTTCTAGCTTAAGGTGCTGTCCAATTATTCATTATACTTGAATCTCCCCTAGTTCATCTGACCATTTCGATTCTTTCTGTTTGGTTTGGTTTTCCCAGTATCTTTGAGTGAATTTTTATTCTTGTACCAAACCTGCCTCAAGCATTTCGTCAAAATACCTCTTACTTTGACACAACAGCCTTCCCATTGGACTGCTAGAAAATACATGCAGACATACAAGAACTCATCTACACTGCTACAGATGATTATCTCGCTATAAGTATACACATTCATGAACATAGGAATCAAAATGCCTTTATATTCAGTGATCCATCTATCATCTATCCAACCCCCTCCCACATACATGGCTTTTAACGTCAACCCGTAACTATTCCTGAGGTAAAGAGGAGTCATATTGATGTTTCTGTGGCTAACACAGCCATTGTGCCAAGAAGAACCTTGTTAGTAGGTGGCAATCGGTATCTCCACCAAGTGGGTTGCCTGGTGTTCACACCGTGGAAAGGCTCTGGAAATTCCTGGTGTACTGGCACATGCCTGCGTCCGTGGGTCTGGTGGTTTGCAGAGGGTGAGGTGAGAAGAACTGAGGCTGCATTGCTAGGCGTTCAGACCCAAACTGATGCAGAGTGTGACGTTCAAGAGGAGACATTCGAATGTCCAAATCCAGGAAGCTTCAGCCAGAATGGAGAATCAGGTGATGACAGAAGGCAAGAGAAGATTTAGGTCTCTGACTGAGACGACCGTGGTGCTTGAGCCATCACTTGGCGAAGTGAGTCTGAGAAGCTCAGAATGCCTTGATTGGGTTGTAATACCTTATTCAAGTCCTCATAATTATGTCCTCCTCCTGCTCTTCCTCCTTCTCCTCCTCCTCTTCATCTTCCTCATCTCCCAGTATTAATTCTTTACATTGTGTCTAAGATACCTGAACTTGCACAGGAAACATCTTTGTGTGTGTGTGTGTGTGTCCTCATTTCCATTTGTTGTCATCAACTGAAGAGAACACTATTAATTTGAGCAATAACTCTGAACGAAAGGGGAATAAAAGACTCATTTCACAGAGGTGCTGGTGCAGACAATTCCTGGGAAGGGTCTAGAAGAACTCGTTAAGAGGAGTCAATTAGTGCTTTTTCCCTTCCACTTATTTGCGTTAAGTGCATAGTGATTGTCTCTTCTTGCCAGATAAAGCTTCTTTGTAATAATAATCATAAAAACGTGTTTGCATCCATATTCAGGAGATGTTCAGGGTTGGTTGCCAGTGAGAGGCGAAGGTGTGTGTTGCCTGCCTCCACGTCCTTGCGTGTGGGTCTGACCTCTCTGCCCCGTGGCTGGTGGGCTCCCCAGTCCAAGCTGCAGACTGGGGCTCAGGGCAGTGGAAGCTTTCGTAGCCACGTTCAGTGTGTTGAAACAAAGGTTCTTCTCATGGCATTGGTGCTCTCCCCCGGCTCTCCCAAGCATGGTGTTCACACTGCCTTGCTCCTGGCTTAATGGTTGACCTTGTCCCACTCAAATGAAAAGTGTGAGCAGACCCAGTATTCCTTCACCTGCATGTCGTCCAGTTCACCTAGATTTGAAGTCCGTGTTGCCCCTTGGCAAAAGGCTACAGCTCTCAGTTAAGATGGGTGACCTGCTGGAAGCAAGGAAGGAAGGAGGGAGGGAGGGAAGGAAGGAAGAAAGGAAGGAAGGAAGGAAGGAAGGAAGGAAGGAAGGAAGGAAGGAAGGAAGGAAGGAAGGAAGGAAGAGAGGTCTGGTCAGGAAAATAGGGAGGAGTGTCAAATGGATGCCACGGCCTCTGTTGCCCCTGGCTTTCCTCATACTAAAACTCCACGTAAAAGGGAGCCGTGTATGATTGAAATTCTCACTGCCTCATGTAGGAAGTTGGGTGAGACATCCTGGGCTGTATTTACGTAGCAATGCTCCACAGAACTCCTTCCTAAAACATCTCTGTCGCTGCTGAGAACCCAGTGAAGAAACAAGACATGCCACAGACATGACCAGGCAGGGATAGCTTGATGAATTTTACTGGATGAGCTGAGAATATTCCCAAAGCTTCAATGCCCTAGCACTCATTTCTAGAACTGCTGTCAAGACGCAGAAGCCTGAGGTACGGTGTTCACTTAAACTGTAAGCATAGAAAAAACACACCAAAATTTCAATAGAATATGAAAACTACACAATTATTTTTTTCTTTGAATGCACCATCAAAATATGGATTATGGATATAATTACAGGTTTGTTGTTCTTTCTCTTGCTTTATTTTTTTTTTTGGCAGGGGGATCATGGGGTTTGAACTTGGCCTGGGTGCTGTCCCTGAGCTCTTCAGCTCAAGGCTACCACCCTACCTCTTGAGCCAAGCCCCACTTCCCGTCTTCTAGAGGTTAACTGGAGATAAGAATCTCAGGTTCTTTTGTACCTGGGCTGGCTTCAAACCTTGATCCTCAGATCTCAGCCTCCTGAGTAGCAAGGATTACAGGCGTGAGCTACTGTTCCAGGCTTGTTCTTTCCAAAAATTACATAACTCCTTTTTGAGACGTTTCCTACTCTTATTACTCTATCATTGCTATTATTTATGCAAATGCAAGAAAACCAAATATGAGAAATCAGGCTACCAAGTTTTAAATACCTTTACACTGAGGGGGAAAAAAATCATTCCCTTACCTTATGAGGAACTGTTTATTTGTTTACTTCTTTTTATTTGTTTTGACAATAGTGGGGCTTGACCTTGGGCTGGGTGCTGTCTCTGAGCTCTTGTACTCAATCAAGGCAAATGTGCTACCGCTGTGAACCACACCTCCACTTCTGGGTTTCCCATGGTTCACTGGAGATAATCACTCGGACTTTCCTGCCTGGGCACTTTACAACAGGGATCCAAAGATCTCAGCCTCCTGAGTAGCTAGGATTCTAGGATTCCAGGATTCCAGGAGTGAGGCACAGGTCCCCAGCTATGCTTTTCATTTTTAAATGTGGACAAGATTTAAGGTGGGTTCCATATACCAATGTTAGAAATGATTCCCAAAAGCTCAAAGGTCATCCTTCCTGTTTTTCCTCCCTTTCTGTATAAGCTCATGGATGATTCATGCACCTATGTAAAAGTAAATGTACCGGAAGAGTATTGGAGGTTCAGCCAGTCATCAGAAGACTAGAGGGCCATTTGTAGAAATTCATGGAAGCCAGGAAGGAAGGAGACTTCACAGAGCCCAAGTGAACGTGTGTGGTCAGGGTGTCCCGTGTCCTCATCTCCATTTTGACAGTGGTATGGTGATGCCATAGTGGCTTCTGATCAGATTCTTGTTTCTCCAGAATTCTCTTGATGGTATCATCCTTATTTAGACAGTTGAAATTCCTGAGTATCTAACCAGTGTGGTTCTCATTCATTTTCATCTCTGGCTTGCTTCATCTTCTAGTCTTCCTGTTTCTATCCACGGTTCCTTTCCCTTTCCCATCGAGTCCATGCCCAATAGAATCTTTCTGTTCTATTTCGTTTCTGCTTCAACCACAACATGGATATTTGTATTTTCAAAATTCCAATGAGATCTGTGGCTTTTTTTTTAACTAAATAACCTTTTAAATGATCAAACTTAGTAGTAGGAACTCTTCAGTGGGTGCTCTCTGATTTAGATGAATGATCTAACACATCCTATTACCCACTGCACTATTTCACTTTAAGAAATTCTCAGCTCTCAGAAGTAATATCATAATTAATAGTGGAGAGAAGTAAGACTATAATATTTAGTTTGGTTGCTGCAGAAAGAATAAAAGCACATTTGGGAAACATTTACTGGAATTCAAAGAAGATGGATAAAAATCAATTTTGCCGTTGTCTGTATTGCTTTCCTTGTTGCTCTTGCCAACACGCCATAAATTGGTACTAGAATTAGAATTTTGACATATCATTAATCAGAAAAATAAATATGAAACAGCTTGATGAACTCTGGTATAGGAAACAAAATTTTGAACAAAACGCCATTCCATATGTATCCTTTCTCACAGGAGCTTAATACAATTTAGTAAATCATGAAATAAATTTCTTCAAGGGACCTTGACTCTCTCATCTCCATTTTCCATGGAACTGATTCCAAGAGAACACACAAGCTCAATGCAAAAGTGTGCATTCATATGCTTTTGGTACCAATGTTTGTGATGCTCGCATCTAAGTTCTACTTGATTTTAATATTTATATCTAGCTGGAACATACTTTTTTTCTTTTTCCTCTATGTAAACTCTTACTGGAGGGTTCTTATTTCACAGGGCTTATAGAGAGGAGTATTTAAATTTTCTCAGACATCTTTGCAGGAAAGAAACTAGCATTTGTTTGTGTTTAATTTACTATCTTTAATTGTACAAAGGGATTTCCTTTCAGCACACTAGTGGACAAGCACATGTACAAGTACATGCTAATCAGTGTCACTCCTTTCGTCATTCTCCCCCATCTCTTCCAATCCAACCCATCCCTTCCATAGCTGTGTTTTTGGGAAGCAGGGTGTGGTTCACCTCCTCAAGCTTGATATTTGTGGAATCTATGAATGTGGAGGTCTGTGAGTACAGGGTCTTTGTAGAGGTGATTACAATAGTGATTTTGGTATGGTCATTAATCTTGTATTACCTAAGAGAGCACCAGATGTAATTGGGAAGCAGGTAGAAAAGAGCCTGGGTAAGTTCCACACACAGAAAAGGAGTGAAAAGAGACAAGGGAAAGGTTTTCCTGTAGTGCCCTGAGGAAGAGCCGACCCTGCCTGCTCGACTCTGCCCAGGGACAGTGATTTTTGGACTTCTGGTCGACATTGCTGTGAAAGAATAACTTGTTCTCACTGACCTGGCATCCTCTCGTTGGTAGGCTCTGAAAGCCGACGCGTGCAAAAGCCGACGCGTGTAGGGAAATGTTTGTGAGTTCAGGCTTTGGAGTCAAGCTTCTTCAGGTGGAGACTCTCGTGTGTGACTAGGGAAATGAAAACTGTACTTTTTCCTCCTGGTCAATATTTTCTATTGTAGAATGGGTACAATAATAGCAGTACTCATTCCACAGATCTGTCAGGAACTTGAAGATAGTGATTTATGTGAAGTGGCCGGCAAATCACACACTGAGCGTAACGACTCATTATTTAGCCATAGATTGTTCTGCACTATTGAGGAGTGTTAAGCATTTCCATCTTTGAGAGAGATTGGACCTTCCTATTGATTTTATTGTGTTTTGTAACTGCGTGCCTACAATGGTTAGTTGACAATAAACAAAATGATTTTAAATAGTGGCCTATTTGGTCAAAAGATCAAACTTATCTTTTGGTCAAAACCTGGCTGGAGAGATCATTAAGAATGGGAGAGAACAACATTGCATGGAAGTTAACCCTTTTAGAGACAGTCAACGTGATAGTAAATCTTGAGATTTACTTGTATAAAGGAAATGGAAACAAAATCAATTGTCAAAATATTGATTTATTCATGGAGATGTCAGCCAAATTAGCAGCCAGAGGTCTAGAATGTTCAAGACACCCAATGGCTCTTGGTCTGTTTCCAGGATTGTCTTTTTTGGGGGGGTGAAGAGGGGGGGTGAAGTAGTCCTGGGGCTTGAACTCAAGAACTCGAGCACTGTCCCTGAGTTTCTGTCTATCACTATCTCTGGCAGTCTGCCCCCTGAGCCACAACTCTACTTCTGGCATTTTTTTTGAGGTGGGGGGTAGGGGAGGGAATAGTTTAGTAGAATTAAGAATCTTTCAGACTTTTCTTCCCCGGGTTGGCTTTGAACTGTGGTCTTCAGATCTCAGCCTCCTGAGTAGCTAGGATTACAGATGTGAGCCACCAGCGCCTGGCTCTAGTTTCTTTATCAATGAAAACAGCTGCTTTTCTCAGTGATTTCCTTATGCCTACATGGAATCGTATACATGCATTTTCTGTTTTAACTCCTCGCTGCTTTTATAATAGCCTCTGCAGTTACTTAACGACATGTTAAAGAGTGTGATTCTAGTAGCAGATGTAACGAGAAGTATCCCACATTTGCAGTTTTTAAATTTGCGCGTCTCACTTGATTAGCATTGCCGCTCAGAAATGATTTAGCCTCGTTTAAAAGAATGCATGCATTCCTTTGTTATTCTTAGGTGGAACTGAAATTGGTGACTGCAGTATTTTTACTTCTACCTAAAATAAACAAAGAAATAAATAAAATAAATCTGATAACTCATCCTGAAAGATTTAGTGGATTCTTTTAAGATTTGTGGGGCTGGGAGTTTGGTCTAATGGTAGAGTGCTTGCCTAGCATGCACGAAGATCTGGGTTTCCTCAGTACCACACAAATAGAAAAAAGCTGGAAGTGGTGCCATGGCTCAAGTGACAGAGCTCTAGCCTTGAGAAAGCTTAAGGACAGTGCTCAGGCCCCGAGTTCAATCCCCAGGACTGGCCAAAAGGTTTGTTTTACAGGTAACTACAAAACACTGAGAGAAATTATTATTGAATATCTCTACTATGAGATATTGAAAGTTTGAAGATTGAGGGTATTGTTTTTACCAATTGTTGCCAGGTTTGGAGTCTGAGCTCAGGTCCTGTACTTGTTCAAGTGAACATCTCACATTTGAGTCAGATCTCCAGACCACCTTTTTGCTGCTGATTTTGGAGCTGGAGTCTCACTAGCTCTTCTGCATGGGATGGTTTCCAATCAGAAAGCATCTGTCTCCAGATCTCAGACTACAAAGCAGTGAGGATCATATCTACATGTCTAAAGAAGAACGGAGAGGTTTCCTGTTTCTGCTCTTAGTTACCTGAAAGGTACATAAGTGATAGTTTCATTTTCAAATATGAAAGATACAACTTTAGGCATTTTGCCCTTCTGATTCATGAAACTTTAATGTATGTCACTTGTCATGTGGTTGACTTGTTTTGACACTCTTGGGATTGGGCTAGGGACATTGTGTGGTAATAAAGCATGTAGTAATGATACTGTCATTCAAGTTCGCAATCCACTAAGCCATGATACATGTTTCAGTAAGTGTTTTATGGTGTTTGGTTCAAAACATATTCCATTAAAAAGTAGCAAATACTTGGAGAAGGTGAAATTTTGTGTTTTTCTCTCTAGAATTCCTCACATTTTAGCTTTGCTTAACTGATTCTCACAAAATAGAAAGATGCCTCTATTTCTTCCTCTATTGAAAAGGAAAACAAAACCAAAACCAAAAAAACCTGTTGTGTTGTAGTCTCTTGTTAACAGCCCAGTTCTGTGGTCAAACTGGTTTTCTGTGGAATGTGTCTTGAACAAGAGTGAAATATATAATATTTACATTCTATACCAACCGGAATAGCATTTTCTTTTAAAATTGTACAAGAAATATAACATTTTATTGAAAGGAACTATGCATCCTGATAGTCTACCAGTCTATTTCTTCTTTCTTGTCTTCCTATCAAGACCTGATGTAAAAGATAATATGTATTATTCAATTTATAGCCTCTTCCTCTTGTCCCTTATAAACTCCCTGCTCTCTTTTCACCATTTAACCCCAACCTGAATTCATTTACTTTAGCAAAGCATACAAAATCCTTCTTTATTTCTTTATTCTATCTTTCAAATTTTTTTTTATCTTTTGCCCTTTGACAAGAATAGTCACCATGCTGAAGGCTACATCCTACATCAAAAATAAATGTACTCCTGGCCAGAAGAAAAAGAGAGAGGCTGTGCATTATTTCATCACTACAAAGCCAACGCACATTATTTTTGAAATTGTTGGCAAAGTGACTTCAGGAATACTTCTCCTATACCTCTAAGATTTTCAAAACGGAACGTGGATAATTTTTACTTCTGAGTCTCCCATAACCCCCTGGGGCATGCTCTCTGTGAGTCAGTTGAGGAGGAAAAAAATGTCATTTTTAAGGCCATGAGAATGATAGCTTTTCTTCCATAATTGATCAAACTCAAGGTAGCAATTTTATACATATAAGTATTTTCTTAGTGGTTTTAGGACTATTTGGGCAGGTAGAAATCACCATGTAAAGGCAATTCTAGTTTCAAAGAAAGAGTAAAAAGGAAATATATATATATATATATATATATATGTGAAACTCTAACCCACTCCAAGTATAATTTCTTTGAGTTAAGAAAGAGCATCATTCTGTTCCAAAGGCCTAAAAGTTACTGTAGAAAGAGAGGGAGAAGAGTGAAGCAGGTTCATGCACTCGGCTAATCCTTTCAGTCTCTGCTTCCCTTTTCTGATTTTGTCAAGAGTGCAGGGTCCTCGGGATGTGGTCTTTTGTCCTCCCCCAAATATTAAAGATCAGCCACAAATCCTGTTCAGAAGTTTACTGGGTATTCCATGCGTCCATTGGCGTGCCGGTGTGACCTCCCGCAAGTTAGACATCGTACATGGCAAAATAATAGGCCCCATATATGATAATATACTATATGTATATACATCCACACATCCACACACATAAATAAACTATTACGTCCTTAAACCCCAGAGATTTGTGTGAAACTATTATTGACTTTTAAAGAGTATTCAACTAAATGGGAAAACCAGAGAAATCTATTTAAGTATTAAGGCATAAAATTGCTTTCATATGCATTGATAGAATATCTCCTATTCACAATAAAATTGACTCCTAGGAAAAAATGTTTTTTTCAAAAAATGTAATAAAGATTTGGATGGTTGAGATGAAGTCTTTTATAGCTCCCATTAATTCTCCTTTTTTCATTTTCTCAATTACTTTAACAACTATTTTAGAAGTGGAAAACTATACACATACACACACACACACACACACACACACACACACACACACACACACACACACACACCAGCACTTTAAGATGAACTACAAACCCCAACTTTCAGATTTCTTCTTGCAGCTATAACCTTGGCACTTCTTAGAATCCCCATCATCCGACCTTCTCTGGGCTGCTTTCTTTAGTTTAGTGACCGAAAGTGACATTTCCATTTTCCTCATACATGAAATGATCTGGATGAGTTACTGAAGATGGATTCTGATGGAACTCTCAGCTGAGGGCCATCTCTCCTTCCAATATTGACTGGAGTTTGCTGCAGGGTGGGGTGGGGGTTCTCGTTGCTCTTTTTCTTCATTGTCATCTTTCTTGTTTGGCTCATTATTTAATTGCCTGGTATCTTAAGGAAACCAAGGGAACTGAACTCAGATCTCCCTGGACTATTTGAGTTCAGCCAAGCCGTAGGCAGGCAAGCATCTGGCGAGGGACTGTGGTACAACCCTTCAGGTGTAATGAAAGCAGTTAACATCTACATTACTCTAAAGCATTTTGTTTTTTTGTGTGTATGTGTGTTAGTTTAGGTTTTTTGGGTTTTTTTTTTAACCAAATAGGGTCCCTAGACTCCAAAGAACAGAATAATCTAGGGAGGTGGCAGAAAAGCATGCACATTGGCTCTACCCCAAAAACAACTCAATAGAGATTTCTGAGAGTAAACATTATGCACAGCCATTTTAGAAACACCACCAGTTCCTCCTTTATATGCTGAAAATGTTAGAATTAATCTTGGTTTCAGACACCAACATGTTGCCTTGAAATCTCTATACAGCTACTTAAGGATAATTTTTCTGAATGAATATGAAAGATTTTTTAATAGGAAAACTTCTTGGTCATTTTCCATTTTTAAAGCAATAGTGATTACACACTTACATACTGGATTGCTCACACTCATTTTTGACTCTTATTTATAACATTATCTAAAGTCAAATTAGAACCAAAGCACTTTTCCTTTCTCCCTTTCTTTTTTTTGTCTTGAAATCTTTATTTAATTTTTATTGTGATTAATAGAAGGGTTACATTATATTCACCAGATAAAAGGTGTATAACTTCACCAACATTGATACTCTTTCTCATGACATGGTCCCCATTTCCCTTACTCCCTTTCCCCCCACTTATCTTGATTTCCCCCCTTCCCTATCCAATTTCAAATAACCAATTAAGCACATATAAAAAATATGAGATAACAAGGTGAAATATTGTAACAATATGAGATAACCAAGGGATGGCAAAAGAGATGAGAGATAATATAGTATATTAAGAACAACAATCACTCATTATATGGCTTTTGTTTCCTTATCCTGGAGGTACTTATATTTAGTGTCATACTATTTGGCCTAATGTCTCTAGATTTTGTTGTATTTTAAATCTCTGCTAGGAGAGCCCAAGGTTTCTACTGATTATGACAAATGAGGGGGACTATTGGGCCTATGTTCATTTGAGTCTGGCTTACTTCACTTAATATGATTTTTTCTAAGTCTTTCCATTTCCTAACAAATGGGGCGATGTCGTTCTTTCTGACAGCAGCATAGAATTCCATTATGTATAAATACCACATCTTGTTGATCCACTCATCAACTGAGGGACATCTAGGTTGGTTCCATATCTTTGCTATGGTGAATAGTGCTGCAATGAACATCATTGTGCTAGTGGGTTTAGTATGTCCTTGTTTCTGGATGGTTGGGTAAATGCCAAGTAGTGGAATTGCTGGGTCATAGGGGAGTTCTATGTTTAGCCTTTTGAGGCACTGCCACACTGCTTTCCATAGTGGTTGAACAAGTTTGCACTCCCACCAACAGTGTAGTAGTGATCCCTCCTGGCCACATCCCCTCCAGCATCTGTTGTCATTCGTTTTCCTGATCCTGGCCATTCTAACTGGAGTGAGGTGGAATCTTAGCGTTGTTTTGATTTGCATTTCTTTTATGACCAGAGATGTGGAGCATTTCTCCATGTGTCTATAGGCCATTCTCATTTCTTCTTCAGAGAAGATCCTTTCTCCCTTTCTAGTACACTTATTGGTGTATCAAGAGTCAGTCATGAGAAACAGAAAAGCCGCATTTCCAGGGGTTGTGTCAGGAGTCTTTATTACAAAGCTCCTGACTTTTGTCATACAGACCCTGGAACACATCTAACACTGTTAGAAAACTGAGCCATGACAGTAGTAAATCAGAGAAAGAGCAGAAAACCAATCCCAACTCACCAGATTAACTCTAGTGGAGAGCCAGGAGAGGGAACACAAGAAGGCATCCTGCCACCTGAGTGGTCCATAAAGTTCATGAGATGGTAATCTTTAATACCCACTAAAAAGTCAGGAATGGTGCTGTGGCTCAGCGAGGTGGACGGTAATGGAGCTTCATAGTTCAGGGACAGTGCCCAGAATCTGAGCTGAAGACCAAGGACTAGATAGATAGATAGACAGATAGATAAAAGTGGCATGAGCTGATTAATGTTTGGTGTGCAATGAAACATTGGAAAAGGAAATAACGATTCCGTTTTCTAACCCGTCTAACCCAGCTTCTAAAAGTTTGGATGTACTCATGGAGGATTTGTTGAACAAACCTGAAAATGTCCAGGGAAAGTGATCAACGGATTCTTTCTTAGGACTTACCTGTGTTTTCTTCCTTGAAGATTTTTCAACTCTTTCCCCGTCTGTTGTGGTTGGTGTAAAACACCACAAGTTTGAATATGCTTTGGTCTTCTCCCGGCTTACTTTACCTTTCCAACTCCCAAAAGGTAAAAGGAATGATAGTCGGTGTTGTGTATCCGTTACGTGACAAGATATCATAAAAACAAATCCACTGTGTACATAGAGTTTAAGACTCAATTTGGTAATTAATTAATATTGTATCAAGCGTAGCATCAATTAAAATTTAATTAATTAATATCACATAACTCCTTTTGAAGTCCTGACTTAGCATTCAGACTGATGTAGGCTTTGTCCCCTGGAAGAGCCTTGGACCTCTCAGCTGTTGGCTTCTGTAAGGATGGTTCTGATTGGCCAGATGAGTTCCCACGCCCATGCTGGGTCTCCATTCATCGCCGTATTGATTCACTGTGTAGGTGTGATTGATCTATATGCAATTGAACAAAGAACATAAGGAACACTGTCTAAGAATTGGGCTATAAGGGGATCTGGGGAGATACGATTACAGGTTGTCGAAGTTTCTTGAAAGTGTTCATGTTGACCAGAGCCATGTCAAAATAATTGATAATAATGTCTGAGTATAACTTATTGGCAGTGATAAACATAGATAATTTTACCAAGCCCAGATAAATCTAGAGGACATGGTAAGCTGAGATTTGTCAATGCTTTCCCAGATGATGGTTATATTTCACAGTCTAGAATTTCCCTCCTGACTTAGATGTTCCTTTCTGAATTGTGTGAATAGATTTTTAAATGTAAATGCAAAGTCTTCTGTCTGGAATGGGAGGGAAAGCCCTCTAGAGTATCATAGGATTAGAAAAAAAAATCCTGGGAAAATCTGGTTCTTGTTTGACATTTAAAACTGGACACAAGAGAGATTCACACTTCCAAGCTCACTTTCTTTCAACCAGTGCAAAAAAGAGAAAAAAAAAATCCCAGCTTTGTTTAAAAAAAAAAACCTGTTAATATGGGATATTTTATTGGCTCAAATAACACATTTTCATGTTTTTTTTCATGTTTTTCCTATTTCCAGATTGACTGACGTTTTAATTGATAAATTAGAACTGTAAGAATGATTAGGGTGGGCAGCCAGGCTGACAGGTAATTTTCATTATGAAAAGAATTACATTATTTTTAATATAGTCTAAGGAACCTAATCTAAAAATCAAACTGGTTTACAACTTTATTCAACCCCAAAGCTCGACGTTAGTGTCGTTATTCAGTCATGAGATATCTTCACGGGAAGCAGAGTGAGTAATATCTCAAATGAAGGAGGGTAGGAACAACCTGACCAGCAGTGACACTGAAGCTGTGTCTGTGGCTCCTATCTGGGGTTCTAGCTACTCAAGACACTGACAGAAAGCCAAAGTTGAATTTTGGCTCAAATGGTAGAGTACCATCCTTGAGCAAGATCGCTAAAGGACAGTGCTCAGGGCCTGAATTCAAGCCCCAGTACATAGATCACACACACACACACACACACACACACACACACACACACGTGGGCGTGGGGAGTGGAGAGGGCTAATCTTATCCTGTAGGGACTAAGTATTCTGTTCTATACTAAGAATACTTTTTAATGAATGATTGTTGTCCTTAATGTACTATGTTGTCTCTCATCTCCTTTGCTGTCCCTTGGTTATCTCATATTGGTATAGTATCTCACTTTGTTATCTGATATATTGAATTTATTTGTATTTGGATATTTGAAATTTGATAGGGAAGGGGGGAAAACCAAGATGGGTGGGGGGTGGGGGGGAGGGAAATGGGTACCAAGACATGTGAAAGGGTATCAATGTATGTGAATTAATGCACCTTCTATCTGGCAAATATCATGTAACCCTTTTACTAATTACAATAAAAAATAAATAAAAAACATTCAACACGTACTACTTCACTCCTTACTTATTTTTCTCTTCAAAAATGATAGAAGGCAGGGTTTGAGAAAAGAATAGTAAGTGTGTAAGACAAAGAAAATGATTAAATACTTAACAGTATAAAAATAAGAAGTTTTGACTGGAACTAGAGTATTATTTTGTAACAATTTTTTTTCCTGTGCATTACTTAGCTGGTTGACAATGGTTGACTAAAGAACACATTTGCTAAATAGTACCCCTGTAGCTTAAATGAGTTGATAGAGATTTTGTAAATTAGTGCATTCTGAAACACAGTCATTAATAAATAGAATGTTTCACCTGCATACAACATTTTAGGAATCGTGTTCTAAATATTTTGTTACAGAGATGGTTGAAAGAGAAGAAAAATTCCTTTTCTCCCCTCTTCTTTTCCTTCTTCTGTCTCCAGCTAGCTTCACAGCTACTATACCAGAATATAGTATATCATAGTCTGATAACTCTCTATATAGTTAGTTTGGTGCCACTTATAATGAATGTAGCTGTAGTTCTTAATCTTTCTTTAATCCAAATTTAAAGAGAGAGTTGAGAACATGCTAGAAGAATTTTTTTCATTCTGTACCATGATGAGGAAAAAATATGGAAAGAGGATGAAAAAAAATGAAAAGGGGGAAAATACAAATTTTAACTTGCAACTTATACATATTATGGAATTACCCCTTGAAATTCTATATTTTTGGCAACAGAATTATATCTTTTTGTTCTGTTATATGTGGACTGCTCTATGGAAATGCTTAAACATGAAAGGATGTATACAGTGAAATTAATAAAAGCGAGTTTGTGTGATGTGCATGTATAAGGGTTGTATATGTATAATATTGGAAACATATCATCAAGTGGTTCTTTGATTTAGCACCCACATCCTTAGGAGAAACACTGGAATGCAAAGCATCCAAGATTCCTTTCCATAACATGGTACTTTGCTTCTGACCATCACAGCAAGAAATGGAGACGAATTCATTATTTAAACAGAGCTGTTGATGGAGGCAGAGCAATCCTAACAGAAAATCCTTCAAAAGAGAACCCTCCCGCTCATGCCGTCATTGTTGGGCAACAAATGGTGCCAATTAAGATATAGACTCCTTCTTACACAACATATTAAATTAGGCTTTGCAAATCCTGCATTCGGGATGATTTGCCTTTGTAAAGGTGCAAAGATTCTAGAAAGAAAAATTTCAAAAACAGAAGACAGGACATACAAGAAGGACTCTTTAAGTCGTTTGAAATTATGCTCTGTTGGTCGCTCCACAGTAAACTAGGTTTGAGGAAATTTGGTACTGGTATTTTAAAATAACCTTTTACCCTGAGATGCTGTATAGATTTAATAATCATGATATATGTGATGTGTGTGGCTTAGAAGTTTTTCTATAAAAAGTTAACTAATTGCTCTTTGGAAGGGTGAGTTTGGGAAGAATTCCTGCAAATAAATTAACCTCCTGTTCATTTGTTCTTGCAAAGAGAAAAAATAAAAAGAAAATAAGATAATCTCTTGAGTTCCGTGTGAACTGTGGCATTACAAACAAAGTGTATTTTCCTTGAATACAATCACTACCTTCAAAAAATGTTTGGGAACAGGAAGATAGTTCTTATAAGAGGAAAATGGGGCTATCTAGCAATGTCTTCTGAAAAACCAGAGAAGGCAGTCTATTTCTGTGAGCGTCACTTAATTTTATGGTAATCAGCATACATTGTTTGCAGAAAAATATTAATTTAGGTGGGTCTGAGGACTTGTCACTTAGTTAATTACTCACATCTGCCGTGCTTACCATCAGAGCAATCTGTTTGCCAGGAACTTGACACCAGAAAGAGAGAGAGAGAGAGAGAGGGAGAGAGAGAGAGAGAGAGAGAGAGAGAGAGAGAGAGAGAGAGAGAGAGAGAGAGAGAGAGAGAGAGAGAGAGAGAGAGAGAGTGTGAGAGAGGGGGGGGGAATAAAAGGCCTATGCGCTCTGCCATAAATCTCTGTCCATAATATCCTTCCCTTAATACACATGAATCCAAATTTGAAAAGGTGACAAAGGGAAAACATAAATTATCAGGATTTTCTGCTTTCTCTCATTTGTGTTCATGGAAATTTAGAAAATTAACTTGAAATATCATGACATTCAAAACAAAACAAAACAAAACAACCACAAGCAGAACTGTGAAACTAGAGGGAGAGAGATATAAGATAGGGAGGGGGTCAGGAAGGTAAATGAAAAAAAACTTCTACCTTACTTCCTAAAATGGAATGAGTGATTTCACTTGGTAATATTTTTAAAAAGTGAGTTTTATTTCTTATCATCTCCTCCTTGGTTGAGATATATATATGTAGAAATTAAAGGTCTGAGTAGAAACGGAGACTTTATGAATCCTGTTAGCTTTGGGCGACAGTGTTGGGTTTGTTGAGAAGTGATTTGCTAGTGTGAATGGAGCAATGTGAGTGATCGCCTGGTTACTTATTCTGCAAGTCGACCTATGGTGCCTGCCATTCCCCAGTGACTCTGTCACTCAGGTGCTTGGAGAAGAGCGTTAACTCTCGGCGCTCTTCCTGGCCCTCAGCTTTCATGGCACAGCATCATACATAAGCAAAGAGAGTATTTCTTGGTCAGTATAAAGAATGGTGCAAGTCCATCCCATAGGTTTACGTCACCAGTGAGCCCACATCTCTGATGCATCATCCCTAATGTCACTTTTCTATCCATACTTGTTAAGTTCCCTGAGAGACTACCACAGAACTCACAGGCTGGATGTTGCCCCTTGGCTTATGCCAAGGCTGGCTCTCTATCCTCTACCCACATGAACCCAATGGCGAGTTTCAGCTTTATTTTATTAGTTCATTAGAGATTAAAAACATATATATATTTTCATGGACTTTCCTGCCCCTCTGGGCCGGATTTGAACTATGATACTTAGATCTTAGCCTCCTACGTAGCTGTGATTCCAGGCAGAAGCTGCAGATGCCCAGCTAAGATGAAATCTCACAGTGCTGGCCAGGCCACCCAGCTTGCTGTGGTTACGGGACTCAGCGCCAAGGCCAATGCACTGCTGACACTCAGGCTTCTCTGTTTCTGATCTCAGTCTGACTCTGGGAGTCCCTCATTTCCGTATCTCATCATCGTCTACCTTTATGACAGTTTTTCTTCCGTGAACATCTTTCCCAGTTTTTTCTCCTCAAGCAAGCTCACCAAGCAGCAGGGTCACTCCCTCGTGTGTGTCTCCATTTTTTTCTCAAGTTATTTTTCCATGTATCTGATTCTCCACCCACGCTCATGTTATCTTCTCTCCAACTTGATCTTCATGTTCATATAATTTTTTTTTACTGACAAGCCTGTCATGTTCCCATTTATTATGTCCAGATAACTCAGCGCCCATATCACATGCTTTCTCCGTTAAAATACCCTCTACTTATGGAGTCTGATGTTTGTCCTGAAATGTAAGCTCGACTGAGGGATGTAAGCAGTCATGGCCAATCACTTAACATGCTACGTTAAATATTAATTCACTTCCGAATTTACGTTAGGTACAAAGCAAATATTTACTCACCTACCAGTGGGCAAACTCTAAACCAAAGAATTAATTGTCACCATCCACATTGATTAGTCCCACTGGAGTTTTGCTGTTGGATATTTGTCTGGCATTGGTGGATTGTGTCAGGTTTAACAGTTTTTGGTTTTTTTCATCAAGTCAATTGTCACGGTCTTTTCCAACAGATCAAGAATTTTACACATTCTCATTTGGGTACACCCTATGTGCAGGGTAAAGCTGTTATTGCAAGAAATACCTGGTGTTTCACACATGCATTAAATATAAAATAAAAATGAGATGTGTGAGAAAACACCGTGAATCAGGTGCATTGTGTAATATTCACTGAACCATCCAATTGCTGGCAGCATTAGACGTGAATCTTATTTGGCGTTCATATATGAATTGTATAAACTTAAAAACTCTTATTTATTAGTAGTTACTTATTATAGCCTTACTATTTGAGGAACAGGGGAACATCAATAACCAAAATAATGAACCTCTCTGTCAAGGAGCTCTAGTTCAAATGTAAAATACAAACTATTTGCCAACAGGCAATAATTGTTATGAATGAATCTTGTATTTCGGATAGTAAAGTGCTAACTTACAAATGGAGAAGAGGAAGAGGCTTAAGTGGATTGTAAACTTGTGAGGGTACGTTCTAAATTTAAAGGAAGAGAAATAGGGCAAATGAAATACTTTGTCCTTCCTGGAGAAACTTGTGTCTGAGGAAGATAGATTTTCAATCCTCTTTCTCCTCTTCTTTCACAATGAGACGTTGTATTCCTTTTTCTTTTACCTATTATTTTTCGTTGTTTCCCAATCAAGCCCTCGCCTAAGCAGTGTGATACAAAACTTAATACACTATAGAATTGGTTCTGAAATAGCCAATGGAAAGAGGCATACCTAAAGAGTGAAGACTTAATGAAGACTTTTTAACAGCCTATCACCTCCACATCACCCGGTTACCACCTAAATGGCAGGAATGGGTGTTCAGCTTAACATATCACGAAATAGCGTGTTGTTTCTGGTGGCTGCAAACTTATTAATTCTCAATGCATTGGCTGTAGCACGAATTCAAGAGAGAACGTATAGCCTGGCTTCTGAGTTCCTCCTTTGTTTCTAAGTTGGAAATAAAAGAAATTAACAAAAGAGAATTAGGAGCATCATAACCTTTGTTTTCCCACATGAAAGATGATGTTGGTTTTTTAAACAAAAGGAAAGAACTGATTAATGCCCTGCCGATATCGATAGAGGTGTTGACATCCTGTTTGCAGCTAACAGTAAAACAATCCATGTTTCTGTAGCTCACTGATCTAATCCTGCCTGATTACCTACACATTATATTTCTCAAATGTTTGCGTAGCCTTGGTGTCACCTTTTTTATCTTAAGGCATTGCATTTATTGGTTTTACTTAATGTGAAGTTGGCAGCTATAATGTTTTTAAACGAGGGGGTTGCATTTTATCTGAGTGTCTTATTTTGTACCATCTCCTGCCATTTGGCCTGATACCAATAGGATGCTGTAGTTGTTTTATTATTTTTCTGTTGACACACAGATAAGTTTTTTTTTTAAAAAACATTATTGTTTTGTGGCAGATGATAAAGTTTGCTGTCATCTTATCGTCAATAAAAATATGACCATGCTTGATATTGTTCCCTCATCTAGTGTGAGCACATCCTTTAGTCTGTGGTTCAGGCAGAAAACATCTCCCGACACTCACAAGAGCTCCAGTGTCAACCCGCTGTCCCTGTACACCATCAGTGATTGCTTTCCACTCAACAACACTCCCCTATCAGTCATGCGGTTAGTCAAAATGGCCACCCATGCCCATGGCTGCTATTTAAGAATCCAAGTCCACGCCAGAGGCCAGTGGCTCTTGCCTGTCATCCTAGCTGATCTCTGGGGGCCGAGATCTGAGGATCATGGTTCAAAGCCAGCCTGGGAGAGAAAGTCTATGAGACTCTGATCTCCCATTAACCCCCAACAAACCTGAAGTGGTGTTGTGGCTCAAAGTGGTAGAGCATTAGCCTTGGGGAAAAAAAAAAAAGATCTCAGGGACAGAGCTCAGGTCCTGAGTTCAAGCCCCACGACCATCAACAGCAAATAAAACCAAAACCCCAAAAAGCCTAGCTGTCATTATGGGATGTTGGTCTTTAACATGAGTTTCATGCATTTTCCATCTAAATCCTCTAATGGTTGAGAATATTCCTGGCTGCTCTGCCATCATCTTCTCTCTCTTCAATGACTGGCACATAAATGTAACAAACAAAATGAAGATTAAATGGAGACTTTTGCATGTCATAGATACGCATGGATCTATATAATATATCAGTGTGTTTATAGAACAGATATCTCATCAGAGGTTCATATAGGTCTGTATAGTCGTATTTCTATCTCCAAGTTCATGTCAAGGAAGTCCTTCTTCCTTCTGCTGTGCATCACGAGGACCCCGTCACCTGCCCTGCATGCTGGCACCTGTCCAGGTTCTTCCCGCTCTCTAGAAATCGTATGCAGTTTCTGCTCACTTATTCTGCAAGATTGTGTTCCTGGCAGCACAGAGCATTCCAGACAGGCCAGAACCCACTGAGTGTCGTTCGCCACCAGAGCCCCAGGACGTGCAGGAGAGCCTGGGACATCTCACACCCTCCGCACTCCTCTGGGATGTTGGCAGTGGCGTGGTCTGGTTGATGGCACCGAGGACAGCTCAGGTCACAAGCGTACACGCGGCCCGGAGCCTTGTCTGCAGAAACTCGTGTCCTGTCCTGACATATGTTCAAGTTATGGCGATTGGCGTCAAGGCTCATCCCTTGAATCAGAGCCACTGCAAGTCTCCTTCCTCCTCCTCTACAGGCCCAGCTGCTGGCATGACGACGGTGGCCCAACGCCTTTCACATGACAGAGAACAGCATTCCTCGCTGACCTTTTCCCGCCTCTCCTCCTCCTGCCCTGTCCTGTGCAATCCACCTTCACTGCCCACCGGGGCCTTTCCCTGTCGGCCTCGGCCGGCCTCTCCCCCCAGCTCACGCTTCACAGGCTCACGACTTTCCTCTCCCTTCTGAGACTCTGCCACGCGCAGTTCAGCACATTCGATGTGAAGATGAGGAGCTGGTTACTGCTGTCCACGAGGCTCGCGGCCCTTTCGTCCTGGGATGTCTGGTCCCTGGAGAAGCGGCCGACACGGGATGAAGTATTTGATGGCTTCCGTGGTTGTCCTGTGGTCACACCTCCACCATCAATGAAATGCACGTGCACCCCCATGCATGACACATGCGTGTGCAGTATGCCCACCATCAATTAAGCACGTCTCCACCTCTACCAGCCAGAGGATAAGCATCTTCACCTCTCTATCAAGGCAAGCACGCACACGGGCACCTTGAGTACACCTTATCATCGTGAAACCCCTGTGTTCCTATCAGATCCCCACCCTCTGGGGGGAGGACATTCCATCACTGGCGCCTGCTGGCTTCCCTTTTCCTTCTCCTGTCTGTTCTCTTCTAGAGCGCGTTATTTGTGGAAAATAACAGGAGTCACGGTGGCACTCTCGTGCGTGTCAGTGAGTGTGTTCTGTGATCCCATTTACTCTCCCATTGGCCCCTTTCATCTGCCCAAATTGTCCCCCTTCTCTTTTTGTGCTTTGTTCACAACCTGCACTCTGTACAGGAGAGACTATTTACTGCCATGTCCACCTTTCTCATTCTGATTTACCATGACCCTCATTCCCATCTTTTTTTTTCTACCCACAAATGGTGCCATTCCTTTCTTTCTTAGGATGGGATAAGTCTACACTGTGTACCTATCACATTTTATTAATCTGTGCATCACTCCATGGGTTCCTAATTTAATTCCATCACTTGGCTATCGTGAACAGGGCCCATTAAAAATAACTGTGCAGGTAAGTTTATTATGCTGGCGTGTGTGTGTGTGTGTGTGTGTGTGTTTATTCAGTATTGTATAGCTGGCTCAAATGATAATTATACTTGTGGTTCACTGAGGATCCTCCATACTGATTTTGATAGTGATTGCACTAATTTACATTCCTCCCAACAGCTTATGAGGGTTTCTTTATCTCCCCATCCTCCTTAGCATCTATTTTCATTTGACTTTGTGATGATTGCCCACTGAATGTGGTGGAATACTTTGTGTGTGTGTGTGTGTGTGTGTGTGTGTGTGTGTGTGTGTGTGTGTTGTGTGTGTATACCGGTCCCTTTGCTGAAGGTTATTCCCTGATACTTGAACCACAGCTCCGTATTTAGCTTTTTGCTGGCTAATTAGCAATAGGTGTCTTAGGAATTTTCCAGGCTGTCTCTGATCCCTGACTCTCAGACCTCAGCCTCCTGAGTGGTTAGGATGACAGGCCCAAGAAGACTGTGACCAGTGGGACTTTTCTTACATGTCACCCCCTCTACACCTACCATTTGATCATTCCATTCCAGGTATTCCAGTGCTCCAAAAAGTCAACAAATGAACTAGGTATTTTCCTAGGTTATGAATGTGCATGAGTTGTTCTTCCTGTCTAGAGTCTACTGTCCGTTTCTTCATAGCTAACTCTTCCCCTTCTTAATCAAACATGCTCAAATGCTGTCTTCCTAATGAGGGGAACACCATGACCTCCCATTAATATAATTTATAATAAGCAACCTTGGGGACTGTAATCCAACTCACCCTGGCTTATACTTTTATTTTGAATAAGGTTTTCATCAGACAACATAAACTGTAAGTCCACAGAGAGTAGACCTTTTGTTACTTCTGTGTTCTAACAGTAGGTGCCCAGGAAGTTCTGTTAAATACATTGCAACTGCACAAGTCTTGCTTTGTCCCAGTTCTTACCATTTAAACAGAAGTCTCACTGATATCTCCCTTCGCTGTCATTTACTACCAAATAGCTAGAGTCATGTGTCAGATTAGGAATATGTGGCTTCTAATAATTTCCTCTTAAAACTTTGTATTTAATAAACTGATTTCAAAACTGAAGAATGTAGACTATTAAAGGCATTTTCAATCTTGATCCCTTGAGAATATATTCCAACTTTGCAAAATAATAATAATAATAATACCATATCAAATGTCAAATTTCGCCTGTCAAGTGTGTGGAAAATGCCATTTGTGAAGTTCCTGCTCTAATGTATGCCTTGCTCTCCTCCATTATTTAAAGCCATTAAGAGATCTGAAATCACCAAAATTGAAATTGAATATGGGCCTCAGATTTCTCCCACGTTCACTTAAAATATTTTCTTCACAGTAGCATTCCTGTGCCTGTCTATTTTTCCCCCTCTCCTAAATCCATTAGAGAAAGCACAGAAGAACCATAATATTAGCATATTTCAATCACCATTGGGTCAGGGTAATTAAAAGAGAATCAAAACCATATTCTCTTAGAATAGAAAAGTGCTTAGAGAATAGAGAGTTCAAGCCCCTTAAATTGACTGAAATGTTAAATAAGGCAGAAAAAAAAATAACTCTGTGGCATTTCCCAAAGCTCACATTGTCAGTGTCATAGAAAGGACTAGAATTCAGGTCACCTGATTTCATATTGAAGTCCTTTGTAACTATCCCATAGGGCATAGTTTTAACCACTGTTTGTTAGCAAGTACCGAGGCATGAAACTTTACATTATTTTTCTGTCTTTCCACTTTAACATTTCTATGTACCAATAGATTTGTAGGTGTTTGGGCCACACAAAAAATGGGTATTATCAGATCCTTCCATTTGTTTATCTCAAATCCTGACCGTTGTTGACATATCATTACACACATGTACACTTCACAGTGTGAATGATCAGTTGTGCTCCAATTGATACTTCATTTTCTTTAAGATAGGTAAATTATAGGGCATTCATATTTCATATCCCAAAAGTTTCATCTCCAAGTTCCAGGAGTAGTTAACTGCAAAGCTCAAAAAAAAAGGAAAGAAAAGAAAAGACGAGAAAAGTTATCGGATTTCCTTCCATGCTTCCACTCTGTTCCTTTTAGCTGGAAGACTGTCACCTTCCTTCATCCGGCAAACACTGCTGGTGAAGCAAGTACCTCGTGTGGACGTCAGTGTCTTTGTGAAATAAAAGAGGACTTGTCCTGCCTTCCATTTTTAAGAGGAAGGAGGGAAAGAAAAGTCCTTTCCATAAAGTTTTGCAACAGTGACACACATTCATGTGTCACTGGCAAAGCTGTGTCACATGTGTGACTAATGCTGTCACTTGGAGGTGAAGGGAGGGATGCATGCAGCCAACAGATTGTCTCCAATAACTTTGGAAGGCAAAAACAAGGTCAATAGAGAAGTTCGATACTCAAACAAGACCACTAGCCCCTAGTATTAGCATGAAAACAATGGGCAGTATATATATTGCAATGATACACATCATCTCATTATTCTTGGATGTATATTATTATGATTAGCAGTAGTAATAACGATACTGGTAAGAATAGCTGAACTTCATCATAGAGATCTATTAATTATTATTATTATTATTATTATTATTATTATTATTATTTTGATGGCCCTGGGACTTGAACTCAGGGCCTGAGCACTATCACAGGCTTGAACTCTTTCACTCCAGGCTAGTACTCTACCACCTTGAGCCACAGCACTGCTTCCAGTTTTCTGATAGCTAACTAGAGAGAAGAGTCTTGTGATCTTTCCTGCCTGCATTGGCTTTGACCCACAATCCTCAGATCTCTGTCTTCTAGGTAACTGAGATTATAGGCATGAGCCACTGCTGACTTGGTATCATTGAAATTATTCAGTTGGTCTATATAGCCTTTATTTGACTACCGTGGATTTGTTTCTATTAAAAAACATGACTTTTAGTTCCCATATATCCCTGAAAGTCAACATTCTATAATTTGACCACAGGCTGATTTTTTCCTTTATGACTTGCAAAGCTTTTCATAGGTCTGGTGATGTTTTTAATCTTTAAATATTTAGGCGTTCTCTAGGCATGGAGATTTCAATAACTACAGATCGAGATTTCTTAATAAATATAGGACTTCTATCTTATTTTTGTATAGTTCTTCTATTTTATCTTGAATAAGTGTTGGTAGCTTCCTGTTAGGGAGAAATCTGATTGTATTTGAATTCTGAATTTCTCTTATGTTATTTCTATTACCATTTTTTATCCTTTCTGTTTCTCCAGCTCTTTCACAATGGGCCTTGTTTAATTTCTCATACCAGCATCTTTTTCATTTTATGTTCTACAAGTTCATTCCTTAATTTCCTTTTATGCATTTTACATTATTCCTTTTTGCTAGTGTGCTGATGGAAAAAACCAGCATAATTTCAGGTGTCAGTTTTGTCAGGCATAATGAATTCTATTAGTCTTTGCATGGGAAGATATTTTGTTTTATAAACTTTCTTCTCTCTTTTAAGTACCACTGCCTTATGCTCTTGATTATTCCACCATTTGTTGTTGCTATTCTCATCTTTACCCTTAAGAGTCACCCGGTAGAAAATGAAGTTGGTTTTGGGGGAGCAGGGGCTAAGATCTGGAGGGCTGTAGTTGAAAGACAGCCCAGGTATTTAATATACATTTCATCTTAAAGTCCTCTTTTCATTTTTAAAGTAGCCTTGTGGTTACCCTGATAATCCCACCTGGAAAATTCAGTATATAACCCAACTATTTTGAAGTTGTCTGGTTGATGACTTTGATTTCATCTGAAGGTTAGTTCCTCTTTGCCAAGAAGTAGATGACCGTGAGTAAATTGAGCTGGAGGCTGGATTCTTTTTTCCCCCATCAGTAAAATAAAGGTTACTATCTTAAACATTTAATGATTCCTATCTTGAAAGTACTGAGAGAGAAAATCTGCAGGATTTGCTTCACCCGACCGGCGCTTTACAGTTGGGAAGATGGGTAAAAATAAAATTAAAAAAAAATTGGTGAATCATCTCTGACACATCCTCCGATCCCCAGCTCTGCGTCACAGTGGCTGTCCCTGAAAGATGGATTACCCTTGGAATAATCGACGCTGTGTGAGAAGACTGGCCATGCGTGCAGGGTGGACAGGGGGATTGAGCCTCTCTCAGCCAAACCCTCAGCGCGCCCTCCCTGGGGTCTTCCTCCTTTTCCAGAGCCCGGTTGGGGTTCGGTGGGAAGCCAAGGTAAACGGGCATTCTCGGGCTGACCACGCGCCGAGAGCGGCGGCCACTTCCTCGCCAAGTCCCCGCGTCCTGGGCGCCATGGGGCCGCACGCGCGAGCCCTCCAGGCTGCCCAGAAATCTGCTAAATGTTTACTGTCACTCTTCCTCTCCCCAGATCCACACGTGATCCCAGAAAACACAAGTGCAACCTCTGAGTTTATGCATCCCAGGCGCCTGAGTCCTTCCCTTCACGGGGGACCTGGCTTCCTTCCTTTCCTGTGTGCGTTTTTCTTTGTCACATACCCAGGCCCTTGCCTAGGCCTCTTCCTCCTCTGATCCTTCTTACCAGCTCTTCTCTTGATCTTCTCCCAAAAGAAAGTGTGTCCATCATGCCCAGTCTGCCTCAATTTCCCTTTCCTCTGCACATGACTTCTCGGATGGCTCCTTTGGTTTCCCGGTAACCTCCAGGCCTTATTGTTATTATTATTCTCTTGATTCCACTTATAACACTGTGTGCCCATTGTGTTTGTCCTTCCCATCTAGCCTAGCAAACAATTCAGTCATGTCCTTGCGGCAGAACATGTGTTTCTCCTCACTCGTGTGTTAACCCAGATGGCTGAAAGTGTGGCGGCTTTCTGTTCTTTACCAAGATGGAAAGGACTGCAGCCATATCTAAGTACCAATCATGACTTACTTAAATAAGCCGAAGGAAAAACTGAAGAAGAGAAAAAAAAAGAGATGAGAAGGATGTGGGAGTATTTTATTCCACTGCAAGTCTGGAACAGGAGCCAGAAGAAGTTACCTGAACTGAGTAACTCATTTTACTCAAGTTGCTCACTACTAGAAAGGCTTTGATCTCATCTTTGCTCCTCTGGATATGCCTCCTTTGTTCTTTTTCTCTTCAGACAGCTCACTCTGTATCTTAAGCAGAAAGGAAGAGAGGACAGCCACCCCCTAAGTGATAACTTTGGGATCTCCTCCAAATTAAATGCCATCTTAGGGCAATCATGTTACAAAGATCAAGTGGGCTTCTTGAGGTATCACAGAAGTGGGAATCTCACCAGAGAGAGAATTTGATTGGCAGCCTGAGGTCAGATGATGCTTGACCTTCAATTAGCCAAGGTCATGCATATGGGGGACATAAAGGGATGGCATTGCCACGGATATGAGATGGCAGGGCCCAGGATAGCACTAGACAAGGCAAAGATGGAAGGACTATTGGATGATTCAACATCTCTACCATCTTGAAGAATGAAAAGCAAGTGAATCCTTAAGGTCTCAAGTGAATGATTTTACTAGAGTGCAATCTTGGTCCAGTTAACAACTCAAGGCCAGCTGGCTTGAACTGCTCATCTGGGCAAAAAGGCTTCCCACACATCAAAGTCTTCGGGGAAAAGAAAGAAAAGTCTGTATCCAGTCCACCAGGCTAAGCCTACGCTGATGTTGCCCTAGAAGCCCTGGGGAGTGTGTTGGCGTGTTTTACACACAGAGCCACTCCTTGGGGCTATTGTGTATTTATTAAACACCACCAGCACTCATTATGGATGTGTTAAAAATTCAGATCCTCAGAGAACGCAATAGATCGAAATATTGATGCTCGCCTCCCTCTCCCCATCTGTCCAGGCATCGATAACAACAGTGGATGGGGTGCTCGAGCACTGGGCTAATGTACCGTCCTTCGATCATAATTCCAGAGTTTGCCTTAATTAAGATTGATTTTTTGGCCCTATGTTGTACATCTCTTAACTAACAGAGAAGTCGCAAGGGCACAGTTTGAGCATTAAGAATGTGCGGGCCTGATAAGGAGGAAATGGAATCAGGACTCTTGTTTATGGAGTCAAGCAATGGCCTAGCTTGTAGGCTTCCAAATAAAACCTCGAGCAGATTCCAAAGGCAGGGATGCAGCCACAGAAGGGAGCTCAAGCAAAGAGCCCACGCTCTTGTGTTTCCTTTCTTACATACCGTGCCTGAGTGCATTATTGTATTGTATGCAGTATTGTATTTTAGAATAAGTAACTGAAGGCCAGAGCAAGCTGGCCAGGGATATCTGCTTTGTATTTTTTAAAAAGATATTTTCAGAAGCTTTGCTATCACCAAAAAATAATAAAAAAAAATTCTATGGAGTGCTCACCATCCTGCAGGCTCTTTCTGAATACTTGGGTAGCACAAAAGGATTCAGGCTGCTGTGCCCTCAAGCCAATTACAGTCGAGAGCAGAAAGGTCACGTGATTTGATTGTGCAGGAGCCTGGAGAGGGAAAGAATACACCTCATAGAATGAGAGGGTCACAGGAAAAGATTGCAATGAGTCTCCTTGACTCCCCACTCCCATCCAGCTGTGCAAAGAGGCCTCTTTGGGGAAATAATTTTAAAATACATTGTTTGTTTGCTTTATTGTTGTTGTTTGGAAAAGTGTCCAGTGGATAGGGCAGGCGGAGCTATGCTACAGATTGTGCAAAAATGTGTGCTATGATTTTTAGCTTTGTATTTATGGAAGTATAAGAACTGATGATCACAAGATGTGTGTGTGTGTGTGTGTGTGTGTTGCAATGTTTGCTTCAAAGAAAGGCAAGTTCCTGTTGTTATCTTCTTGCTTAGCTTTCACCATCTCCCACAAATGAGCACAGCACACCTCAGATGCTTATTTTCATTACTCATTATTCACCCTTTGTGTCTCCTCTTCTGTCTTCTGCTCAGGAGAGCAGGTTGTAGACGTGGCAAATGCTGAGAGGAAACATTTGGTGGTGGAGATTAGGAACTCTTCATTTTAGTTACCAGAGAAAAGGATGGAAAAAAATCCTCCCCCACCCCACTCATAAGTTGAACCTACACACACTTAACATGGAGTTGTTTGGGATAGAGACAAATTATGTATGATCATATGGCGAATCAAGGCTAGAATCTCCTGATCGCAGCCCTAAGGTTTTCATCGTGAAGCTCCAGAACTTGCCTGAGGCCTGTTGGGGTCTCAGTTTGCTCATCCCGCTGCCTCAGAAGCTGCAGACATCCTGTCACCTCCCTGCATGCATCTCGCCTTCCAGGTGCCTCTTACCTGTGAGTCCACCATGAGGAAGCCGTCTCAGTCTTGGAGTGTTCACACATATTTTCTCCAGAAGAGACCACTGATAGAAGAAACCAACAACAGTCTCAGAGCTGGTTCCCAAGCAGAAGTTTCAGAATACCCTCCTCACATGTTGATCCAGACAGAAGGGCGGACGTGATCTGAATACAAGACAATCTGCTCTAGTTGTTGGACCTGTTGCTCTGGAAAGCAGTCGTAGAGAGTATGGAGCCATATACCCCTGGCATAGCTGCAGAGAGGAAATGGGTCGGGTGGAAGCCACTTAGTAATGAAAAGCTGAAAGCTAGGAAAGCAGGGGTGGGGAAATGGGAAGGGACTGATGGTGACAATCTGTGGAGAGACTGCAATATCTTTTTCTTTGTATCTGTCCATATAGACACACACATGTAGCCTTAGGTCCTGGCTTTCATATCTGTTTCTGCTCTGATTCCTTTACTGATGCTTCGTTTCATACTCAGCCTTCTACTCCTGGATTCCTGCCTTCTTTACTTTGTTTTTGTTTTCCGGGTAGCTACAGTCTCTTGCTTTTGCTCACAGTCAGACACGAGCTGTTCGTACACCTACAGTGATTGAGATTACAAGCATTCCCTACTACCTCTGGTCTTCCAGGTCATTTTTTTTCTCAGAGGCATTGTGGCTTCTGCTTTCTCAAGGATCAACTCGATCTTTGGGTTTCTGGTCATGCCTCTGTGTGTGTGTGTGTGTGTGTGTGTGTGTGTGTGTGTGTGTGTGAGAGAGAGAGAGAGAGAGAGAGAGAGAGAGAGAGAGAGAGAGAGAGAGAGAGAGAGAGAGATCGAGAGCGCCCAAGGCAGATGGTGAATACAAATGAACCAGCCCCGGGCCCCAGAATTCCTGTGTTAAACCAAATAGTGTGATGTGGTTGGAATAATTTCAGCCAGGGTGGGGATTGAGGGGCGCTGTTGAAATTTGCCTTTCTCCTCAGGCCTTCTGCAGTCATGGGGGTCCAGAGCAGTGGCTGAGGCTGTGTGATTTGTTTTTGCCCCCAGGTGACACTTAAAAAAAAACGTAACTAATATTCATTTGCACTTGTGAGTCCTAGTAATTAATTCCATCCCCTGCCTTGTCTCATCTCGTGCTACCCCCTCTCCAGAAACCGTAGAAAAAGAAAACAGAAAATCTCTAGAGGCTCTTGAAGTAATGAGGAAGCTGATGGCTTTTTTCCCCTCCCCTCTTCTCCCTAACAATGGCAACTCTGATTTCTCCCTAGCAGTCTTGAGCTGACAGTCAGTCGGTGGTCAGGGACCTAGCTTGCCTCTTTCATCTTTCTCCTCCCAGGACTGCCTTTCTCTCTTGCAAGGCCCCTCTGGGTGACGGAGGCCACTAGATGGAGCTGTAACAATTTAGCTCAGGGATCACAGAGGCATGGCTGGAGCCCAGTGACCACTTTGGGCTCTGAGACAGCACCTCACTCCTTCCTCAAGGACAGTCAAGGAGGGAGACAGGACCCCCCCCCCCACTGTCAATCCCCACATCCCGCCAGGCCTCGAGCAGAGATCACCCAGTCCCTAGGAGGCATACAGGCCGATCTCATCAGTGACCCTGGCTGGCTTTAGGCCTTTGGAGAATGGTTTGTGGTTTGCCTGCTTGGCTGGTGGTGTCAGAAAAAGAGCCCTGCGCCCCAGAAACCTGGGCTGGGGGACGGGCTTTGTCCACTTCCAGCCTTGCTGAGACTGCCAGCCCATCCACCAGTGAGCAGTTCCAGCTCTGTAGGCCCCTTCCAGCTGTTCACTGCGCACATGCATTTACCGAAATGGCTTTACCTGGATTTTGCATGCTAATATCACTTTCTATTGCCGATCTGGCCAATGACGTTTCCTTCTCATGGACAAATGCGACTATTCCCCCGGGGATAGAGGATTGAAATGGGTGCTTTAATCATGCTCTTTTCACATGCTAAAAAAAACCTCAAAACCCCCAAAACAAATTTCTTCATTATTACAACATCTCGTATTCTTTGGCAAAAAGGTTTTGCTAAACCACACACACACACACACACACACACACACACACACACACACACACACACACACACTGAGGGGGTGAAGTCAAGAAAAGCTACAAATTGACAAGTGCCTTTCTCCAGTCTAAAACTTTTCTATTTATATCCCCAGCCCATGACAGTGAAAAACTGACTCTTCAAATCTCTTTGTAAACTATTAAAAGGATAAACAGATACACAGAGAAATACTGGAAGGTATTAATTATGATGGAAGGTTTTTCCTTTTCTTCCTTTCAGTTAAACCTCTTTATTACATCAGTGAGAAATAGGAGACCTAAAGATTAAGTAGCTTACACCAAGGTAATTCGGTGAGTAAGTGAAGATAAAGATTGTGCCAGAAGGAAGCCCAGATGGAACAAAAGGAAGACTAAATCCATTCTTTATTTTCTCTACCTGTACAATCCTAACAGCCTGACCCCAAAATGACCTCCTGCCTGTCCTGTGGCTGGAAAGTTGAAAAACCACAGAGTGATCCCGTGCCACGTCCCTAGCGTGATAAATGGATTACGGTCCAAAGTGGAGTTAGGGCAAGTCTTCCGATGTTCCCTGCTAGTTCATCTCATCCAAGAAAATGACCCACCCACCGGGATGCCCCTCTACGAAATTTACCGGCTTCATCACATCTCAGCCGACATCTGTGAGCTCCTTCACTCATCCAGATCGAGCCTCACCTCTGGTTCCTTTTCCATGTCCCTCCTCTGTGGTCCATTTTAGAAACAAACTCAGTTTAGGATCCTGCTGCCTTTGATGTCTCCTTTTAGGAAGTCCCTCTCTCTCTCTCTCTCTCTCTCTCTCTCTCTCTCTCTCTCTCTCTCTCTCTCTCTCTCTCTCTCTCTCTCACTCTCTCACTCCTTCCCTCCTTATTGATGGCAATTCCCGATGCCCTCTCACCATTTTAGATTTCTAGCTCCTCTTTCTTTCCTCACTTCTACACAGTCCACTATGTGAGCAGCTCCTCTTGGATGATGGCTTCCTGAACCCTTGCAATAAGCCTAAGGAATGATTTTCCTTGGAGGGAGCCTGGTAGAGCGCCGTGCTAGTGGTTTCACTCAGGATCCATTGTACTCACCTGGCGGAGATTTTCTCTGTTTCTTCCTCCTCCACATCTCTGAGTAGCTGTTTCAGGTAGTGTCTCTTACCAGGCTTTTTCTGGTCCTCGAAACCAGGGCAGTGATCTTGCCCTGCTTTGAACAACTCCTGTGCTTTCAGGAAAGCTGTGGGGGGAACAAGTCCCCGAGCCAGCCTAAGGCTGCTTGGATCTCGAACAAAGAGAGCCACATGTCCCTCTGGCCACGAGGGTTGTTTCGCAAGACTCTTGTCCGCTCTTCTTTTTTGTAGCTGCCAGCCTCCTTGAGTAGGAAAGGCAAGTCAGCAGGACTTTTCCCACCTCTGGGAGTGTCGTGCAGTCGTCGGTTTGATCCCCCAGGGCTACCAAAAGCAAATAATACAAGACATACCCAAAGCAATAAACATCAGTAGCTTTAGACCCGAGGGACCAGCACTTTAAACAGTGACCGGATTATCCAACATGTCTGAGATAGGAAAATGGCCAAACTATGAAAGCATCTAATTATAGGAATCCCTGCTATTCCTCAATAATTCCTGCCTCCTGGGTCACCGGAGACTCTACTTGGTCTCACTAGAGGCCTGGCAGTTGATTGGCTCTCGCCCATGACCCACAGCAGAGGCGGTGGTGCCACCAGCTCAGTAATCCTCTTGAAGAGAGAACCCCCAGGATGTGACTCTCCTTTCCCACTGAAACGTCCATCAGGGTCGGCTGTGGCAGCCAAAGTTTGGGGCACCCCTTTAATGCACCTGTTTCATTTTTATTGAGTATTTTCCACCTGCCCAGGCCAGGTTCACCACAGAGAACGTGGCACTCGCCTCCCAAGGCCTCCAGCTAAGAGTGGCAACAGAGCAGTCAGATGAACCCAGATGAGCTCAGTCCAAGCCCGAGAGGACGTTAGGAGGAGGAAGAATGCGCCGAGGATGCCGAAGGATGTTCAGTCCCGCTGCAACCCAGGCAGAAAAGCCGAGGAATTTCCCTGGGGCTTCGAAGGATTCCTGAACATCACAGATCAATAGCGTCTAGGGGACTTTGTCCCTGAGGAGCCTGTGACACTGGACAAGCTCCGAAGAGGCCTGCACAGCTGCACTCTCATGGAGCACTGGTTTTCCAGACTCCAGGGCGTCGGTGTAGACTGACATTTCATTGCCACCCCTGGAGATTGGTCTATGGAAAGAAGTTACTGTCGTTGTTACTCGTTCTATCTAGCAGTCGTCGTAATATAACCCTTCTTCTACCCTACACGGATGCTCTGTCATTCCTTCCCATTTCAGGAGTGTAGGCACATTCGTGGGCCCAGAGTTAGGGACGAGGTGAAAGAAAGCCCATGCGTTACAATCGTGGTTCCTCAATAGTGCATCTGCACTACGGCAGCTGGATTTGGAGCTTGTTGGGATTCGGTTGTGTTTCTTGGTCCACCCCAAGAGCCGGAGGGCAGTCTGGAGGACAAAGCCATCGCATAGTATTAGCTCAAGTCTGAGGGATGGAAGCTGGTCTCTGACCATCATGATACTGTAGTAAGCTCAGCCCGTCAAATCCCTGGACTTGGGGCTGAGGCAGGGAGGTTCAGGTTTGGTGTATGACTCTAGAGAAGTGGAAGCTTCACATGTGGGAAAGGCAAATTTGCCCGGGTGGGATGGAGGTTCGGGGCCCGCTGCCATGTCAGTAGCAATCACCTAGAAGGACAGGTGTGGGCTGGCACTGTGTAATAATCACGAGGCAATTCTGCAAGTCAAGTCAGCTTTAATCCGCAGATCTCCAAGCATCTTCAACACATTGATTTATTAAACGTGGCCTCTGTAATAGTAATGTCTTCAAAATGAAATCACTTAACCTCCCGGTTCAATAATGTTTCTGGTATCTGGTGCTATATCTACATGACACTGAAACAAGAAGGAAAGGCAGTCAATTCACAAAAAAAAAGTCAAAACTTGTTAATTGCATTGTGTCGACTTAGTTAAGTGGCATTGTATCCCTCAAACAAAAAACTTCCTCACTGGATTATTTCTTTCTAAGCTGATTGATTGGGTACGACCAGAATGTGCATGTGAGGGTCTAATGGTAATTTTTTTTTTAATTTTCTAAGTTTTCTGGAACTGGGACAGACTTCTTTTTATTATCCATGTTTTACAATAATTAATAAAAATGGCCCTTTATACATGTGAGCGTGATGATAATGAGTACGGAAAGTGTTGGGTATTATAATGTGTTACTTAAAATTCTAGACCTAATTTAAGGTCTCAGAAGTCTAAATGATAGAAAGAGGTAATGCTCCCTAACCCAGAATATTATTTTCTAATTTAATTGAATTTTACATTGAATGAAGCAAGAAGAAACTGTCAAACTAATGCTCACATTGAGCTTTCTGACGGTGATAGGATTTCCCAACAGATCTGAAAAAAATGAAAAAAAAGAAAGAAAGAAAGAAAGAAAGAAAGAAAAAGAAATAACAAAAAATGTGCTTGTTAGTTTGCAGTTGAAATCACTGCATACAAATTAAGGCCATATCCCATTTCTCATTTTCCAGTCAGCAGTCTTCTTTGTACGTCTCTCTGTGTACATAATTTCAGCAGACCTATGAAATCTTAATAGAAACAAAAAGTTATCTGTGGCAATTGATCTTTGGGTTGAAGCACCCCCTCTAGGAAGAATTTATTTTTAATCAAGTTTAAGCATAAATAACATGCCCAGGACTTCTGATGAGGGTTTTAGAAGCCCCAGGACAAAATGCTTTGCATTAGCTTCACATTAATATAACTAATATTTAGTGAGGGGGGGGCTTTGATATCATTGCCATTAATGATTTTCCTAACCAAGGCTGTGAGCAAATGCCCACGAATAATGAGCTGGCAGCCTTCAAAGTAGGAACGTGGATTTGCTTAAGAAAGTGGAATGGGATCTCGAGAGGCCATGGGGCAATTTTTTTTCCATGTTGAATCAGAAATGTGAGCTCCATAGAACTCAAGACACAGGCCTCTTACATGACCCTGGCTTAGATGAATATCCTCTTGTCTCAGTGCATCCTCCCTAGTTTGAGTGTTGAGAAGAATAAATAAAATAATGCATCATTTTAGCCGAGTGTCTTATCCCGAGAAGATTCAATACCAGATTAAAATGACACAACAGTGGCTTATGAGCATTCTCATAGTTAAGGAAAACAACTCCAAATGTTTAAGTGGTTTGATCAAAGTGAAGAAAAGTGAAGATCCAGGAAAGAGTAGTGTTCTTTTTCTTTTTCTTTTTCTTTTTTTTTTTGCCAGTCCTGGGCTTGGGCTCAGGGCTTGAACACTGTCCTTGGACTTTCTCAAGGCTAGAGCTCTACCACTTGAGCCTCAGCACCACTTCTGGCTTTTTTTTTTGCTATGTATGTGGGGTACCGAGGAATTGAACCCGGGTCTTCGTGCATGCTAGGCAAGCATTCTACCACTCAGCCAAAGTCCCAGCCCCCCCTTTTTTTTTGTTATCCCAGACAGTAGAGTATGGTTCTAACAAGTTCAAGTAAATATCAGTGCTTCATTGGACAAAGTTCTTACGGCTGAATATTCATAAATTAATCTAGCATCTCTAATCACATAAACTACTGGGTAATTTTATATACCTTACAACCTCAGCTAATTCTGAGCCTGCATTCTAGTCTTATCAGGTAGGAAAACTAAAATCCTGCAAACTATCACAGAATGATTGGCGCCTTAAATTCACAATCTCTGATACAGGGTACCATGACAAAGGAATACAGACAACTTCTCACCAAACTCTTCTTGAATCCATCTATACTTTAGATATGTGTGATACATTTCAAACTACTAACGTATATTTTCTGTGGGCTCTAACACTTTCTGGGACAAATATATGGGACTATTTCTTTTGGAATCTGTTGCTAATCAAAGTTTGGAGAGAGAACAAAATTGGGTTCTGGGTCAAATACTTAAAATATCTTCTTAAAAATGTTCTTCTTCAAATGAGGTTATTTTGAGTGTTCAAGAGTGAAGGTCTTATCATTCAGGGAGGGAGAGAGGATGCCTCTGCTGCTAAGGTAAATTCAGGGAGATTTATAAGACCAATGAGCAAGCATTCATTTATATGTGCCCAATTATTTCCATTCCAATCCTCCAATTATAATACTTTTACATAGTCAGACCTGGTGAGTCTCTAAATTGCAATCCAGTCTCCAACCTTAAGAATATGTCATTGGATCTGTTTTCTAGATAAATTCATCTTGCAGCTATAAGGGGGGAATTTTTTCACAGAATATTTTTTCCTAGCTATATTTTGTTTTAATGTGTAATGTGTGCTGGTCCGAGGGCTTGAACTTGGGGCCTAGATATTGGCCCTGAACTTCTTTAGCTCAAGGCTAGTGTTGTACCACCTGATCCATGCATCCATTTATGACTTTTTGATAGTTAATTGGAGATAAAAGTCTTAGGGATTTTCCTGCCCAGGCTAGCTTTCAAACCAGGATCCTCAGATCTCAGCCTCAGCCATGAACCACTGGGGCCTGGCTTTGAAAACTATATTCTTCTTTCCTCCTCTCTGTTTTCTGTTCTATTATTTTCAAATAGTTGAAAGCCATATTCTTGATGTTTTCTTCGTGAAAGGATCTTACAGTATGACTAGAATTAGTTATACCAATTCTAAGACTGGATGATAAGAACCTGCAAGTAAAAATTACTTGATATGTTTCATTTAGGATCTCTTCAGTCCCCATCGCGGAGGTCCTGTAATACTGAGTATTCTGTTCCAAAGTGTTGTGGAAGCTTCCATCACCGCTTGGCATTAAAGATAAACCATTCGTTACTTCTAATTCTTAGTGGGGTTTGAACTCAGGGCCTTGTGCTTGCTAGGAAGACAATCAGAAAGCCACATCGCTAGACTCAATCATCACCATCTTTGTTTCTCTGAGGTTAATGTGCGAACATCTGTGTATCATCAGAACAGAAGCATGAACCTGTCTAGGTCTTCCAAGCAGAATGGATATATCCAGGAGTGTGTGCACTATAGAACCACTGTCCTCACCTCCGGATCAATATGCTATATTTTCTACAAAATGGTATCTGCATTTAGTTTAAACAAGTGTGAGTGTAAGAGCCAAGAGACTTGTCATTGCAGAGACGAGGGTCAGGTGATTGGCCAGAAACATCTATGGAGTTCTTAAACATTTTCAGCATATTTGAATCTAGACAACTTTTTTTTTATTTTTTTATTGTAATTAGTAAAAGGGTTACATGATATTTGCCAGATAGAAGGTGCATTAATTCACATACATTGATACCCTTTCACATGTCTTGGTACCCATTTCCCTCCCCCCCCACACCCCCCACCCATCTTGGTTTTCCCCCCTTCCCTATCAAATTTCAAATATCCAAATACAAATAAATTCAATATATCAGATAACAAAGTGAGATACTATACCAATATGAGATAACCAAGGGACAGCAAAGGAGATGAGAGACAACATAGTACATTAAGGACAACAATCATTCATTATATGGCTTTCTAGACAACTTTTTATTGTCCAACTAGCAATACGGACTCCTCTTTGTTTCCTAATTCTCGCCTATTCTTTACCTGCCTCTTCGATCCTTCTAGAAATTTCATCTATCCAATGCTTGGAATGGAATGACTGGAGTCTCCTTGCAGCAGCAAAGAACTCGTCCCAATAGAGAGAAAATTTCACGTTAGGAAAAGATCTTCGTAAACCCCTACCACCAAAGAAATGGCAGGCAGACATTACCTAAAGAATGTAACCAGCTTCTTCAAAGACATCCATCACTCTTGTCCTCTTGACTTTCTGCTGAGGTGAATAGATGCAGCACAAGGTTGTGGTTCAGAACTACTGTGGAGTTGGTGTGTGGCAGACACCTGCCATTTGGCAATGGACGAGGTCTGGAAACAAACTCCATTTCATTCTAGTAAGAGAAGTTATAACAATCCACCTGGATTCCAACTGTCGTTATTTTAAAAATGTACATATATATATATATATATCATCTTGAACTCTTATTACCCTGCCTGGCAATTGACAAATGCCTAGTAATTATTAGCTGTTGCTATTATAAATCTTTATCAGCCACATCATATACAGTGAACTATCTCTCTCTGAGCATTATTGTAAATACACTTAGCTACGGTAGTCTAAAGTTTCTCCAGTTACTCAGTAAACAGATTGGTTAATTAAAGCCTCAGCTTTTGTTGTAATAGAGTCCCAACTCCCCTCAGGCTAAGAAATTTTCTTGCCTGATTTATCATTCTAATTTAATGCAATATCCCTCTATTCTTCCCTTTAAAGACATAGGAAGGAGAGTCTTTTTCTAAAGATATAATTACGGAATAATGCTATATGCACACATAATCACATTTAAATCCTTACAACATGGAGAGCCAGATACTATAAAGTGTTCGCAGTTTATGGGTTGATCCATTTCAGATACCATGAATTGGAAGGCAGGTCCCAAACTCAATGAATTATTTGCAATGCCTGTACTCCCAAAGTGGTTACAGGATACTGCCTTGCCGAGAACAAGTAAGATTACATGCCCAGACTCCTGCCATTAAATCCTGTATTCTCCCAGAAGCAAATAGACCTAGAACTGACTCCTTTACTCTCTGGGTCCTCTCAATTTGTCTCCCCAAACTTCATTCCTAAAGCTGTCGTCTGTTGTGCACGACCGCAGTGGAGTCATTGTGGTCAGCTAACCTGCTAAGGAAGTTTCCTTGGCTAGCAGCTTTGGGGGCTGTGAGCCTGAAGGCCTCTGGTGACGGAGGGCTCTGCAGGCAAAGGGCACGGGAAGACATCACATCAGATCTTTAAAAATAAGCTCTCAAAAGGAGAGCCAGGGTTGTGCTCTGGCCTTTCAGTGCCCTGAGAAGGGCATGCCCCAGTGACACAGGGGCCTTCCATGAAGCCACCGTTACTTGGCACCTCCAGTCTGAGGACCCAACTTTCTAGAGTAAAAGCAACCTGTGAATCTGATGCCAAGTCTCCTCCTTTAGACAGAAGCTGTCTCTGCTTGTTCTTGGAAATCTTGTCTCCCCACTGCCCCCTGCCCAGCCCTCCCCAGTTCTTCTGGTGATTCAGACCCCACCTCTCAGGTTTGATTAGGTTTCTCTTCCAAGAAGTGTGATCACAACCCTGATGCTTATGTGGACTGGTTGCCTTCAACTCTTCAGGCCAGTCAGGGCGAGTTGTGCTTCAAATAGTAGAGAGCTGGACTTGAGCGAAAAAGCCCAGAGAGCCAGGTGGGGTGGCTCATGCCTGTCGTCCTAGCTACTCAGGAGACTGAGAGCTGAGGATGGAGGTTCAAAGCCAGCCTGGCCACTAACAACTCCGAAACTCTTATCTCCAATGAACCACTAGAAAACCAGAAGTGGTGCTGTGGCTCAAGGAGTAGGGTGGTAGCCTTGAGCTGAAGAGCTCACGGACAGCACCCAGGCCCTGAGCTGAAGAACCAAGGCAGACAGACAGACAGACAGACCAGACACACACACACACACGCACACACACACACACACAAAGAGTAATACAATTCAATTTTAAACTGCCTTCCACAATTCGCTCATGCCCATTACTTTAAGTGGACGTTTCCCTTAATTAATCATATGCTCACGCTTAACTCTTCCAGTCGGTATTCATGAAACACATGTGCAGAGACATCCCCACGTATGCACAGATCGAGTCGGGCAGATGAAAGCACTGCGGTCGTGTGTGGAGCCTGTCCTATCTACACCTTCTTTCCCGCTTGGAAATGGCAGCCTGGAACCGCAGAAGAGCTCCGATCAGGATGAAAACCAAGTCCAGTCCACCCGTGAAGGGGGCTAGCCAGGGAGCCCAGTGGAGGGGGTCACCTCCACAGGCTGAACGCAGCTTTCACCAAGGCCACGCCTTTCCCTGGCATTCGGGGCCATGCTTGCAGAGAGCTTCTGGCTTCTCCTTTCCTGAGGTAATAGGCCCAGGAGCTGAATCCTGCTTCTCCACAGCGAAGCAGGACTTCAGCTCCTGGCCTTATTACTCAGAGAAATGGAGAATGTGAGAAAAGGATCTCTGCAAGCATGGCCCGTGTCAGAATATCTCACGGCATCAACCAACCTGCCAGCCAGCCTGTTTTCTGGTATATTTCAAAGTCTCTGAGCAAACCAACGGCAGTTGCTGACTGAAGTAAGCAGACCTTAAGTAGGGAGGATCTCTCTCTCTCTCTCTCTCTCTCTCTCTCTCTCTCTCTCTCTCTCTCTCTCTCTCTCTCTCTCTCTCTCTCTCTCTCTGCTTCACTCCCTTGGTTGAAATGGTTTAAATTTAGGCTGCTTACTTACAATTGATGATCAAATAAAATCTAACTTGCTAAACAAAAAAAAAATCATAGAATTCTTCTGACCTACTGGGGTTTTCTAATAAATTTGAAGTCAATGCTCTCTGATGGCCAGCAGACAGCCGAGAGTCCATGCAATGACTTTAAGTTTGCAGTTGGTACACACCTAGTGCCTGGTTCAGAATGAAATGGTTCTGGTAAAAACTGAACAGGAAGTTGAAGAAATAGGCCAAGAATCATGGCTCAGAGAAAACATCCCAAGAATGCACAAGGGAACAGCTTGTGTTCCATGCCATGGTCTCCTCCCATTTACTTACCCGGAAAGAGGACTAAAGAGTGCAGTACAGTGGATTCAAATGATAGTGGGACCAATACTTGATTCCATCTGAACTATAGATGCCACATGGTAAAATGGACGCATTCCAGTCTGTGGCTGCAGAAGCAAGCCTTGCTCACCTCCCGTCACTTTATGCTTCTGATATTTTATGTCCTGTAGAGTTCCCTGTGGTATGGCTTTCCACCTGTACTCAACAACAACAGGAACAACGATGACACAGTGTTTGGTTCTGTGTTTCACTGAGATTTTATTGTATCAGAAATCACTGGCAGCCGTGGACGTTTGTGCAGTACACCTTTTCTGGTGTGTAGGCTGTGGTTGATGTGCCATCTTTACAAGCACTGCGCCCCCTTTGTGCTTAGGGTGAAACGTAATCCCTTATTAGATTCTGTTTTCTACATGACACGGGATTTAAGAGATATAAATAATCCGGCCCACATTTATCATGTGCTGCAAGAATTTTTGGGTAATATACATGTGGCTGTCTAAATAGTACATGTTTTCCCCAGCAAAAAAAAAAAAAAGGATTATCTAGAATGAAAGCTCAGTGAGGGCTACTTAATTCAAAGGTTCTCTGAAGACCTCTGATACACATACACACACACACACAATACATATATATAGATACACACACATATACAAACATTCATACATAAATAAATATGTATACATAAATACATATTTATACACTTGTATATGTGTATAGGTGCATAGCATATATACATACACACATATATGTATATACACACATGTGTGTATTTGTTATATACACGTACACTTGTACATACATGAAGGCCCTGAGTTTGAATCGGCACCACGCAAACCAAGTCTGAACCTTAACACCTGAAAATGGTAAAGGATTTGCCATTGTCAGTTCGCAAGGGAAAGAGATGAGCAGACGTACCTTGGCACGAGAGTCTCTTCTCCAGGATCAGGTGAAACATTAAGACTCCCCCATTCTTACAGTAATCCTGCTGTCACATGCACAACACCTGTTATTTCACACACTCACCCCCTGATTATTATAGGCTTTTTCAGCCTCCTTGTACATACCACACTCTTCGGTATTGGAAAGTAGGAATTCTGAGATGGCACTCTCTACAGTGGCCCCATCCGTCTGACCAAACCCTTCCGGCTTTTTATGTTGGCAACTGTATACTGTAATTTGCTCTTTAGATAATCTCTTCCATTTCTTCATTCTGTGTGTCCTTGGTTCTTTTCATTGTCATTTCTTTTATTTTCTTTCATGAGCAATGTACACGTCAAAAATCACTCTAAACAAGGAAAGGCGATCGTAATTCCTCTGAAAATATGGGGCTTGGGAAAACCACTGTCCTGAGTGCTAAGATTTTCTTCTGTTAAATACACGATCATCTCACTGGCTCACAACAATGATTGTTATGAAACTTAAATAGAATTGCATGCATGAAATGACTTAGTCCGGTGCTTGAATACTGCCAAACGTCTAGTTGGATTCATGGGGAGATGTTATTCACTCTTGAAGTTGTACAGCCTCAGATTTGTCGAATCCGTATCCGTCCAATTTCTGAGTGTTCTGCCATTCACACGTATTTTGTTGAGCACTGATAATGAATTGTTACACTCCTTTTTCTACTCGTAAGTTCTCCTCGCTTCGTTTCTCTGTCTTTTGAAATCTGCTCGTTTAAAAAGTGATGACAGATCGCATACGTTTGGCACTTCTTGTGTGCTAGAAGCTTCATTTATGAGTTCTCACAGGCCTGCGGACTGGGGTTTTCACTTTATGATCCCATTGCTAAATTGAAGGACTGAAGGACGAGTCCCTGTCCTGAGCAAGTGCAAGGATGAAGAGTCCCAGCCCCCCCTCCCCCTCTTCTGGTGGGTTGTACAGGACGAGCTCCTTACCCAAATTCCAATTCTGTATTTTATGTGGTTGAAGGTTTTGCCCTCAAATCTTGGCATCTACCTTGCAGAAGGACTTGAAAGGGAAAGACATCCGTGTGTGATGTGTCGACTGGATATTGAGGAGTATGACTGGGATTTTGAAATCTGGATGTTCCCAGTACGTCACTTCAAGAAGGTCATTGAGGTGCAAGCTAAGAATGCTGAAAGCCTCCATTTGAAGAGAGCTCTAGATGCAGCTCAGGGGCCTGTGTCCTATCTGTGGGAATGATGACCCTGGACCAGAGTCCCTTTGCTTTACTCTCTGAGGGTTCTTCTTTTGGGTTCTCTCTTTTACCCCTGGATCACAGACAAAAGGTAGACTTTGACGAAAGTGGAAGGCATGTAACCAAACACCAAGCAGTATTCTATTTAAGTGTCTTCGTGTCTTCTGTGTATGTGTTTAAAAAGTGGTAGGCATGTAACCAAACACCAAGCAGTATTCTATTTAAGTGTCTTTGTGTCTTCTGTGTATGTGTTTAAAAAGTACGTCTGTTAAAAAATAGATGCAAAAAACATTTCTTTAAAAAAAAATCACGGGCCATCTAACTTCTGTGTCTTGCAGAAAGAATGAACCTCAGTAATAGCTCTTTCTTCCAAGTTCTCTTATTCTACTAAGACTGCTGGTGTCATTACCTGTGCTTTCCTGGGGCGTGAGAGTGCACGGGGGAATCCCCGCCCTGGGTGATTCTTATTTCTAAGGAGAGACCTGTCATTCTTCCCAACATTTAGAACTTTCCCAGACATGCCAGGTGATTTTTCCCCTGTGTCATCATTATTGTGTTTGTTCGGGTAACACTGCGTCCAGCTTCTTAAGACATAGGTATATATATGTGCCAGGAGTCAGGCATTGGTGGCTCACACCTATAACCCCAGCTACTCAGTGGGCTGCAACCTGAAGGTCACAGTTCAAAGCCAGCTGAGGCAAGAAAGTCCATGAGACTGTGTATCTCCAGTTAATCACCCAAAAGCTGGAAGTGAAACCATGGCGCAAGTGGTAGAGCTCTCGCCTTGTACAAAAAGAACCTCGTGGACAGAGCCTATGCCCTGAGTTCAAGTCACACACACGCACACACACACACACACACACACACACACACACACACACACACACACACAGCACAGCACAGGGGAGGTCAAGTCAGCTCTGGATTTCAACCCCATATTTTTGTTACTATAGCTCATCTCATTCAGAGTAAACTAGCAGTCACTGAACTAGGCTACCCTCCCACTGGAGGCAAGGAGGAAATTTAGGCCAAGGACGCAGGGTGGCTCCTGTGTAATGCGAGCCCATCTTTCATGTTCACACAGAACTTGCTTTGTGAGGCATTACCTGAAAGACACCACACTTTCCACATTGTGCGGCCTTCCATTTCTCTACCTTGGGAGACATGAATGGCTGTCCCAACCCTGCGGAGATCTGAGCCCTGCGAACCGGGGGGTTTGACAGGTTTGAACCAGCTGCTGGTTCACTCCGCCAGCTCTGTACCCGGCAGCCCCTGTGCCAAGGCGTGCAACTGCACCCTTCCTTTCTACTCCCCGCCACCCCAGACGTTAAATGGAAGCTCGTGCGACCACCAACTACAAAAGCCAGGAAGCTGCCTCCCCCTCAGGATTCTCTTCAGAGCAGAGGGCCACTGGGACAGCCATGCTATTTGTGGAAACAGAACTGAGACTGCGGAGAGTGGCTCGGCCACAATGCCTCCATTTTCCCATGAAAAGGAGAGATGGTGGGCTTCGGCCAAGCCTGCCTTGCTGTTCCCGTACTGGCCCCTCATTTTCATCTACCTTTGTCTCTCTCTGCAGACACTAGCATCAAGGCAAGCCACAGGTGCATGTCCGTGAATTCAGCGTCCCCGGCAGACGGTGTCGCTCTTCTTTAGAGAACTGTGAGCTGTTTCTCTTTTGCTATTTCACCTACAGTGAAAGCAGAATTCCTCCCGGGGCTCCATGGATCCTCAGGACCCAGTTAAAGCCTAGGTTTTTGTTGTTTTCTTTTTCTATTTCACCAAACACATCTCCCATTGCTCTTTCCACCCACCATCACGGAACCATTTAGCGTTTCTTGTCATCCTCCAACCCAACTGAGCGTGTGTTTCCTGCAGAACCCATGCCCACAGGAATGTATGTCTCTTCCAGGAAAAATCTTTATCCTCCAGAGCCTGGTCCTTTTTTCTCATCAAGTTCAATTCTCAGCTGCTCCAAGATTTCTTCCCATCTCCCAGGCTTGTGTGGATACAGAGATTTGTTGCTTGGGTGTGTTCTGTTGCTTGGCTTTTGACACAGGGTCTCCTCTTGTAGCCTACACTGGCCTCGAACACAGACTCATGCTACAGGATGACTGGACCCAGTGGCATCAGTTTGTCATGGCAAGGGAGTCGAGAAAGCACAGATAGGAGCTATCTCAGTCCAATGTGTTGCTGGTGACACAATGAGACCCTCGTTCAGAAATAACCAATACCCAAAGAAGCTGTTGGCATAGCTGACATGGAAGAGTACCTCTTTATCAAACAAGAAGCCCTGAGTTCAAGTCTCAGTACTTTCGTTGTGTATGCACGGCAGGGAGGGAGAGGCGTGTGGTAGAAATAAAGTCTTAATTTTTTTTTCTCTAATGGTACTGTTTCCAAATAGGACTAGAAGTCTGGGCCGGTGTTTACTTTTGATGGTATTTAATTTTGTCTCCCAGGCTAGATTTCCCCATTATTGCTGTATTTCTGATCACTTTTCCTTGATGCTGTTTTGATGTATAATTCCTCTCGCATACCAGAGCCCTGCAAGAGCCTCTGCTGAATTTTGAATCAGAAAAGTAAAACTGAATCTGTTTGAAATCTTCAAAGCCATCTCCAATGGCATGCTCGCAGCGTCATATAATAAATTGAACACAGAAACAATCGTGTTATTAAGCTGATGTAGTCATTGATTTCTGCTCTGTGTCGTGGTCACATTCAAAGCTGAGATTTCCAACAGGTAGCATGCAAAGACACTCATTGCATATCAAATTAACAGACGGCCATTTTCACCTCATGGTCCAGCATGGGAAAAATTATGCCTTGGGAAGTGAGTAGAAATTTAACTATTTGGAAAGCAGGGTGGTGTGTAGCACTGGGCTGTGTGGTGGTTGTTGTTGTTGTTTTGTTTTACCCAGCAGGGAGGAAAAGCAGGGAAGCCAGAATGGAAGTGAAGTGCTTGCTTTGCTCCATTTATCTGATGAGCACTAATTTGGGGATTTGTCTAGAACATTTGGCTTTGACGGGAGGTTCTCCAGGTAGCCCATATGTGGTCAAACATCTCTGTGTGCCACAGGCAAAGGTATGGGCCACGTTCAGTGGGAAGCCATCAGGGTAGTGTGGGGCTGGTTCAGGGCTGTCTTCCTCTCTACTTCCTTGTATTTTTTTGACATGCAGTACTTTCCACTGAGTATGTCACATCTTCCCCTCCTCTGTGGGCTCAAGGATGTCCCCTGTGGAATCACTCTGGTTCATGTCTTTGGTTCTCTGATAAGAACTTTCTGCTGGTGTTGATGACTTTGTCCCCATCATCCACATGCCCTGGAGATGTGACCACACATTTGTGAAGTGTTAAGATGTGAAAGGAAAGAGGAGAGGGGAAAGGAGCAGGGTTTATTGTGGATTTCAGTGTTAAAATTCAAATTGCACGTGGTGCAAGATCTTTAGTTTCTTAGACTAACCACAGCTGGGAGGCTTGTTGAGCGGAGAATAATAGCACCATATAGATTTTTAAATACAAACTATCTCAGTGACCATTCGCCCAGGCTTGTTCCATTTATATGTGCTTTCAAGCAAACATACAGGGCTCATACTGTTCTGCGATTCTGGTTTTGTGGCATCCACAGATAGATCCAAAGTGGACTGTCTGTCCTTTGTCACGTCATTTTATGTCACTGCATACTACATCAAAGTTGCCATACTCTAACAACATAGTCCCCTATTACTGAACATTTAGTCTTCAATACATTACAGAATAACCACTGTTATTATATATTCTGTTTTTTACCAATATCGTGTCACATATAATAAAAAATTCCTTTCATTTTTTAGGATACCTGGGAGAAAATTAGAATTATGAGAAACATACCTGTACTCTGACTATAGAAAGGATGAGTGAATAATAAATTATGAGGATTTTTAAAGAATGTAGTTCAGACATTTGGTTATTGTAGAAGAGAAGACATATTACAGACATACATACAACATTTATTTGTGCAGGAAACTTTTGGAGCAAAAGTAAACATGTCTCTTCTTTGCAAAGAACTGATAGTTTAAAATTAAAGAACTTATGGGGTCCTGCTTGGTGATATGCATGAGTAAGCTACTCAGAAGTGATAATCCAGAGGATTGTATTTCTAGACTGGCCTCTGCAAAATGTTGGAGAGACCTCATCTAAGTAAACAAGCTGTATATGCTGCTTCAGAACTATAATATATGCATATATATCTGCATATAATATATATAATACATGTGTTATATATATCCACAAAATTAAAATCAGAAGTAGCATATTATAAATTAAACACAGATATTTAGTCTATGTGTATTTAGTCCATGTATGTGTTTACTTACCTATTTGTAAGACAATTATAACCTTCTGAAAATAAGCAGTGATTTAAGAAAAGGAGAGGATATAGTCCCCAACTAGGTAGACAGAATCCCTTTTTATGGAACAATAAATGTAGTCTACACAGGGCTTTGACCCATCACGATACAGATGCTTCACCAAATGGCTCTGAAATGTGGGGAAATAAAACATCCCCAACACTACTGAAGATACAATAAATACAGAGTCAAGAAGAAAAAAAAAACGATGTTTGAGATGTTTCAGTGAAAGTCCTGAAAGAATTGCTCACCATCTGAATGTAGACTGAAGTGCCAGGTGAGATTTCACGACAGTGGTGCAAGGCACTCTGTGAAAATGTTTGCGGCAAAGATAGTGTTGAACAGGGGAAAAAAAATCAAGTCATTGTTGACTCACACCCGTAATCTGGCTACTCAGAAGGCTGAGATCTGAGAATCATAAGTTGAAGCCAGCCTAAGCAGGAAATTCTGAGATTCTTATATCTTATTAACTACCAAAAGAAGCCAGAAGTGGAACGGTGGCTCAAGTGATAGAGCACCAGCCTTGAGTTAAAAAAATCAAACAAGGACAGTAACCAGCTCTGAGTTCAAAGCCCCAATATTGGTGCATCCTCACTACTTCTCCCCCCAAAAAACACACGTATAAGTCAGGTAATTGAATAAGACTGGCTAGGATTTGGAAGTAGCCCAGTGTCTCTAGTAAAACAGTTAAGACTGAGCTAAATCCACAGCCCTTGACTAGCACCAGGATTTTCTATCATGATCAAAGGCTATTATATCCTTGGACCCTCCGAAGCCAGGCCTCTGAGAGGAGACCCTGGAGACACGTGAGGGAATGGATGAAGCAACGGAATGGAAGGCAGATTCTAGTCCCAGCCTTGACCCTGCTACTCTACTAACCGAGTGACCTCGGAAAAATGCCCTGATTCCGTAGGATGCAGAGTTCCATCTGAATAGAAAGAGTTCGTGAACCCCGAGTTCCTAATTTGTGCAGCAGGAGTCATACAGATGAGTTGATATCACATGAATTTTTTTTCTTTTTTGGTTCTGGAATAAACTGATGCCGGTGAAACGTTTTTATTTCATACTAGGTCAAGATCTTTTCCTCCTCCTCCTCTTTTATGCATTTCTCGACTTCTGACTAGTTCTCTCTTCATGTAGTATTTCCTTAATAATTGATCAGGTTTCTGGGTAAAAATGCAGAGTCAAAGATGCCAAGATAAAAAGTGCTTTTAGACCGGGAACCTGTTGGGTCGGACACTCTTGCCTGCGGAGCTGGCACCTGGACTGAAACCTGGTCACGTACACGACTGCAGTCCGTGCAGAATATCAAGGATGGAACCAGGAACCAGACAATCTATACTGAGTTTGTCTGAATGCTAATAAATCATAAAACATCACTTCTTCCCGGCCACTGGAACTCACTGCATAAGAAGGCTGTGGTTGAACAAAAGCCTGGCTCCCCACAGAACCCCTTCATCTGACCCTCACCAAAAAATCCCAAGCCAAAACATAAAAAAGAAAAAGAAATAAAAAGAAGGCAGAGGAGGTGTTTGGAAAGGAAAACCGAAGAGACTTCAGGAAAAACATGGGATCCCTTGTTCCAGAATCTTATATCTGTATCATGGTTATTTTAATCCTAATCAAGACTCTTTGCAGCATGGCGACCACCTGAGCGAGCATGACTTCTAACCACACAGCTGGTTGTTGAGCTAATTTACTTCTTTCAAGGGTTCCCCTGGTGCTCGCTTGATATTGTTTTCGTGTACAGCTTCCCTTCCCTGTCTGGAGTTCAGTCAATCCACCTCTCCGAATTGAATGTACTCTGACAGGAGCAGGCGGGAGAGGAGATACAGGAAAGCCAGTGCCACGAGAGAGGGGAGCATCCCTCCCTGCTTTCCCTGCCAGGAGGCGGTAGAAAAGACAAAAAATAAAAAAGTAAGAAATGCACACCAGAAATTGCTGATGGAGAGGCAGAAGACACCAGCCACCACGCCTGCTGAACGGAAGGAGAAGCTTGCCTTCCGATCAGTTCTCTGCCTCTACTTCCCCTCCACAAATCCTCACTGTGTCCTGAATCTCCTTTAACAAGAGGCCCCTGTTTCCTCTGAGCAGTGGGGAAATATTCCTGTAGGACATGAAGGCAGCAATCCCCTCCTCAAAGAACACATCAGAGCTGGTGGAAGTGAAAACCCTTGCCGTGTTCTTTCTACCTAGACCGCTACTGCAATATTTGAAACAAAGAAAGCAATATTTATGCAGACATGTAACTTCAGACACATACCTCAGGCATCGTCCAGCCTCAGGGAGATATTTTTTTAAAGGGAAAGCCATGATGATGATGATGATGAATTAATTTATTTATTTTCTCCAGTAACTCAAGTGACACCGTCTTAAGCCAGGCTACCACCAGTTATGAATTCCATGTACTGTGGGAATTCACTGAGGCCCGTGGATATGCGTGTAAAGCAGGAATGTGCTTACCTCTCCAGCTTGGCACCCCAGGTCCAGCATATCACTCGGAGTTCCTTCTTGTCTAAGGGGATCTGGCAGGAAGTGGTCAGCTCTGATAATGAACCGAGAGGTCAGTGATGGCCTTTTTACAGTGAGCCATGGGGCAGAGTGGAACGCTGGCTGGCCTAGAGTTAAGTTTACAAAACACAAAATATGAATTGAGTCCTATTTTCCTTTTCCTTTCAGATGAGTTATATAATATAGATGAATACATGCTTTATATATGTGTGAAATTGTGGCCAAGGTTTGAAATCTTGATAAAAGCCACTTCTAGCAAAACACTCTATGGAACATTATTATTTTTAATAGAATATTTTTATTGTAGTTCATAGAAGGGTTACATTATATTCACCAGATAGAAGGTGCATTACTTCACATACATTGATTCCCTTTCTCATGTCTTGGTCCCCATTTCCCTCCCCCAACCCCGCCCCTCATCTTGTTTTCCCTCTTCCCTATCCTACTTCAAATAACCAAATACGCATATATACAATATATCCAATAACAAGGTGAAATGCTGTAACAATATGAGATAACCAAGGGACAGCAAAAGAGATGAGAGATAACAGTACATTAAGGATAACAATCACTCATTATATGGCTTTTGTTTCCTTATCCTAGAGACATAAGGCCAAATAGTATGACACTCCATAGGACATTACTATAGGATGGTAAGGAAATAATTTGAGTTCTCTGCTGGACTACCTTTATTTGTCTATTCTCTCCTGTATTACAATGTTCATATGGAAAACTTTTTGTGTATACTTGATTTTTTCTTACTTCCTTAAGTAGCTGTACATAGGGATTTCAATTGAACAAGTCAGGGCGTGAGTATGATGTATCTGGATCAATATTTCTCCATCTTTCATTCTCCCCCTCACCCAACTCCACCCATCCCCTCAAGGTGCCTGATTCCCTTAAAATGTGCCTTGAGTATAAATCATTAATTCGATTTAAAGTCTGGGGATTTAAGTCTCCTGCTTTTCCAATAGGTTAAATTTTCCACTGGGGAGTTCCAGAAGAGGGCAAACTTCCAACAGTTACCTCAATTTCCCATTTGGTTCCAGGCTATCCCAGTGTGTTAGGATTCCACAGAACAATTTCAACTGTGCATTTTTTTTTCTAATTTGTTTTGCTTTTTCTTTTCTGGCATTGTTCTTTCATGCAGCTTGCAAGACTACTTTCCTTTCAGCAAAATGTCAAATGGTGGTGAGTTTGCTCAATTAGCTTTGCGGATGTGTGTTTCACTTCTTCTGGCATCTTTCCCCTCCTCTCTTTGTTGTGGATTTCTTCTATTTCAAAGGGGAACATCAAATAAATTCTTCTTTTGAAAGAAATTAGCATTTTAATTCATAGGTGAGTCTGTGCAGTCGTGCTTCTGATTATGTTTTTAATTAAAGGACAAAAAAACATCTACTTTCCCCCCATTTGATTCCACTATTTCGAGGTGAGAAAAGTACTTAAATCCTAGCTGAAGGGAGGGTAATATTTTGATACAAATAACTTTATTTCATAAAGTACTTTTGTCAATGAATTCTGTAGGGCCAGGAAGTATAAAACATGGTTTTGTTGTTTCATTTTCTCTATTTTATTTGCATAACCTTTATGATTTTAGTTACATAATCTGAAAAAAATTTAAACCATATATGTACACACATATATAGATCAATTGATCCATTTATGTATGTATGAATGTATGTATGTATGAATGTATATATATATATGTATGTATGTATGTATGTATCTGTCTGTCTATCTATCTATCTATCTATCTATCTATCTATCTATCTATCTATCTATCTACTGATGGATCTGTATGTATCTGTCTATCTATCTAGTTTCAGGAGCATGGGGGCCTGGGAAGGTACATTTATTTTTTAAGAAGTTAAAAAACCACAACAGTTATTATTGAAATGGTTGGTAGCAATTCGGGGGTGTTGTTGAGAGAATGAAGTAAAAGAAGGAATAGGATGAGGTCAGAGTCATGAAAATAAAAGTTTGAATAGTCACCTGGGTACCTGTGACTCGAACCTATAACCTTACCTTCTCAGGTGACTGAGATCTGAAGCTCGCAGTTCAAAGCTAGCCTGGCTCCAAAAGTCCTTGAGTCTCTGATCTCTAAGTGACTTTACAAAAACAAAAAAAAAGCCACAAGTGGTGTGGTGGCTCAAGTGGTCAAGTGCTATCCTCTAGGATAGGAGCACAGAATCAGTTCTCATCCTAGGCCCTGAATTCAAGCTCCAACCCCAGTACTCAACAAGAAAGTTGTGGACAGTCTGTTTGTAGCTATATGAGCATCTCAAGTCCCTTTTTCCCCACTGGGTCTATTTACCTAGGTTTTGCCAGCCATCAACAATAGTTTATCCTGACAAACGACTTAATCTTTGATACAGCCATTCGTGTTTCTAATGCCGAAACCAAACACTTCTTTTTGTGCTTTCTCCACTTCCCCAACCAGGAAGCAGGTAGGCTTCACCTAGAAAACACAAGTCAAGGTCTTCCAAGGACGACTGGACTTTGAAGTGAAGAGACTCTTGTCTGCAGTTTCTTTGAAGTTAATTCAGATTATACTCCCTGGTTTTATGTGTTCTTTACATGAGGATATGTATTGTGTCTCTTTATAAAATCTTCTGGACTGTCCTGGTGTGGGGATGAAACAGAAGGCTCTGAGAGTTTCTTTCCATCCTTGGGGCAATTTTCACCCTCTGTTTCTTACAGGTGAAGAGAATGGAACCATAAACAACAATAACAAAAACCCAAAACAATGATTGTATCTTCTTTCTTTCTTCCTGCTTTGCATCCGCCCTCAGTTTTTCTCTTCTGACTTGGGGGAAAATTCTTTTTAAAATCTACTTGTCCTCACAACAAAGTGGGGCTCCATTCTGTGGGGAGGTAATTGACCATTGGCTGGGATCCACAGGTGTCATAAATGAGTTTATACTGGAAACCCTTGTGCTAGAGTTGTTTTTGCCAGTTTTCCAAGTGGTGAGCCGAGAGGGAGAGAGACAGAAAGTGAGGGAGACACACAGAGAGAACTGGCTACTGAAGGTAAGCTTGCAGAAATCTAACCAGTGTCTACAACTTTGTTTTGTTGAACTTTTATCTGTGTAAAGCAGTCTTTCCCAAAGTAAGGAGCCTGGCTAGCGAGATATTGATCAAAAGTGCATCTAAATTTAAGTGAAATTTGCCTCACAGACTTGCAACCAGAGTCCACTCTGTTATTGAGTAATGTTCTATGAAGTTATCCATTTTTGCCTTGAAGGGCAAACAAAGCCTAAATTAATAAAAGACCATGAACTGTGAAAAGACACACCCAGAAAGGATGCATTAATTTATGAGTTTATGCCATCTATAGATACCTTACTGAGTGTGGGGAACGGAAAGCTGTAGTTTTTTTAATGCTGCTGGAATGGAATCCTATCACCGAAAACCTAAACTACTATAAAATGTATGGCTATTCTTTTCTTTTAACTCCTGTCCCCTTTTAAGAAATGATGCGTGGACTTAGAAATCTATAGTGGTTGTTGGGTGTGTTTTTATGGTGGTGGTTTTCTGCCTCCTTAGAATCTAAGAATTTTTGGCAATAATTAAATGGCTGACCAGTAAAGGAAATACATTTTTATCAACTATGGATATGCTACCTATATTACGTTCAGTAGCTATTATATCCCAGGTATTCAAAAGAATACCAAGGAACAGAGTAAGTGGGTGTGCATTTTCAACTAGCTGCAGCTCTGTGCACCACACTACGTGTCAACCCTGCTCTGAAATCAGGCTAGGGTGGCGATAACAAAATCATCTCCTCTTGGGTATGCATTATGGGGCCAGGAAAGCAGTAAATGTGGTCAGGCAATTGTTTATTTCAGGTGTTTGTGAGTTCCATGCAGAAGACCCCTGGAAAGATCAGTGGAGCAGCTCGGAGGGAGCACGAGTTAGGTCTGAAATTGGACACAGGTGGCCTTGGCTTCCTTGGGAATGTGAGATGGCAGCCCACCATGGCGGTGTTGAGAGGGAACAGAGAACGCTGTGTGCCCAGTGGGCTGCTCAAGCTGGCTGGCCAGCAGTGACGGGGTTAGTAGGACAGGCTTGCGTCGTATCAGATTGGAAGGATGTTTGAATTCTTTCCTGAGAGACAGGGAGAATGGATGGCTACTTGAATCAAAGAGTGAGATCTTTTTTTGGGGGGTGGGGGTCAGTTGTGGGGCTTGAACTCTGGGGTTGTGCACTGTCCCTGAGCTCTTCTGCTCAAGGCTACCGCCTTACCCCTGGAGCCACAGCACCACTTCTGGTTCTCTGGTGGTTAATTGGAGATAAGAGTCTCAAGGACTTTAAGGGCCCAGGCTGGCTTTGAACCACAATCCTCAGATCACATCCTCCTGAGTAGCTGAGATGACAGGCGGGAGCCACCGCCCCGAGCTAGAGTGAAGTCTTAAAAAAAAAGTTGTTAAAATTTCTTCTGGTTATTCTGAGCAGGTGAGGGAAGAAATATCCAAAGAGAAATTGTGGACTATGTGTAATAGGTAGGTGGGAATCAAATGGACTCCTGACCTGGTTAGAAGTTCAGCTTGGCCCGCATGAGAACACTGATGGAAGGGTGTTGTGTGAGAAGTGGAATGCCAGGGGTTAGGAAAGTGGAAAGAGAGGTAGGATGAGCAGGAAGGAGGGGGTCTGTCTATCTCCACATTCAGAAATGGCTGCAAATGAGAAGGACATAGAGAATTTTCAGTCTGTATAAGTCACCGCACGTGAACACAACTAATGCCTGTAAATTGTAGTAATATTAACACTTTACCCCTCTCACCATGACACAGTTGAATATAATACTCATTTCTCTTTCAAGATAAGCGTAGGTGACAAGTGACTCCTTGATGTTCTGGCTAAAGTCAAATAGTAGCCACTAGCTAGAAGTGGGAGAAAGGAAGAGGATTTGGAACTTAGCACCACCGAGTGCTGTGTGAATGCCAGGGATTTCGGATTCCAGTGGTCTGAGGAAATAATTGTTGGGTGCATGGAGTTCTGTTTCTTTTTTTCTTCCCCTCGCTCCACTATTTCTGTAATTGGAAGCTATCTCTGCATAATCATATCTTTAGTGAAGAGTAGTTCTTTTCATTCGCCTTGTAAATGTGCTCTTATTTTCTTTAATAAGTGGTATTCTTTTTCTTTTAATATCTCACCTAGCTTCTCCATGTATACCAAAAAGGGACCGCCAAAAAGTATCCCAAACTTTAAAAGTGGGTCAGGGGAATACTACTTACGTTTATAAACTTAAAAAAGAGAAATGGATAGTGTCTCAAACTGGAAAGAATAACGGTAAGAGTCCTGGAACTACCTTGGAAAAGGCAAACATCCCATCCATTATTTTGTATCTTCCTCATTTTTTTATTAAAGAATTTAACACTGATTTTTACAGCATATTTCAAATGTCATGTTTAACAAATAAGTATTCAAGAAGGGAATCTATATACAATCACTGGCACTTAGATTTTAGAACATAATTAAAATTAAGCTGAGGGTTTGTATGTCATAGGTACATATTTATATATCTTCCTCATTAAAAAAATGCCTTTAATCCTCCTTATTGGAGGAACACAAAAGGTGCAAGGCCTTCACATTTGTTGAAGCTAACTCCGGGAAATGAAAACAAGAGTTGCTGCTTCATTGTTGCTTTTCTTCCTTTTTGTGTCTTGTCAGTCTGGTTTGGGGAGGGGAGGTGGGGGCACAGAAATGGGGGGACAAGGGTGACGACATGCAGTGGGGGTGCTCTCTAGACACTTGGAAATGAACTCTACAACTTGTGTGTGGAGACAGGAAGGGAAAAACTGGGAGGAAGCCAGGTGAGGATTTTACTCTTTACTTCTGCAATTGCAACCCCTCCGTACATCACCTTTATAATACCAAGAAAAAATTTTAGAAAGACCTTTAAATTACTAAAACACCCCTCAGATAAAAAGACTTCTATATCTACCGTCATGTAACTTGGAAGAGTTCCTTCAACCCTTGTCACTCCGTAATTAATAATAATAATAATGATAATTGCTGCACAGCTCTCTGTCCAGTGAGAGCAGCGGGTGGCTCTTATAAGACATGGGCATTATCTTACCGTGAAGAAAACTTGCTGGACATTCACAGAGGAACGGAATCATGCCTTGACGAGAGTGGTCCTCAAGTCTGGGGAATCGCCACATGCTGGTGGCTGGCAGCCCGACCCCAGAGACCCCGCCCCGCCAGGGCCATTCCTGTGATGGGCACTGTGGAAACGCCTCAGAGGATATGGAGGCATGTGATGATAACAGAGAGGGAGAGGGGAGGGGGGAGAGAGGAAGGGGAGAGGGGGAGGACTGAGTTAGCAACTCCAGATTGTATTCTGAGCCCTGGTCAGGTTCTGGGTGAACCTCCATCTCTGTTGAGGAATTTGTGCTGGGACAAGCCAGCTTGTCAGTGGGTGCCATGCCTTTGATGATTGGAAGATGGAACCTTGCTTGTGGACTAGTTTTTTTTCTTGGGGGGGGGGGCTGGCATGAGAATGAAGCATTATGTTCCACTTGCTTTCCCTAAGAAAAAACTGAAATGTCCTTGATGGAATGGGTGAAGTCAGTATATTCTGCACAAATGTAGATATGAAGCATGGAGTTCTTAATTGCTTCCTTATTTGGAAGGGAGGTATGGACATGGAATCCTGGAGCTCTCTTCTCCAAAAGAAACCTCACAGGGGTGACATTACTCAAGATCCTTGGCATTCTAGGGCTATACCACTACTTGAAAGACCACACTTTAATTAAGGCAATGACTATCCTGATTATAAGGTAATCACTTCATTATTCTTTGGTGAAGACTAACAAATGCTTTCTACATAGTGGAGTATCTGGCAGGTGTAATTACTGTTCTTCACTCCAGGATGATATAGTTGTGGTGTGTGTCACTGCTAGTTTTTTTTTTCTTCTATGCAGAGATTGCGATTCTTATTTCTCTTGGACTGTGGAAGTTTGACCTCCTCTTGGGTATTTACCAAGCCCCATTGCGCATTTCTGTACACCTAATATATTTATAACATGTTCATATATACACTCACATATATATGAAAGGAAATTATATAGATCTAAAGTAGAACCACTTTAATTTTAATACCTTGCAAGCCTATTCTTGCAAAACAGGAATTTGCATGACAAAAATCACCACAAGGGGTTTCTTAAAAGAAAAACTGTAAATCTTTCGATAGAGAGATGCTGACTCCTTCAGAAACAGCAAAGCATGCACTAGACAGATCTGATATAATTAAAACAAGTAAAATCTATAGTATCAGGATCAAAGCCAGTCCCCTTGACAAGTTGCTAACTCTCATTTAAAGCATTCCCATTTTAATGTGGCTCTTCAGAGGAAGAAAAAGATGCACTAGTGAGAAAGAGAGAGAGGAGAGGAAAGGAAGGAAAATTTCCCTCAACCAAGGGCAAAGTCAGTGGAGTGCCTGGAGAACCATCTTTCACATCTGGCCGCTGGGTTTGCTGGGATAAGTTAGTCTAGACACAAACCCACGAAGGTCATGATGACATCTTTGTCATTTGAGACAGATGTATGCCACTTTTTTTTAAAATTTTGTCTTTGCAGTATGCTTTAACATTTTAAGAAGTGAGCTGTTACACTAAGAAGGTGTGATTTAAAAAAATGATCAGTGTCCTTCTGCGGTTTAACCAGACTTGCCTCCAGCATTTAGAAACCCACCAAGAATTTATTTTTGTTGGAACTACAGTTGTCAGCCTTTCTACAGGTTGAAAAGCAACTGGTTCATGCCCAGTTGATGTTTAGCTTGAAAGAACTTACAGCTATTCAATAAGTGATGGGGTGAAAGTTATTATATACCATGCTATACTAAATAAGCAACACTGGGGAGATTATAGAAGTGTTTGGGAAAATGGTAGATTGTTACAAATTAAGAGTTTGGATATGAAGCCCCTAGTCCATTCTCTCTTAGCCCTCTGACCCCCGCGGGTCTGCAGTTGCCCTGTTGTGCAGTCACACAGCTGTCTCGTAGAATAACGCTATGCCTCTGGAAGGCACAGAAAAAAATAGCTTCCTTTCTTTTTTTCTTCATTTTTGTGCCTCCCAAGGACAATTCTTACCACAAAATTGCTGGTCACAGCTATGTATTAAACGTGAAAGAGCCAATGTTAGACCTTAACCAGGGAAGGAGGAAAGGCCAGGGTTATCTCTTGCCATCTTTTCATCCACACAGTCCTAGCCCGCTCTCCTTTCTCTCTCATGATACTCCTTTAAACCCATCCCTCAGCTCTGAAAAACCATGTCGTGAAAGTCAGCCCATGGTGTTAGCTGTGGAGACCTCTGGGGCTTTGCTTTTAGCTCTCTCTAGAGTGTGATGTGTGTGCATTCTGCCTTCCACTCACCCTAGGCTTTCCGTGCTTCCTTTTGTCTGGCCGATTCCCCTTCTCATTTTGCCCAGTCTTCTTGGCATTGCATCAGCACTTCTAAGCTCTTTATGCTGAGTTTCCTACTTTCCCTCTCTGGGCAGACAGCAGTGGACTAGCTGAATAGTCTTGGCCTTCTTACCCCATGGCCTCACCTCAAAATCCCCCAGCAATCCTCCACAAGTGCCTGTTACCTTTCTGGTTCTACTCAGTCCTTGCTTGGGGAATATAAATCAATAATACTTCCGATAACAGAATCTGACATTCCCAGAGGCATTTAGGGTGTGCGTGTGTGTGTGTGTGTGTGTGTGTGTGTGTTCAACTATATTTGTTCATTTTAATGACTCGCCCTGGCTTGCCAGCAGGAGGGCTGGCATCTGGAGAGGGGGAGAACAGGAGGGAGGGTCTCTATTTTTAGCAGACCTGCCATTACCGAGGTGGAATTAAAGTCTGGGTGCCTAGCGGCCAGATGTGCTAAAGATTAGTTACCATCTCTCCCATTTTATTTCTTATGAGAAGTTCCAAAGGAACCACAATAATAAGTCCCATAAAGCCACATCTGTTTCGACCTGTAGCTGCATCTCAAAGTATACACTTACATATGATTTTTTTCTATAAGGGGGAAAAAAACCCCACTTTTCTTTGTGGTCACTTTGTAGTTACTCTTCAATGTTGCCTTTCTTTATAACTTCCCGTGTGGCCTATTTTACTTATTTTATAATGAGGAAAACTATGATGTTTAAGAAGAAGATGTACTTTGGGATTTCAGACTCTTTTTGTGCATTGACTCTAGAGTGGCCGTAGCTTTTTCTTCAGGGAAAAAGTGATTTCTCTGGTCACTTCAAGAGGCCTTTTCTAAACAGCATGTAAAGAATGAAATGATTAGGAAGGGACAATGGTCATTTCAATTCTAGAGTTATGACTTATGGGTCTGGCATTTTGGAAATCTGACATTTCTCTGTTTCACACTGGTAACGTGCTACGTCCGTGCCCAACAGCAAATGCCTGAGCATGTGTCAGTGAACTCTGAGCGGAGGGACGGATGAACCTGTCTTCAGAGGTTCTTTCTGCTATGTATGTGTTCTCCAACCTTCTATTCCTCCCATGTGTGGAATCCAGGTGAATGAATGACACCTAAACAGCACCTGTATCTGATATTGGCAGCAGTAATAATGATAATAATAATAACTAGAAACAGAACTGGGAGGGGTCAGGCAGAATTAAAATCTCCCCCAAAGTGGATATACCTCTCATTTATACATGTAGACATTAATTTAGTATCAGTCACAAATAAATGAGAGGAAAAAGACAAAGGAAAACCACCTTCGGTGAGTGTGTGTTAACTGCATACAGCTGTGGGATGGGACGTAGCAAGTTTAGTGTCCTGAGTTTGAATCCCAGTTCCAAAAAAAGAAAAGACAAAAAAAATAGAGTTAGAAAAAGCCCATTCATATACACACATATATACATATATATGTGTACATATACACATATGTATATATGTACATATAAGCACACACACACACATATATATATGCTGATATAGTCTCTGCTAAGTGGCTCTATGTTTTCTTTTTTGTCCCTATTAAGTAGGTAAAGGAAGTGTTGGCCTCTACATCAAGAAACTGGGAGATGAGTACCTTTATGTGCATGCTAACAGGTCTGCCTTTAGCTACTGCTCCATGCGTCCCTTAAAGACAGATTACACATTCCCAGCTATAGGCCCAGAGAGAGGCAGGCAGCATCTGGCAGGATCTTGATAAATACTTTCTCAGTGACTAAATAGCTTGAATGGCTCATGTTCTGATGGCCTGCTGGCTTTGTAACTTATCTTCCTCACACAAAAGACAATGATCCCATTTCCATTGGGGTAATAAGGTTGTGTGTGAGTGTCAACTTCAAATGATAGGAATTTAACATATTTTTGAACATCTTTCCCTTGGCATTTATGCGGTCACAATCTCCCCTGGCATCATCTTTCGGTTCTTAGGCCCGTTCCCCAAGGAACCTTGCAGAAGCCAAGGCTTACCCCATCCTCTGTCACTACAGACGTCCTGTGTGTCTCCTGGGGTCACGTGGGCTCCCCCATTCTGGGCGTCGGAGGCATAAATGGCTTGTATACCCGAGACCTTCCCGGTCTGATTGCTTTATCTAGCATGGCATTTTCGAGTGCCGCGCACTATGACATTTATCTGACATTTCACTCTTGCGATGGCAGCATGAGATTCCCTGGTGGGAATTGGGTGTAATTTGCTCACTAGTTCATCCCTCAGTGGGCGTGTGGGTAGAGCCGACGCCTCTCATTGTCGGCGTGGGGTTCTACTCTCAGTGTGCATGTGTGCGGGCCTTACTTAGTGCCTGTTTACTCAGAGCACAAATAAATAGAAGTGACAGAACACGATGATGCAGTAATCCTATGTTTAACTTTGTAAATGAACCTCCACACTATTTTTCTCTGTGGTCGAACCCTGTTTTCCTAGGCACAGTATATGAAAGTTGGGATTTCTCTGTATCCTTGCGAGTACTTGGTATTTCCTTTCTTTTTCCTTTTCTTCTTTGTCTTTCCTTCTCTGTACTCTCCTCCCTCCCTTCTTCCCCTCCTCCCCTCCTTCCTTCCTCCCTCCCTCCCTCCCCTCTTTCCTTCCTTCCTTCCTTCCTTGGAATTAAACCCACCTTCGATGGTTTGAAGTGAGGGAGGGTTCCTCATAATAACGTTATGAGTTTGACCTGTGTTACCCTGGAGTGGTTGACATTTCTGTGATGTTTTGTAGAGAAAGAAGTCATTAATAAACATGAATCACAGATCAATTTGGTTTTCCATGGAGATATTAAGAGTTATTCTCTTTTAGGAAATGGTAACCCTGTAGACACCAGAATCTTAGGGACACCATGGTATTTCCATCTCCCGACCGGGCCCACGAGCCCTCCCTCACGTCCTGTGATGGTAAGGCCCTGGCTCTCAGTTCTAGACTCTTACCTCCATTCCCCCCAAGTAACTGCTGACTCAGTTTGCAGCCACTGGTTCACCTCAGCCGCATTCCACGGAGCAGCCAGGACTTTGGCTGTAAGGAGATGGCGTCTGCCTTCTGCTGTCCACCTCGTCCACGTTCAACTCAGAGGGCCAAACAACAGCGACCTAGCGCTGTTCTGGGATTCCTTACATTTTGCATTTCACTTCACATCTCCTGGCACACAAAGCCCCTCTTTCTGTGTTGGGATGGAGTCCAGTCTTTTTCCAGTTTAGGTCACACAAGTGCAGAATGACCCCATGCTAGCAGCCTGGTTTCGAAAGTCGTTCTGAACCCCCCGTGAGTAATAGATCCTTCTCACAGAAATGACTGCTTTCTCCATGACCTCAAGTGCGCCACACTCTTCCTTGGCTACGTCAACAGCACATCCACAGCTTCCCACAGAGTCTCCCCACACTTAGATTGTATTTAAGCACCGATGGGCGTCCCTGTTCAAGTTCACGTCTGTGATCAGTAGAGCCGAAGTCCCGTGGGGGGGATAGCTCTTTTGTGCTGTGTGTTTTCCTCCTGGCATGGCTGAGAACAGCTAGCCACATCTGGGAAGTCTACTGATCCCACAGCTGTGTTCTTCAAACATCCGGAGGTACTTGGCAGTCACCGAGGTCACAAAGAAAGGCTGGCTGGTTATTTTCTTCCAAGGGAATTATGTTTTCTCAAAAGGGTAACACGGTATTAGTAAGGAAGAGTCCTATGCCGACTGCTCTGTTGGTTTATTTATTTATTTTCCTAGAAGAATCCAAGCCTCTTATTTCCTTATCAACAGCTAAATAACCCTTCTGGAAACCCCTGGCTGGCTGGCTTGCTTGCTGAGTGGCAGCGCTGTCTGTGTTGAATAGCTGGAGGGGAGGATAATGGTGAGCAATGGAGCTGGTTAAAGCAGGGAGTGAAAGCCCCATTCTGCCTTATCGTGGTTTCTGCACAGTTTGTGTCTCCCATTCAAGAGTGGAGGCTTTCTTCTCACCTGGGTATTCGGCGAGCAGGCTCCAGGCCTATTGACATAGAAATGATCCACCAAGCTGTGGGAGGCCTGTATTGACACGGTGTGAGAGGAGACCAGGGGTCATCACGATCCCGGGCTTGTGTATTATGAAGATGCTGGATTGTGGCAAATCTAATCTGTCCATGTCAGCATCTGAGCCTCCGAGCCTCCTTACGTGGGATTTTGTATCTTTCGCTAGTTGAAAATGTTAATTTTTTTTTGTTAGGTAGATGAAGGTATTCCTTGAAGTAGAGTCACTTACTCTGGATTTCTGCACACATTCTGCAGTTCTCCAGTGCATTCAGTCATGTTCAGATGATGGCAGGATTATTTTTGTTAGCCACAGAGGAAAAATATTTTTGCGATGGTTTCGTAAGACAGGAAAAATAACAACAACCAAAAAAAAAAACCTAAAAGACATTCCATGGGTTATGTTTTAAAGGTAAGCTTACTTTGCCAGGCAGAATTCTCCATCTGCAAGTCAAGAGACTGAGGAGAAGGTGCTTCCTGACTGCATGTGTTCAGAATCAGCATTTACACTGACGACTCACGCTTACCACATCCCCTGTCTCTGTAATGCAGGATGACAACACTTAAGTTCCAATGGCAGGGATTGAGTTACTAGCTGGTATTACAGCACAGGTATCGTTCAGCCTGCTGCATAAAGAAATGGCAGGGTTCAAAGGACTCACATAGGAAATTAAATAGAGAGAGGAAAAACTGAAATCTAAGCAGATCGCCCATGGAATAAAATATTTAACAGGCTTCCTTCCTGAAGCCCTCTGCCAAGCAAGTCATCTTTCCTAAAAACCCCTCTGAACATAATTTTACAAACGTGGAATCTTTCAGGACTTGGGTAACGTGACACCATCTAGGTTAATATGGTCAGAAAATGTGTTTATATTTGTCGTCACAGCATTTAAATACCTTTGCCTTTCAATGACTACATGATCTATTTTCTTACCACTCTAGCACTCTAGTTGAACATTTGATCCCAGATGAAGGAACCCTGTGTTACAGCTCAGGGATATATTAAAGGAATTTTTTTTATGTATGTGGAGGGGGTCATTGTAGAGGGTTTCTATATTTTTAATTAAGCTTCTAAATTTTTAATTGTTATCATAATAGTGATATAGAGAGGGGTTATAGTTACCTAAGTCAGGTAATGAGAACATTTCCTTTTGGATAATGTCACTCTTTTTCCTCTCTCTCTCTCCTTCTCTCTCCCTCCCAGATTCTCCCTCCCATCTCACCCACAGCTTGTAGAGTTCATTTTCAATACAGTCTCTGGTGAATACCACTTCTGCATTTGTTCACCCTTTGTCCCTCCATTTCTTTATTACCGGTAGAAGTTGTTTAATAGTTGCCTTCTAGTCCACATGCTAATATTATTTCAAGATACCAAACTTAGGTTTTGCTAGTATAATTCTGATTGAATTAATTTTTATCATGGTTCATTGTTTTCTTGGGATATGTTTAAGGGTCCAAATATTTTCTTGTCTTTTTTCATTTATTGCTTATGTATTTGTGAATTTCCTATCTGTAGGTAATGTTTCTAATGGAAATAGCCAATTGCTGTATATCCATCTTGAGACTATAGCCATGTGATGTTTTGCCTTTCTTGTGATAACCCAAATTCCCCTACATCTTTCTAGGTGAAATTAATCACTGGAGTTAGGCTAAAGAAAATGTAATAATCTGTAAAGGGCCTATCACTCATTTTTTTTATTTTAAGAGTTTTTATATACAATCAATAATGAGCACTGAGTGTTTAGAATGGCTTTCCAAGTACCTGTGGAGAAAAACATGTAAGCCTTGAAGTTTCTTCACCTATGCCTGTTTTATACTGCTAGACTAAATCCTACTTAGCCATGGTATATCATTTCTTTGACATAGTGAGAATTTATTTTCTTGTTGTTTGGTATACAGTTTCTGCCCTGCACTCTTTACAAGAATACTTCTGTCTTAATGGTACATTAACATACATATACATACATATACATATATGTACATGTGCATACATATACATATATGTACATACGTATACATATACATATAATATATGAGAGAGAGAGGAGTTCTGGGAAGTTTCTCTTCATTTCCAGTGCTCTGAAACAAGGCACATAACATGAAATCTGTAGAATTCTTCTCTAAGAAAACATGTAGTTCTTGCTTCTCTCTTTAGCTGTGGGTGGGGTTCTAAATTGATAACATCACCTGTGTTTTCGTGGAAATGGCATTTTTTTCAACCTTTATGCTTTCTAATCCCGATAGGATCTCCTTCCCCACTCCCCATCTGCTTTTACTCATGTGCAGAAATACGCACCTGAGCAGACCCCAGGTCAACGGCTGGGGCTGAATGTAGTAGGTGGGGCTAGGGCCTTGCCTGAGATGGAAGCAGAAACCAGGGAATGTGAGGAAAGGCAGGGTGGGCTAGTTATTTCAGACATCAAGAAATGTTTAGAAGCCAGGCGTACTGGCTCACGCTTGTCATCGTAGCTACTCAGGAGGCTCAGATCTGAGGTTCAAAGCCAGCCTGGGAACTAAATTTCCAATGAATCACCAGAAACCCAGAAGTGGTGCTGTGGCTCCGGTGATCGGGCTGTAGCCTTGAGCTGAAGAGCTCAGGAACAATGCCCAGTTCCAGGGTTCAAGTCCCATGACCACCACCAACAACAACAACAAAAAGCCTGGAATTTTCCTTGTTCTTCATTCCTTTTTCTTCCAGACAGTGACTCAACGACTCACAGCCATGATAGCTTTGTGTTTTTACTGTGACTTTTTGGTAATTCTGGGGTTTACAGTCAAAACCTCCAGCTGGTGACACTCGATCACTTGAGCGCTATCCTTCCATAAAGCCTTTTATGCTTTAGGTAGTATCAGGGTTTTTTTTTTTTGCTTATTTTTTAAATGACATCCATTATCCATACAAAAAGGGGCTCATTTTTTAACAAGTCCATTTATGAACACTGCATTGTATCAAAATCGCTCTCCTCCTCCCCTTTTCATGCATCATATTTTTTGTGTAGTGTTTTCCTTTCTCACAGCATGAAATGGGCATGTTTCCATCATCTTAAATTCAGTTAGTGATTTATAGCTTTTGTTATCTTTCAAATAAATCATATGGTTTATCAAACTTGTTTTCAGACACCTGGTTCTTTCATTTCTTACTTCGTTTCATTTTTTTTTTTTGCTGGTGTCTTTTTTTTGAATAAGTAAACTCATTTACTTGTACAAATCAAAAAGTCACCAAAATATTTAGGAAAAAAGAAATAATGACTTACATTTTAAAATATTTGGGCCCACTTTTAATATTTTTGGAGGTTTCTTTTTTCCCATATATTTTTATTGTAATTAATAGAAGGGTTACATAATATTCACCAGATAGAAGGTGCATTACTTCACAAACATTGATACCCTTTCTCATGTTTTGGTCCTCATTTCCCTCCCCCCCACCCCACCCCTCATCTTGTTTTCCCCCCTTCCCTATCCTACTTCAAATAACCAAATAAACATATATACAATATATCAGATAACAAGGTAAAATACTGTAACCATATGAGATAGCCAAGGGACTGCAAAAGAGATGAGAGATAACATAGTACTTTAAGGACAACAATCACTCATTATATGGTTTTTGTTTCTATGTCATGGAGGTCCTTTCATTTAGCATCATACTATATGGCCTTATGTATCTAGGTTTTGCTCTATTGGAAATCTCTGTTAGGAGAGCCCAAGGTTTCTACTGATTATGACAAATGAGGGAAACCATTGAGCCTATGTTCCTTTGAGTCTGGCTTACTTCACTTAATATGATTTTTTTCTAAGTCTTTCCATTTCCTTACAATGGAGCGATGTCATTCTTTCTGAGTGCAGCATAGAATTCCATTGTGCTTAGTCTTTTGAGGAACTGCCATGCTACTTTCCATAGTGGTTGAACGAGTTTACACTCCCACTGTTGGTGAATTTTCACTGTTGCTTTTTCATTTGGGGGTTGTTTTTGACCTCCATGCCTATCTTTGTTTTTATTCCTTAACTTAGAATGGTTAAAGTGATTTCTTTTTCTCTTATTCCTGCTCTACTTGGCATTCCTGTTCTACTTGGCCCCTTAGATTCTATTGAAGAATTTTAGAACTTTTGGGCAAAAAAATCTACCTCATTTTGGCTCATTTGACCAGTCAATTAAGATAAATTTTGTTTTATATCAAGTTCTAATTGGAAATTAAAAAAATACTTGCTGGTTGTATTGCATTGTGATTGCTTAGTTGTTTATGTTTCTCCCAAAAGTTGGAAATATTTTCAGTGCAAATTAGCATCAAATGAGTTATTACAAAAGAAAAGTTTCTTGGTTCTTGAGTAAACAGAAGTGTCCTCCTGCTATAAAGATGTGAATTTCAAAATCAGAATCCCCTGTAAGATGCCAGACCGCCTTCTTAGTGAGCTACTTCAGGTTTTCTATCTCGTATTTTGGCTGTTGGTCTTTTGTCTTGCCGCATTGTCTTGTGCACCCAGGCTTTTGAGTTGTCTATTATGACTGTGTTCTGTCTGCCTGATGCTGCTCTAGCTTTTTCCTTTAGTGTGGATGCTGGGTCTCCTGGGAACAATGCCTCCATTGTGGAGTGAGTCTTTTCGTGTGTAACTGAATTGTGTCCTGTTGGAATCCGTGTCTCCTGTTGATGAGTGAATAGACACTTGCTATCTGCTTGTTTGGCTGAAAGGAAGACTTATGAACAGGTAGGCTGGCTAGCAAACCATAGGATCTCCCTTCACCAAACTCTTGGCCTCCTTCTGTCTCCCAAACCAAGGAAGACCAACCATGGCTGTCTATGTTCTCCAGTCAACCCAAATCTGCTCTGATACTTGCTGTTCATTGCAAGAAACAGTAACAGGATGACCCCAGCCAGCATCTTATTTGCTCTAAAGATGGGCAAGCTGTAAGCCATAAATCCAAGTTTGTATGACTCTCCGTGGCCTGGCTTGCTCAGGGATTCTGTGTGCATCTATGACACTAAAACGGCCACTGGGTCAAGAAGTTTCCTATCTTTTTTTTTTTTAACATACAAAGTTAAGAGGATGTGAAAGTTGAGCACACTCGGAGTTATCTTCAAAACTGAATTTGTGCAGCTGAGCATATGTTTTGTAGCCATCCAGATAAAAGTTGGGGGGGGCAGGTAGGTAGAAATCTGTTGGATGTGTCAGTGTTAATTGTAGTGGACAATGCGGCTTGTGGTAGAGCCCTTTAAAAAGTGCTTGCAAATTATATGGAGTTGAAAAATGTATACCTGTATGTACTTCAGTACCCTTAGATTCCCATCTTAAAGTGCATTCCATGTTAAAAAAAAGAGGGGTATTAAATGCTGGGGGTTTTAAGGTGAATCTAGGAGATGTCAGTGATAGTTATTGTTAAATATTGATGAGCCCAGTGGTAAGGACAAATGATTTCCTTAATCTATTTCACTAATAGAAATTATTTATGAGTACATCATTAATTATTTACATTTTCCTGGTATTATGTTTGCATTAATAATTAAAAAATATATAATTATCTATTAAATCATCTCAATATGATTTAGCTTCATTTATCTTTGGCAACACAAATAGCAAATTGATCATTAGCAATGGTTTTCTCATACAAGGTAGGCCACTATAACAAATGGGTATTTAGAAGGAGTGACAATAGCTTGCATAGCTATCATTTTCTGCAGTATTTCTGTGACATAATTAATGTTCTTCAAAAAGTTGCTGGAGTTTTTGACCTATCCGTCTTTTGTCTGCTACTTGCTCTTTACACTTCAGGTCTCCTGCATGTGAAAAGAAAATTTCTTTCTACAGGTTGCCAATTAACCCAATACCCCCAGAGTCAAATGTCTTTCTTTATCGAACAGGTAAAGAGTGATTTTATTCTCTGAGCAGCATTCAACATCATTGGGGAGGGGAAAAAAAACAATTTATGCTGATCCAGATGCTTATGATGGCAGCTTTTCTTTCTTTCATTCTTTTCTGCCTTTTTTGGTATTGCCAAATACTTTGGGAATTTCGTTGTCTTGAAGTTAAATCTGGAGTTATAACCACAAGATAGGAATGGCAAAGTCTTGGTTTAAAAGAGGTTTTCTCCTTAGGATAGCATGTTAAAAGTTCCTGACAGCCTGTTCAAAGAATAATAATACTCACTGCTGGGAATACTGTGAAGAAAGCCCGAATGACCGGCCCATTGTTCTTAAATGGAGGGAGAAAACACGTTACGTATTATTGGATATTGAGGCGAATGCCAGGAGGGAATCCATGCAAGACGAGAAGGAAGCCCAGAGAGGGGTGAAAACGTGGCAGGTGGTGTGTCCGGGCCTGCAGCTGGGGAGTGAAGTGAGTCCATCCCAAACTCACACGCTGACCTCGGGAGTGACCCTATCTGAAGGCAGTTTTCTTGTTTCTTGGAGAACTTGAGGTAGAATGAAGGGCAAACCCCAACCCGAGAGGACTGATGACAGTTTTAGGAAAGGTGGAGGCATTAGACACAGAAGCATTCCTCTTGGCAGGGAAGATGCCCACATTACAAGGCGAGAAATCCTTCAGGGCCGAGAACACCCCAGCAGGGGTTCAAGGCTGATGACTCCCGCCTTCTCTGCCCAGAGTCCTTGTGCTGGGAAACCTCAAGCCAGCTTGCAGTCCACGGTGAGACCTCACCTTCAGAGCATTAGCAGGGGAGCTTGACAGCCCTCACTTTAATTGCTTACCAGGTTGCCTTAGAGCGAGCATGCCATCTTTAATACTTGGCTTAAAGAAGACAGAGTATGCAAAGAACCTCCGTGAATGCTTTATTAGCAGTTGTTCTCCTCGTTGGTCGGGAATCCTCTTGGCTGTTCAAGCTTATATGAAGGCTAAATCCCCGACTTAGAGGTATCTAAGAAAGCTTTGGGTTGGCCCCAAATTGGACATCTTGGTGGAAGAACCTGGTTTTGGTTTTGTTTTGTTTTTTTTTTTTTCATTTATTTTGCAGGACTTTGAGCTCATGTAAGATATGTCTATAAGCTTCCCTGGTTTTTTTTTGCCTCTATGAATTATAGAAGCACCTAGTATGCCTCCAGTTTGACCTAATTAATGGTTTTGTTCAGTGGTTATCATGACCTTATTGCCTCTCTCTTTTTTTAATTTTTTTTAAATTTTAATTAGAGATACTGAGTCTGTGGAACTGTTTACTTATTTCCAGCTATGCAGTTTGGAGTCATAAAATGGGGAGGGGGTTGAAAAGAATGGCTTTGCATAGCGAGTTGACCCCAAAGGGACATTTTAGGACATGGCAGCCCCCCTGTATAAGAACTAGGGCTGAGTGCATCATGTGTATCTTTTTCTAATGTGAGGATTAGGTTGGAAATGAAACTTACTCTCTAAGGTGAAATAAATGCTTGAACTAGCATACTTAACCCTAACCATGACTCTAGCATCAATTATGTGATTGTGAACCACTGCTATTTAACTTTTCTGCACTTTAACACTTATAAAATGGATCATGTATTGTTATTTTCAGGGTTTTTTTTTTTACAGAATTGTGCTCGTGGGTGATGAGAGCATTCCATTCCTATATCGTTAATGTTTAAAAAAACAACCCATGTGTGGAGATCTCAACAACATACCAATTATTTACTCATTAAAATGTGAGCGAGAAATCATCCTGCTAATCATTAGGTAGGACCCAATCGAAGAAGTGCAAAAAGAAGTTTCTAAAACCGCAGCACCCAGCTACAAAATGACATTAAATTGTCCATGCCCCCAAATATTATTGTTATTATTAAGAATAATAATAATTCCTTGCAAGTCAATGGCAGCTCAGACTATGTAATTGGCATAGAATCAAGCAGCTTTCCAGACAGATGGGTAGACAAGACAAAGACTGCACAGACTTAAAGACTTCCATGCATACCCACGGATTGTGGCACAACTGGAAGCTGGTCATCCTGGCGTCGGAGCCCTGGGCTGGGATGCAGGGACTGGCGGGTTGTGTGTGGGGGCCTCTGAGTCCCTCTGTAGAATCAGTGTCCTTTCAGGAGTCAGGGCCAACCCCATTTGCTGGCTTCTGAAGGCAGCCTGCCATGCTTCAGCCTTCCATGCTTCACCTGCGAACCTGTCCCAAACACGAGAGCCAACAGGGTGCTCTCCACTGCAGCTTTGAGCCCCCCCCCCCCACCTCCGGATGGACCGCCAGCTCCCTTTTGTGGTTTATTATCGAGGGCTTGTCTGAATTAGCCAACCCCCCCTGCCCAGAAGAAGTGAGTGGTGGACAATGCCGGGGGTGGAATTCTTCTTTGAGGGTATCTTGGCATTCTACCCAGCAGATCCAGGGTCTGGGTGGGGTCTCACCATAGGACATCAACAATAAAACATTCTCTGAGTTAGCTTTAGTGGTGGTGGTGGTGATCTTGGTGGTGTTTGTTTTTGTATTTGAGTAGGGTTGGTCCATATCATGTTTTATAAATCTAGAATGATTATAGTTTTGCAGATCCATTGAAAGGAACATTTAACGAACTGTAAAGTATAATGTCTAAAAGAGACAGATTTTTACATGTCCTAAAATAAGCACTTGCACTGTTCACTTTAACTCAATAGGTACATTCACCCAGCCCACATGAAGGCTTTTCCAATGTCACAGCAGACCTTCTCTGTGGGCTCACAGTTAAATATTTCACCCATCAAGTTAGCTCTATCTTACCCGACACTTCAAATAACCACTATTGATTTTTGATTACATTAGTATCTATATTTATGTGTCCATAAACAAAGTTTATGGCCCTATAATTGATACTATTATTACTACTACCAACTTTTAGAACTTGCAATTATATTGCCATAAATATAATTTACAGTTACAGTAATAGTATAAGCTGGAATCCATAAAACAGTCATTTCTTTTTTTGCCCGCTACAACTGGTAACCAGTGTGATTTTTAAAAGAATCCACCTAATTGGCAAAGATAATCACTGCATTGTTTTTCATCTCAGAATGTGATCCATTTAGTTGTTTAATGGTGCTTGTTTCTTCTGTCATTTTCAAGATGATTTTGGTGTGAGTTGATAGAAAAAAAGGAATAGGTAGGTATTTCTGACCTTTTGCCTGATAACTAGTAGATACTGTAACAAATACGTTAGACGACTCCTTCTGGAGCAATTTGTCATGTAATATGGGAGGTGGCTAAGTCTTAAGACAAAGTTTCACTTTGGTTTTCTTTATTTTGGATAGAACATTGAATAATAGTTTTGTAAAAGAATTTATTAAGAAAATAAACAGTGTATAGGAATTGGTTTGTCCTTATTGAAAATAGTGATTTGGTTCTGGTAAAAGCAAGGGCTTGAATGAAACTCTTGGTTCTCCTGTAGTAGATGTCAGATGACCATAGGTCTTTTTTTTGGGAGGGTGGGGGGTGGTAGACACAGGCAGTCCTGCAATCTTTATTTCCTCCAAAAATTCTTTCAAACTATATTTACCATTTGCTACAATCCTTTTGTTAAATGATCTATGGATCCTCCATCTCAAAGAAAAGACAGATTTTTTCCCTTCATCTCCATAAATGTATCTTCATATATTTTTTACCTTAATTTTACAAAAGTTGCTCTTTGATGAATAAAACAGTGGTTTTAAGTCTGTGGGGGTGCAGCTAGTTCAATGCACAGTAATCTCTGTGTTCTGTTCTGTGGGTGTTGGAGATGACTGTGTGCTTTGGTGGTCGATTGCTTCCAATAAGGCATTTTGTTCCTCAGAGCTGTATGATTACTAATCACCCAGATAAACTTTTGTGCGTGAAATTAAAGAAGTAGAACTTTGTCTATCAGACTATTCATTGGATTTCATGGCAAAAAAAAAATAAAAATACAACCATACAAGTATGGCATAGATTTAAAATCATTGTGTGAGACAATGCTAAAAGCCACTGGAGACAATCGTTAGGAAAATAATGTCACCAGTATCATTAATTACTTAAAAAAAGACAGATATGGGGCCGGGAGTTTGGCCTAGTGGTAGAGTGCTTGCCTACCCTACATGAAGACCCGGGTTAGTTTCTGCGTTCATCTTGAAGATAATGCAGATGTTGTGACTTCAGCCAAACATCTGAGTTTTCAAGAATTAAGTGAAACACAAGGAAGAAGTTGTTTTCTTTTTCTTTTTTGGTTGTCAGTCGTGGGGCTTGAAAAGAAAAAGTTTTAAGGACAACTTAAAGTAAATATTTATTTTGAGTAAATGTGTAGAAACAATTTGCTTGTCCAATTAGAAACATGAAGCTAATAAGGAATCCCATAAAAATGAATGTTTCCAAAATAGTAAAAAGGAAAACAAAGGAATTTGTCAGGTTAAGTGCATAGAACATTTAGTTACCCCAAATTTTATGTGGTGGGGTTTCATTAACTTCAAACACGGAGAATAAGACATAAGGGTTGCATTCCACTTACAGTATGTTTCTAGAGGTGAAAGTGGCAGGGAAATGAAATGACTTCATTTACCAAAATTATAGCTTCTTTTGTATAAAACTTTAATCGTTTTGTAGATGACAACCGCACGCGTAACGTTCTTGGAATCCTCTTCATAAAACATTAGTTAGCAAAATCATCTTCTCTGCTGAGCACAAAGCTTGCTTTCGATGGCTGTGCTAATCTAGTTTGGATATATGTGGTGTTTAATCTTAATTATGAGACTGAAGATGATACAGCGTTAATTATTCATCTCACACACTCCCTCCACTTTATTCTATCTCCTAATTTGCTTCACAAAATGTGTGTAGCTTTTAATTAGAGCCTGGATAAGGTCAGGGGTCGGGGTGGGGGTAATGTGTACCAGGGGTGTGGGTGTGAGTGTGTACAGGTGTGTATGCCTCCGTGAACATGTGTGTGTGTAAATTTGTAGGGTGTGTGTCTATGTGTTCTTCTTCACCAGAGTAGACAGATAATGGGCTTGTGATTCAAAAGGCAAAAGACTCTGGTTGTTCAGTTTCCTTGCTACTCCACCATTCCTGGGCTTTTTAGTGGAAAGGAGGAGCAGACACACGCAGTTGGTGGCCATTTTAGTCAGGGATATGTAGTTTATGTCCATATTTCTTTAAGTGTTTGCACAGAAAAACAGCCACACAAGCTCCAGCCAGGAAAATCAGGCAATCACATCATTTTTTTCCCTATAGCATTCACAGAGACCCTTCATTTACCATTTACCAAGCTTTTATTCTCCATGTCTGAGAGAAAACTCCCACAAATGATTACTTAAAAAAAAAACAAACTTACTAATGGGTTTATCTAAAGAGTTTACTATTTTCTCTCTCGTCTCTGATTGCAATAAGTAGTGGACTTTAATACTTGATTTATATATATATACATACACACATATTTTATGTATTTAAGAGTTATACCATTTTTTTAATCAAAAGCAGAGCCAGGTTGCTAGAAATTACTGTCAGTATTCTCCAGATGGAAACAGTCTCTCCCTTTAGAGGAGATGAAAGATAAACATATTCCCTAATTCAGGAAATCCATTCGCCCTCACATTTAATGAGTTTGGTTTTGTTTTCCTACTTCTCTCCTTTCTCCTGGAATAAGAAATGAGAAGGTCTGTGCTTCACACTGAGCTGTCTCTGTACTGTTTGTTTAAATGTTACTTCTCCGTCTTTGTATTTTTCCAGCACTTATACAATCACTTTGTGCTTCTCTCTCTCTCTCTTTTTTTTTTTTTTTTTTTTTTTTGCTTTTTTCCCAGCTGTAAAGTGTACATGCTACTTGTTATTCTCCAAGGTGGCTTGAAAACAAAGTCACTGAATTCACATCAAGTGCTTTAAACAGAACATTGTGCTCTTGCATAAGTGTTCTTATTATTGAAACCCACAAAATCTTAAGGTTCTGGCTGTAGAGAATGCCCAGTTTTTCAAAGATGATCACATCGTTTAAAGGTATGGAACTCGCAGCTTATGAAATACTTTAGTTTTCTGTTACTAACTGCACAAAGTTGTCAGAGGAAAATAGATCATCTCTACATGAGTCCCTAGAACTTATAAACATAGATGCACATTGCAAGGAAGATGAACTTTTTTTTTTGCCAGGGATGTACATATGTTGCTATTTATCCTATTGTTCATACAAAGCTCCTGCATTCAGAAGAATTAATAGGCATCCCCAATGATACATAAAATGTAACCTTTATCATATAGTATAATATACATTCCACATTGTCTTGATCAGTTCACCTTTTGGAGGGCATCTGAGCTGTCTTCATAGCTTTTCAGTGGGAATTGTGCATCTGGGTGTGCAGATTCGACAGGGAATATTTAAATGTCTCACCATTAAATATACTACACGCTGTATGCTTGCAAACAGAGTGCCTATTTTATTTTATTTTTTTATTAATTTTTTTATTGTAATTAGTAAAAGGGTTACATGATATTTGCCAGATAGAAGGTGCATTAATTCACATACATTGATACCCTTTCACATGTCTTGGTACCCATTTCCCCCCCCCCCACACCCCCTACCCGTCTTGGTTTTCCCCCCTTCCCTATCAAATTTCAAATATCCAAATAGAAATAAATTCAATATATCAGATAACAAAGTGAGATACTATACCAATATGAGATAACCAAGGGACAGCAAAGGAGATGAGAGACAACATAGTACATTAAGGACAACAATCATTCATTATATGGCTTTTGTTTCCATATCCTGGAGGTCCTTTCAATTAGCTTCACATTATATGGCCTTATGTATCAAGATTTTGCAGAGCGCCTATTTTAGACTAGGGCAATTTTTATTTATACAATGAATGGCTATTGGATCAGGTCAGATAGCTGTAATCACATTTATCGAAATAGTCAGATTGTTCTTGGCCATTTCTCTGATAACAGGTTGACATTAGTTTTTCGGTTTGATGGACCTTTTATTCACTTCATCATGGTGTGACACAAGGCTCTGTGCTGTAATCATATCGGTAAAATTTTACTTTGGATTGGTGCATTTATGTAGACTGGATTTTATATATATATGATATATATTTGTATAAATACATACGTGTATACACACATACACACATATTTCATATACACCTGCAATTACAGATTCAGACATATATACCTATCCTATATATGCATGCATATAGATAGATAGATACCTTTCTATGTTTATGTCCAGATACACACACGCACACATGTTATCTATCCATCTTGGATGATTGCAAAGCTTCCACCTTCACTTCCACCTTCTGAAATCACTATAACCTAGCATCACATAAAACTTGGAATAAAGCCCCAACGATCAGACCTCCCCTCGATTCCCTTTCTCCACTGTGTTAATATTGAGAGAGGAGCCGCTGTCTTCACATGCGCTTTCCCGTGTTCCTAAAACCCACTGAGCCGGCTTTCCCATGCCTTGACTCTGCCCACCAGCCGCCCCTGCTCGGGAGGGAGGGAGGGAGGGAGGGAGGGGACAGGACGTCCTCACTGATGGAGATAGGCCCACAAGGAGCTGACTACTGGAAGCCAATTTTTCTTGGTTGAACTTTTAATACCCTGAGGAATTCCTGAGGGTTCTGCGCCTCTGTGGACTTTTCCAGACCCTGAGCCGGGCCTATCCCTTGGTCCTTGGCTTTGAAATGAGAACCTCCAGTTCTAATTGATCTCTCTGTCTGTCTGTCTGTCTGTCTGTCTGTCTCTCTCTCTCTCTCTCTCTCTCTCTCTCTCTCTCTCTCTCTCTCTCTCTCTCTCTCTCTCTCTCTCTCTCTCAGTTGGTCCTAGTGATTCTCCTCTGAAGCTCAGAAAAGGAAATTTCAATTCATACATTTTGAGATAAAATAAACAAGATGAACAAGCAAGCAGCTACCACCCTTCGATAGAATCCCAAGCTACAGGCACCAGGTACATGACCAGGGACCTGCAGGCGTTTACGGCTATTGTGAACTGACTAATTAGAGTTTGTGAGAGTCGCCCCTCTCATGAATAGATTAGGAACACTATTATGTTAACAAGGCGTTTACTAGAAAAGGCTGGGAAATGTTTTTCTAATGATGATAAATATGCCCCTGCCCTGCACATTACAACAAGGGAGTTACATAAGTGAAAGTGCACTCAAATAGCTTGAGAAAAGCACAGGTTCTTCCACATGTAAAAATTCTTCTTAATCCATTTTAAAATCCATAGGATTGGAAATTAAAAAAGCAAAACAAAACCAACAACAAAACAACAACCCCAAACCAACCAGCCTGTACTTAGCAAAGACAGTGAAAGCCAGATGCTGGGGACTCACATCCAAATTCCTAGCTACCTAGAAGTTGGAGATCTGAGGATCGTGGTCCGTGAGTCTATGAGTCTCTTACCTCCAATTAACCATCAGAAAACCAGAAGTGGTGCTGTGACTCAACATGGTAGAGTACTAGACTTGAGCAAAAAAGCTCAGAGACAGTACCCAGGCCCTGAGTGCAAGTCCTACTACCAGCCCTCCCCCCAAATGTATTTAGTGTCATCATTATGAAATATATTGCTAGTTAAAATCCCTCCACGGAAACATCTAGTAACCAGTAGAAAGTTGTTGCCAATGGTTTTTAAATGTTCATTTCTCCTGCAATGATTGGTTAGCCCGCATAAACATGTAGGGTGATAAACCTTGGCTCTTTGTAAAAGGAATTACAATTCTTATTTCTTTTAAATTGAAAACTGGAGGAAAAGTAAGGTAATATTCCAAGGCTTAATTGGTTTGAGAAGATGACTGAAAATTCTAAATTTGAAGTTGCCACTTGGAAATATTTTCACCATCATTTTCCTAATTAACTTTATTTAATATTAGTGATTAGATCTAATTGGATTCCAGCTCCTATATGTTAATCGCTTCAATTCTCTCACTTTGGTAAGCTTAAATTCAAATGCACATGCATCATGGATTTCTGGAGTAAATGCGAATGTACAGTTTTGAGAAGGCTTTACAATATTGCTCGTTGATGAATCCCAATTCAATTGTTAAAAAAATGGGAGATGAGAGATAAAATGCAGGGCCCTATCAGTTTTAGTTTGCAAAATTTTTGTAAATGCCAAGTATAAGCAGCCCCTAGCTTAGGAGAATCTTTCCCCATCTTTACTCCAAGAGAGGGGTGGTGCTGAGAGGTTTTCTTCTGTCCTGGGGGGGGGGTGTGCAGAGCCAAGGTTTAATCCATACTTGATTAAAGATATAGATTGACTTGATCAAACCCAAGGACTTGTGGTCATCAAATAAGGAGGAGCTGGCACTTGATATGAAATGGTTTTCAACATCAGCAGAATAATAAGGATGAATAAATTATGTATTCCTTGAGCTTGAGAGAATACTCATTGCACACGTGTATGGATATGGTAGTTTATTTTTTCTAGTTCAGAAATGCATAGGATTTTTTTTTCCCCTGAAGCTATTTTGGTCACTGAAAGCCCCATTCGTGCTACTGGTAAATTATACCTGTGGCAATTAACTTCTTCTAGTGCTCACCCATTGTAGACGGTTGTGTTGTGAAGATGCTTTCAGTAATAAGCGTGCGCTGAAATTAAAAGAAAATAACTTCTGGTTGATTCACGGGGGTAGATCAGATTGCTTTGAAGTAGCTGATATGGGTGTGTCTAACAAAAATAGGGAACAGGAAGGTAAAACTACAGCTACTCCAGATGCAAAGGACAGATTGCAATCCATGGATCCCAAAGGCAGGGGGTAGGGGCTCCTATTCTGAATTGCAGGTATTTTTCTCCTGCAGAGCTCCAATCCACGGACACAATTCCAGTGAGTAGCTAAAGAGATTGATTTACGAAACCTAGCTAATGACCTCCTGAGCAATAGCTACAATTTATTAGAATCTCTTCAATGTTACCTTGTCCACTACTCATTATCCACCATTTCTAAGACCTGCAACAATGTTTCAAAATGAGTTAAATCAATCTTGTAGTACAGATGAAGCCATGAAGGATCAGCCAGGTTATAAAAATAATATTCATAATAATAGTAATAATAATAATTCAAGGCCATCCAGTAAATAAGTGACATAAAACTCAGGTGTGTTTGACTCACAAATCTCTAACACAAACTGTCAAAATGATGTGTATATGCAAACCCGTGCCCCCTCTTATCTATATGGATGGCAAATGATTTTAAAAGCCTGATAATTTCATATCTGCATCCCACTTTTCTAAATTTTGCTCTTGTGGGGAGGAGGAAGAGCCAAGTCTTAACAGATGCCAGTAAACAATGCCAGCATTTCAAAAAAAACACTCTGCTCTTTGCAATAACATCTAAATTATGCAACCCGTGTTTTCAAGGGGAAAAAATGACAATAATAGTTACTGCAATCGTGGGGTTTATTCGTATCCAAGTCACTGATGTGCTCATATCTCCAAATACAAAGGCACTGGATTAAACAAATTGGGAAAGTGATGGTTGAAATTTCACTTCAAAGAATTTTTCCCCCAAATAAAAGGGAGTTAAAATGCATATATATATATATATATATATGAAATGAAAAGAAAAAAAAGAAAAGCAACCTTCCTTTCAATATTTTTCCAGTCAAAAGTATTCTTAGTAAACAAGGGAGACCATACATGAATTGGCTGGATCTCGGTTGGAATTTTCTTTTCACAATAACCTGTATTTAATAAGCTGGTACCTACAGTGTGCATCATGCCGCTTCAAAGCTTCAGCCAGGCCAGGAGGATGATCAAAGGAAGATGGCGCCCTGGACCTCCACTGTTAGGCTAAGAAAGACTCCTATCTGCATGTGCAGAGCTACTTTTTGTTGTGCCGGGGCAGGGAAAGGATTCACTGCATTTTCTATAACTCCTTAAAGATTTTAATCCAAACTTGCTTTCAATGTTAGAGATAAAGGGGGGAAAAATAGCACCTCACTGAGACTGGGTTATGAACAAGGCCAGGGTGAGAGACAGAGGAGGGGAGGGGGAATGACAGCCAGTCTACTTACAAGAGAGGCAGAATTCCTGAGGTTTCTTCCAGGAAAGTTTTAGCACACAGGGAACTCAAAAGAAATAGGAGGAGGAGGAGGAGCCCAAAGCAGGGACTGTCACACCAGCTGGTCCTTTCCTCATCCAATTCCTATTGGATAGTGGTAAGCTCTGAATCCTGCCATAGTCCTAATTAATCAGGGTTTCTGAGAGGGGCGTGGAAAGCCTCACTAATGAAACTCGGGATGCTCGACAGGGTGGTAAGGCCCCTTATCCGCCCTTTTCTGTGGTTTAATGTTGACTCCTACCTGTTCTTGTTTCCGACTTCTCTGTTTGCTCCTCGCACAAAACTAGAGAAGCCACCTGCAACTCTACCTGGTCATATAAGCCAGGGGTTCCTGTGGCTTAGAACATAATTAATTGACCCCATTCAGTTTACAGAATTCTAGAAAATACCATCAAGTGTTGGAAGGACTGTTGAAGAGGTGTGATCGATCCGTCCATCCTTGCTTAAATAGGAAGGTTTTTACATGGCCATTGCAGGGTTGGTATGTGGGGCCCACGTGAATTGCAAACGCGTGTTGCATGCCAGCCGATGCTTGGTGAGACAGATTAAATAGAATTTAGGAAGGAACGAACTCCACTGTTTCTTATGAGAGAAAAGGCCAAGAAACCTGAGGAACGTAGGATCATTACCGTGATTTTTTCCACCCTGAAAATTCTCATAGTGGCGGAGAAGGATTCATCACACCTCTCCCTCAACTTTCATTTCCGAGTTTTCAAATACAGGTTTTGTGTCAGAGATGTTGTAGTTAGAATAGTCACCACTTACTTAATGGCCATCTTGTCTGACTTACTCTATCACTGCCTTTATGGTGTCATTTTAAGAACACCTGGAAATCTCTTCATGGTTTCCTTAAGAGCTCTTCTGTCTCTTCCCTAATGTCTCACTAATTATTACAAAGAACCATTGCCATCATGTCTGCAGATAAGTCTTCAAGTGACCCACCTCCGTTGATGAGAAACACACACATTATGTTGGTCACAATACATCCACGCTAACGTGTACATGATTTACAGCTCTTCTGATGAAAGGAAAAGAAATAGGGAAGACAACAAAGAATTCCAGAAGGGAGGAAGGAAGATATGAGAAAGAATTCTAAGGATGGAAGTGAAAGAAATACAATCTCATTGCCAGCGAAACTGCATCTCAGGCAAGCCCTGCTTCATGTCATTTCTAAGGCTCGAGAGTCATGAGAGTGGTTATAAAAACTTCCAATTTGGCTTTGGAATCTGAAAAAAAAAGGATCTTTATGTGGAAGGAGAACCATTGGGGTTCTTATATCAATAATTCCTCCCACTCGCTTCACAAAAGACAAACCCAGTGGAGCATAATATGAATAATCCCTCCTTACACCGGCGTCCTTTCTTTCTTTTTCTTTTCCTTAAGGGTTTTCTGCCAGTTCACAGTTCTTGCTTCCTTTGATGGTTTCTGGGCCTTGGGCTGCAGCTGGAACCATCAGTATCCCGGCCAAGCTTAGCCTTCCTCGGTCAGCAGCCGGCCTCTCCATCTAGAAAGTCAGCTGTGTGAATCCTAAAATGTCTCCAGGGAGGTTGATCATGGCCCCGTTCCTGAAACGTTTCTCTCTCTCTCCAGACAATGGACAAACTAAGAAGACTCCTACCGAAAACATAGCTCTGAGTTCAAGTCTCCGATTTGTCCATGGCGGTCCATGTCTCGTGAATCTGAATCATTGCTCAGTGTGTAATCTGTCCCATATGATCTGGCTGTGAGGCTCGGTGTGTCCAGGCGAGTGGAGGCAGGCAAGCACGTGGGATTCTTCAGGCAGGCAGGCTTAGAATTCGTATTTGCACCCCCACGTCCTGGTGGATAAAGGTCATTATATTACCTCTTGGAGGTGTGATCTCTTTATATCAAACAAAGAAAAGGAAAAAGAATGTCCTGTGTGAGGATCGAGAAACCATTTACCACCAGTGTCCATTGGACTGTTTAAAACATCATTCATACATACATACCGAAGTTGTCAACGCAGACACATGGCTCCAGACAACCAGTCAGAAGCAAACAAAAGAATCCTAAGAAGTTGACGGCTTTTGCCCCGAGGATTTGACCCCTTGAGTACACCCATGCGTCAGACGCGTCTTCACCTGTGACAGAGAATGTTGGGAAATGTTATAAGCTGGACTGTCACACACGTGCATAGCCGTCTTAGGTGACACTGGCTTGTTTACTAAGGGAAATGGCGGTGACTGCTCTGGGTGCCTGGGTGGCTTTCCACTTTCAGTTTTGAAAGCTGTTTTTTTTTTTTTGACTTGTGCGTTGCCTTTGGGTTGCCTCACATGGCTGGTTGAAAGCAGTAATCACATACATGTATCAGTTTGCCACTGTATTACCCTAAAATAAAACAAAGATAAGCTATTTGTCTCACCACTTGCTAATATCTGTCTAATCTGCACATTCCTTCCTGAAAGGAAACCACCTAGGGATGCAATTATTTCAAAGTTTGCTTAAATGAATTGATACGGAGGAAGGAGAAAAACACTGTGAGCCAACTGAAAGGAGAAAGAAGAAGCAGCTAGGGAAAGAAAAACAGAGTAAATTTCACTGGGCGAATATACCACATGGTGAAAATATCCCAATAGAATCCCTGCGCACAATGAATTCTTACAGCTAATGTTTGAAATGGTCACTCTGAAAGTCGCTTGAGGTCAGGAAGGGAGTGAGTATTTACAGTTTGATTTTACTGTGTCTGGCCTATGGCAACTTGCTGAAATTATCTCTGTAGAAGTGAAGGAATTCAGGAGCTCCTTTCTCTTGCCACCCCTCCCCCATTAGCTGGTAGGTGGGTAGAGCCCACCAGGGTCTCTTTGATGATTGTGGGGTTTCTTGTGCAAGCTCTGGGGGGGGAATGGACCCGTATAACTGAGACGCATCCTGCTCTTGACCCTGGAGCTTTTCTCCCGGTCCTGCCTCATGGCCACTTCCTAAAAGTTGCTTGATTTCTCCATGCTTTACTTTCCTCCTTTGAAAAGTAGAGGGAGGGGAATAATCGTTTCTGCCACAGAGAGTTCTGAAGGAATCAAGTGCAATGGCATAAAACACAAAGATTGCTAAAAAGCGAGTCGCCTAAAAATGGACATTTTCTATTGTTTCTTATAAAAATGTCACTTGCTATTATTATGGACATGACCATTGAAAGGAGAAAATCCTAGAAGGAAGCCAGGTCACTGGAGATGGGTACCAGGATTTTTTTTTTTTTAAAAAAACATGCCTTTTCCAGAAATCTGACAAGTTTGTACTTAGTCCCATGAGCTAGAGATGAATGTCTCTAGACACATGCTGAGTGATAAGAAATAGGAGTCCCTGACTCCTCTCAGGCGGGCTCCACCTTGTCCATTTGAGAGGTCCTCAGAGCGTTAAACCTTAAGAGAGACTCTGTGAAGGCCCCCGGGCTAACTCTGAGCACATCAAAAGGATTGTCCCCTGAGAAAGCTGGCAAGGTCCAACTGGACAAAGAGTACTGGAGGTGGTGGGTGAGAGGGGAGAGGTGACCCCCAACTCAAGGGCTGAATTGTCCTTTCTGGAGATTTTCTTTCTCACCCCCTCACCCACCAGTTACATAAGCTGTGGAAACTCACTGTGCAGAGACTCTGGCAGAAACTCCGCTAACTGCTGGCAGCTGTACATCTGGTGCTTGCTTCTGATTGTACATTGTTTTGCACCACAACTCTTTACTTCTGTTTACCACTAATCACAACTTTCAGATTGGGAGAGAAAAAAAAGAAAAACTCCAAAAACAACCATGGGGGAGTAGGAGAAGTGGGGGGGGGGGGGGAGAAAGTCAAGAGCCTTGCAAGCGCTTTCCTGTCCTTTCAGAAAGGCCTGACTTCAAACATGATCGGGGATTGGCTCATTTGTTAGGCAAATGGGGAAGTTCTGCCTTAGAGCAAACCACCTCCCCATTCAGTTCAAGAGGAAATCAACTCTGCAGCTCATAGGCCAGGCCCAAGAGATGACCTTGACAACCCAAGTGGAACGCAGGCAGGCAACAGGCTTTCACATCTTAGAATTTTCCCTCCCTACATATTCCATTAGATAGCAATTTTCTTTGTCAAACTTCCCCCCACCTCCTCCTGTAAATTATATAATAGGACACAGCTGGCTGTATATTCCCATATATGCTGATACAGTGTTGTATATAAATTGCTGCATAAAAACATGCCAAATGGGCAAAAAATACAACATGAGCAAAATTATCAGATTAGATTGGCAGATGCTTATATTAAACATTTCTGTTTACATCGTGGATAAAAGGTTTTCATGGGCTTTGATTTTTAGATTCAGTGGAGTATCTCTGTTTCTTTTATGAGGTCTAAATTACACTAGTTATTACCGGTTTTAGAAAATGTAAGTTAAATTACAGAAATAATCATATGCTTTTGCTATTTATTTTGCTCATTACCAGTCGTATCACAAATGTAGCCATAGCCACAGGAACCGATCACCAACCATTCCTAACTCGAGGTGGTATCACTGGGAAACTGACTGGACTGGTGGTTTGTTTTGTTTTTAATCAACAAAGCAAATGAAAGTCAATCAATGATATTAGTCCATGTCCCGCTGCCATGACTCAAGCTTATTATGGACAGAAAATGAAAGAATAGCCAGGAACCAGTGTCTCACACCTATCCATCCTCGCTACTGAGGATATTGAGATCTGAGGACCGAGGTTCAAAGCCAGCCTAAGCAGGAAAGTCTGTGAGACTCTTATCTCCAGAACCCAGAAATGGAGCTGCTGTTCAAGCAATAGAGAGCAAGCTCAGAAAGAGAGCCTAGGGATACTACCCAGGCCCTGGGTGTAAGCCTTGGGACCAACACACACACACAGAAAATAAAATAATAAAGACATTTTGAAACAAGGGTGAGCTCCATTTTAGTCTACCCAGCTGTGTAATCTCAAAATCCGTCTCTACAGGATTTCAGTATGAAGATAGTGAAGAAAGCTTAGCGAGAACCTGAAAACGCAGGCTGAGCGATTCCAGGAGCAGAATACGCTTAGTATGTCTGCAGGTGGAGGAGGCAGGGTGTGAAAACACCGGTGAGGGAAGGGATGAGAAGGAGACGGAGAGGCAGTTGGAGTGGTTAAGTGCTGAATTCCTCCACTGTTGGTGACTTTGGCAATGAAAAAGGAGGCAAAGATTCGCAGGACCCTTGAGTGGCAGCTACAGCAGCTAATCGTGAGAAGGACAGGTGGGGAGCATGGGAGGTAAACAGAGCAAGCTTTGCTTACCACGTGTTGACCTTGCAACAAAAGGGAAGACAAAATCACCCCAAGAGCTGGAAATGAGAGGTTGGGATTAAGTCTGAACATCATAAATACCATGGTGGGAGATACATATTTCAAGTCATCTGACTAATTATAATTAATAATAATTGCAGCTAATATCGACAGACTGCATGCCAGGCATTCTGCCAACTTCTTTACCCAAATAATCTCATTAACTCATCACCAAAAAAAAAACCCACACATATCTATGGGTGTCCTAGTTTTTATTTCCATATTATACAGGATGCATCTAAACCTCAAGCTATGTTTCCTTTCTTCCAAGGTCACAGGCGTGATGACAAGCAAAGCCACAGTTTCATTCTGTCGAAGTCTGTCATCTTTGACTCACTGGAACACTGATGTTAAGAAATCAAAACTGAACATTATATATATATATATATATTTCCATATATATATGTTTCCATTTCTTGGAGTTCAGTTCTATAAACGTCATTTAATGTGGTCATATGCACTAGTTATTGAGCTGTTGTGACCCTCTGCTAAGAATATCCCAGACTTATTCTACTTACTAAAAATGAGGGAATCCATGCAGCCTGGGTTTCTTTGGGTCTGCCTTGTTTCTCTTATTAGGATTTTTGTTTCCTGACTTTCCATTTCCTTATGAATGAGGCATACCATTCTCCCTGATGGAAGCCTAGAATTCCTCTGTGCATCCAAACCACATTCGTCTACTGAGGGGCATTATATCCTGTTGAGTCACGGTCAGGACTTGTATATGAGCTTATCTGGTTTGTGGAAGGGAAGGGGGATCAGAAATGGCGGGACAAAGCCTGAACCCGCGCACGTCGTGATGTGTGGGAAATAAACTAGACAACTTGGGGCAGAGGTGAGTCTAGGTAGGGAGAGGGGAAGAAGCGGGAGAAAATGAGGGAGGGGTAACACAGTTCAAAAGGAAGTGTGCTCATTATGTGTGTGAGCTTAGCCCCACTGCACTCCACCGCCACAATTTAGAAAGTAAGAAAGAAAAACTCCTGTCACGACTCTTTGGAATTATATAGGTAGCCAGGAGGGAATAAAGGAGAAAACAAACTTAACTGAGGGGTGCCGGGTCACGTCACTCTGACTTTCCATCATTGTGGTCACATAAGCTACAGTAGAAAGTAGAATAAGCTTGGAGGAGGCAAAGGTTATTGGGTGTGGGAGGTTTCTGTCCCTGGCCTTGTGGCCCCTGGGCCTTTGCACCTATCGCCGTGAATCTTCGGATCACAGTGGAAGCTTGTAGGTGAGATGATCTCATTCCTCTCCTGCTCTGGGGCCCCCGTGCTTCCTTCACCCCCCCCCCCAGAATCCTCACTTCCATCCCTGAACCCCATTTCCCATAGGGCCCCAGGCCTGGAGGCCACAGAAATCATTAAGCACGACGTCCCCCCTCTCCTGCTCACTCCACAGAAGACAGTATTATGTAGCCAGGGAAAAAGAGGAACAGATAACAGGCGTTATCCACCCATGTGCTGAAAGAGAACAGGAGCCATGTCCCAGGAGACACTGCAAATCCCTCTCTAGGGGAGCTCGGGTCTCTGTTGCCTGGGAAAGCAAATGTCTACCCCTACCTTCCTCCCGATTGTCCGTGCAAGGCCATTTATGAATGAGGTGGGCAAGAAAGGAAGAACGTTCCTGAAGCTGTCCACTTAAAGGCCACGTGCGGTGGCCACCGGCCCTGATTAGGACCGCTGTTCTGTTTTGTTTTTAAAGTTAGTGTCAGATAATTAATGCCAAGCCCAGGATTCTAACTCAGCGGATCTGAGAAGCCAGGGCCTTTTCTTCTCATAATAGTCATCAAATACAATAGGTGGCATTTTAAATATTTCATAAAATATGAATAATAAATAACACCATAAATAAAAGGTCAGAGGCTGGCCTAACACTAGGGAACCCGCCCTGTTGAGGGGACAGAACTCTGGTGGCGTTCCTTCTAGGCTAGAGCTCTCCCGGGAAATGGCTCCACACACCTGAAGGGGCTTTTGGATTTCTGGTTAATTTGGTCTCGTGAAAAATACGTTTCTATAATATTTTCACTCAGGAGGCCCGAGCCTTCATTAAAGAAGAAAAATATCGGAGTCCTTCATCTCCAGGGGGAGATTCATGTCTGTATTGGAGAGGAAAGCCAGGGCTCTCTTTTGCTGGTTTCAGCCTTTTGGCTTGGAAATGTGGCCTGGGTGAAATGAATCACGCGCTCGCGTCGTCTAAGAGTTCCACTTCTAGAATGCATCGGGTTGAGTTCTCAGGTGGAAGTTATTTTCAATAAAACGGGGTCAGGTAGAATTTACGTAAGGCCACAGCTAAACGAGATCATGGGAGTAGGAACAGCTACTTCTGATGCCAAAGATGGAGAAGGAAAAAACTACATACATACACACACACATACATATACACGTACATATTACATATGAATGTATATCACATAATACTTTTAATTACAATTACCGGGCAACCCATGGGTGAAAGCTGACTCTCGCGTCCTCTTTCATACAGTTGAAATATTTTTCTTTTCTTTTCTTCTTTGTTTAGCTAAGTTGCTAAGGTACAGAAGCAATACGCTGCCACGCAGAGATAAATTTCACTGCGAACAGGTCGCTGGCCTTGTGTTGAGAGATGTTTTTAAACTTCTTTTCACCTTCGCGTTTCTTGATGGACAAGAAATTCAATGTATATGAGCTCTTCTGAACACTTGATTTCTTTAAAAAAGAATTCAGCCAGGCCCCAGTGTCTCATGCCTCTACTTTTAGCTCCTCAGAAAGCTGGGATCTGAGGATTGAGGTTCAAAGCCAACCGAGGCAGGAAAGCCCCTGAGATTCTTCTCTCCAGTTAACCAACCAAAAGCCAGAGGTGGGACTGTGGCTCAAGTGCAAGGCTCAGGAATAGCACCTGGCCGGGTGTTCAAATTCCAGGCCTGGTAGAGAACACACACACACGAACACACACACACACACGCACACACACACACATGCACACACACACACGCACACACACACACACACACACACACCCCAAAACCAAATAGAGTGAAACAATTCACTTTTCTTCCCAAATGTCATATACTCTGAATATTTAGCATTTATATACAGGGGCAAGGCATACTAAGGACTGGATAGTTCCCTTCATATAAGTAAAGCATGCTTTTAAAAAGAAGCATTAAAAAACACAAATTATCTTCCCTTTTCCATTCATTTAACTTCTATCTGTTATTTATTTTGGATTATATTTTAGGGACCAATGTTTGAGAAATCTGAAGCACAAACAACATATGGAGAACTAAATATTTTGTAGACTTAATGATGTATTAGTATTTTGCTTCGTATGAAATTCTAATCACCAGATATGTTTATCTCTGCAGATGGGAAACACAGGCCCCTGATACCTCGGGGGATTAGAGAACCAAACTTCTGTAACAGAGAAAGGGGAAAAAAATCCCATTGCAATATGCAAAATTTAAAAGAAGGAATTAATGAGAAATGTGAATGGTAACAAAAGTTTATTATTAATAACTTCTTATATTTATAATTACCAAAGAGCTCTCCATGCCTTAGAGATCTTGATTCCATCCTTGCAAAAAAAAAGTAATGAGATAATAAAATACAATCTAGAGTGAAGTTGGGGGAATATGCAACATTCTGCATTCATTTTTAGTTGGATGGCTTGGAACTGAGATAAAGGATTCTCATAATTAATGCAGTCCACAACTTAGCCTATTTATACAATAGAAGCACCTGGCTCATAATTGGGTATTTTACTAAATTCGAATAGATATTTTCTAAATACTTTAAAACCCTATGAATTGGAAAACATAGGATCGAAGGTTATTTTCTTGATGTGTTATTTACTGGTTTGACTGAAATGAGTCAGAGATGAAAGCTCTCAAATGTGTACCGACTGTAGAATATTTTTATTTGTATGAAAAGGGCATTATGCATATTCTTCTCATGAGTTTTCTTTTCTGGTAAAGCTAAGTGCATGGAAATAATTAGCATTTGGTTCTGAAGATTGGTTTGCTGGCTATTCATGTCAGTTTAATTTTTAGAAAGCATGAGCAGATGAACTAAACTGGGAAGGTGTGGATAGTTAAGTACAGACTATAGATATGTAAGCACTGAACCCCACTTCAGATAAGGTATTGCCTGAATGTAATTATATATACATATCTGTGTATATTTATAAATACAAGTATCATTATATATGCTATAAAGAATAACTTCTGTTATCATGTAATAATATTTGACATCTGTTGCAGGTATTCACTTAAAAGTGAATGTTTTCACAGAAATACTGGAATTTTAGGTACAGTAACACCAAGAGAATGACACCCAAAATTCATAGAAGCCCTTGAAGAAACTTCTAAGTCTCTTACAGGACTTTTTTTTTTTTTAGTGAGGGCTTTTGTTTCCTAATTTCACAAAAGTTTCTTTGAAAGTCACCAGTGTCATTTCTTGGCCCTACCATTGACTTGTGTGATGCTAGTTATGAAGGTAAAGTCTCTTGAAAGAGGCACTATGGCTTCAGTAGTGCTAGCTTTGAGCTGAAGAGCTCAGGGACAGCACCTAGGCCCAGAGTTCAAACCCCACGACAGACATTTAAAAAAAAATTCTGATTCTAATTCTAATTCATTTACTGCCATCTACAATGGAGTATGTCTAAGAGAAAATTCCTTCCTGCATTCCCCTAGAAAAGTAGTAGATCCACATTCAGTAGGCGTATCTTGATATACCCGTTAACCTTACAAAACAGAAGCCAAACCTCCTCAGAAACCAGTTTTCCTCTTGTCCTATTCTGGGCTTAACTTAGGACTCATTCTCTGGTATTTAGAGAATGCACAGTTCCCCGTCCACCTGTGAAAATTTCTAATTTCATAGATTTAATGCGTGTGACTGATGTCACGTAGCGTTGGCTGGGAACTTTGTAAAGCAGAATCCTGAATTTACCTTATCTCTTCCTTCTCTGAATACAGGCTAATTTGGTTGAAACACCTGGGTTTTTTTTTTTCTGTTTTATTTTGTGGTAAGGTTTACCCCTATAGATTTAAATCACAGTTTCTCTTCTACATGTCATTTCAGAAATAACATCCATGTGGGGAAGCTTTATAAAATGCATCTGAAGTAATTTTTGTTATCTCATAAATAAGGGAAAATGGGTTTTGTTTTTCTAAAGGAAAACGATCTACAAGACAACTCAATGTCAAAATAAGACATGTAGTTTTAGAGATAGTTACATCTTGGGGGATTAAAAAAAAAAGGATTTTGCTTTCATTTCCTTTTTGATGTGTTCCAAATACTGTTTGTGTTGATGAAAACATTGCTCTGTCTCCAAACAATTCCCCCCTATAGCATCCGTTTAAATTATATCATCATTATAGTAATTATATCATCTTGATAGTAATTTGGAGTTTTTTTTAAGCTTTTGGAAAGATCTTTGCTGAGGGGCTAACAATGAAGGGAAAATTCCCTCAGCTCTTTGGGCAGAGTGAAATCTCTGGTAGGGGTAAATTGAGATAGGACAGAAACCGGCACATTATACGTCACCCCAAAAGAAGCGAAGCATTGTAAACTCTGAAGTTTTATAGGTGGGCTGTGGAAGTGTCTTTAAATTGATATATGCGTCAATTATTCTTTAAACAGCTCCGTCTCAGACTTAAGTTTTTTGTGGTTTTTTTTTTTTAAGAATTCTATCAATGTGAAGAAAACATACCTGGCAGAATATTTTTTTTTGCCAACTTAATGACAGATAATGTCATAGATGTTTTCTGGCATGAGCGCTAACACATCATTTACTCCTCTTTCTACTGTTGTGAGTGGCATTTAGTTTAAAGTTTTCTGTCTTTTCTCGCATTCCCAAGTGATTTAATTTTCTCATTTTGCAATGAGAGTTGCGAGCGCTGACAGCAAAGGTTATGTCCTTCAAAGACAAATGTCTGTGAAAAGCAAGGCTCACCAGCAGTTTGATCAGAATTGACTAAAATATACTGCTCTGTGGCAGATAAATTTGTCCATAATCCCCAAGTTAAGGCAAAAAAAAATCAAATCACAAGCTGAGTTTGTTTATAATCTGCCTACCTATCTGATGCTGGCTCATGAGCTGCAACATTTGAAGAAGATAGGAAGAAAGGATTCGTCACTGAACTGGCATGCATTTTTTTTTTGCATCAAACTTCTGTTCATCTTAGCTTTTACCCATATTGTACAAACTGTAAATCAGGTAGACATATACTTCAACTGGCTGTTAGGAAAATCTGATAATTAGCTTCCCTATTAAATATTTAGCTACGTCAAGTACCCAAAGATGGACTTCAATTCAGACGTCATGCATGTGACATATACTTTTATTTACAAATGTTAAGGGGTCCTTTTTATCCAGGAATGACTTAGGGCAGAATGCTAGGTTCAAACCAGGTGTCATAGAATTCAGGGTCAAATAACACAGAACTATTCACTACGTTAAGATAGAATCCTTCTGCTAAGCAAGCAAATGTTTCATGCACGTTCAGTGAAAAGCAGATCATAGCTTTCTGATTTCAGTGTTAGGATAAATGGTTTTATAGATTTTGATCAAAAAGAAAAAGGTAAACACATGCTCTTCTTCATAAAAAGTGATAGTTACTTGAAAATAAAAACAAAAGCCCTCCCAACTTCTGTCCCTACCAAGCAACTTCTTAAAAGCCGCAGTCAGGCGTTGGGGCTCCTGCCTGTCTTCTTAGCTACTCCAGAGGCTGTGAGGCCGGAGGATCAGGGTTTGATGCTAGCCAGGCACAAATGTCCATGAGAGACCCTTCTCTCCAATGAGTCACCAGAAAACGATACATGGCGTTGTGCCTCACAGTGGAAGAGAACTAGCCGGGACTCAGAGACAACGCCCCACTCAAACCATGACAATAATAATAATAATAATAATAATAATAATAATAATAATTTAAAAAGTCACCATTGGTCACAGTCATAATGTCTTGTGTTGCGTGGAGTTTTTTCCCTGGTGGTTAGGTAGACGTTTAGAAGTATTAGCTGATAGGAGAGTGGCTTTAGTCAGTTGATTTCTTTGTGTTGGTAAGGCAGAGGCGGTGGCACTGTATCTGGCATTGTCACTTTGATCCTCTTCAAGTCCAGAGACCCCTTTGTGTTCTCGTTTCCTCGTCTGTAGAATATGGATACAAGTTATATCTCTTTCTCATCTGACGAAACGTGAATGTGTGATGTTCATGTCACTATTTTAGGGGGGAAAAAAACAACCCTGGCAGTTTATAGACACTCAGCCAATGTAATAAGTCTGTGCTGTTATTAATTATTCCTAAATGACACCATTTCATCCCGTTTTATACCACAATTCCATCTTAGATCTGCTTCGGCTGTCTAATCCTCTTAAACTAATTCTTCTAGGATGAGCTAGAGGGAAGAAAGCTCGAGGAAGAAATGAAATGTCACCCTCCTCTCCACCACAGTGTAGGCTGTCTTAGAGAAGGGAGGGCAGACGATATGTGATCATTCTCAGCTACCAGCCACCCGGAGTCCTTCCATCTCAAGTGCGAAGCCTCCGGATTTTATTTCTGAATGATGGTGAAATCCCTCCCCTCTCCCCCTGGATGGCTACAGCTGTGCTCTAAGTGTTCCTTGGCTTCTGATCTGCATTCACGGACCCCACCCCAGGACTGAGACCACCCCACTGCCATTCTATGACAAAGTCCCAGACATCATGGTGACAGTTTGTCCATGGAAGGACTCCATGTCTTCTCCTTTCCATGCGGAGAGTTCTACTATATGCCCTCCCTCCCTCCCTCCCTTCCTCCCTCCCTCCCTCCGTGTCCTGTCTCCCTCTCCCCTTCCTTCCTCCCTTTTCCTTCCTTCCTTCCTTCCTTCCTTCCTTCCTTCCTTCCTTCCTTCCTTCCTTCCTTCCTTCCTTCCTTCCTTCCTTCCTTCCCCTTTCCCCCCTTCCCCCTTCCCTCCTTCCTTTCCTCTTTGGCTTCTCTTTCTTTGTTTCCCTGTCTTTTTTTCTCTTCTCTCTTTTTCTTTTGATGTCAGTGAGACCTTCAGAATTTGCAACATTTTGCGCTCCTTAAAAATTAGCGTATTCAAAGTCATTATTCAAAGTCATTATTCAAAGTCAGCTCATTATTTCGTCACATCTGTGTCGTGTGTTTTTTTAAATCAAACGCTTTTATCGATTTTATTATTTTGTTGGTGGTGGTTGTGGGACTTGAACTCAGGGCCTGGAACTGTCTCTAAGCTCTTCTGCTCGAGGCTATCACTCTACCGGTTTGAGCCACCGCGCACTTCCACTTTTCTGATGGTGAATTGAAGATAAAAATCTCACTGACTTCTGTGCTCCAGCTGGCTTTGAACTGCCTCCTGAGTAGCTAGGATGACAGGCGTGAGCCACTGGCTTCCAGTGTGTGTTATTTTTTATGGGTATCTTTACATAGTTGTGCAAAGGAGCTGCCATGTCACAGGGCAGTTCAAAACTGGTTAGACAGGAACCTTGATCACTGTCACCTCTTTTGTCTTTCTCTCCCAGCATTCCCCATCCACGCAGTTCCTCACTCTTCGTAGTTTTGGAGAATACAAGTTGAATTCTTTTATAATCTATTGCTATTTTCAAGATAATTTCTTTAAATTTGGAAATGAGTTAGATATGTTATTGCAGAGGCGCTGTGCTGAGAGGCTACAGTTCCGTAAGCCAGGTAATGAGTAAACTTCTTTTTGAACAGTGTCACCCCCCCTCCCTCTTTTATTCCTGATTTTTTCCCTCCTGACAACCCCCCAGTCTATTTAGACAAATGGTAGTATCTTAGCCTACGTTCAGATACCTTTTTTTTTGTATAAACAGCATTGTAAGCTAATAATTTTTACCAATGCATTAATTAATGGCAGATGATTTCTGTGTGTATGTGATTATTAAGGACTCCTCGGTTACAGGTGGTTCTGGGTCTCACCCTCAGACACAAGCTGATTGAACCTCTACGTTTACTAGCTTCAAACTGACTCAAGCGAGTCTTCTGAGCCAGGCCTCTGAGTGCCATCAATCCTGAGAGCGATCTAGGTGTGTGTGATTTAAAAATCACGGCCATCCGGGTTCTTCCTTTAATGGATCCTCATCCTAATTTCTGGGATTTACACACAGATTTGTTTTCTTTTTCCTTCCAAGAGTTAATTCCTTCCCCTCGGGACACACATCTGTCTTCTCCCTGCCTTGGACAATCCTATTACATTTACACAGCTAAACTACCACTCTAAATGGCTAGAAAGACATGAATATAACACTCGGTGTTGCTACTTGAGCTGCAGACTTTCAAATGACACCAAGAAGGGATTAGCTTTGTAAAAAAAAAAAAAAAAAAAGATTGATGCAGGGATCGTTCACGCCATCGTGAGTATTGGGTCTTTGTTCCCAAATAAATCAACTGGCTATTCGGAGGAGTGGAGACAGTTCTTCTGTCGCCAAGCAACACACACCTGTTGGCGTTCAATGGGGCTGGTGTCTGTTTCCAAGAGACCACGGTGATGGAGGCTGTTGGCCAGTTCTTGGAAGACAAATGGTTTCCTGCCTGCAATCTGATCAGCATACAGTAGTGGAGGACGTCTTGGTACAATGTGGGATTTAATTAGCAGGAAGCATTTAAAAATCCCCCTTTCTCCTAGGAGCAATGCAAAATAATGGTGTTTTGAAAGGTAGAGGTGTCATGTGTTACCAGAAAGGCTCCATCCCCCTCTGTCTTCAGAGTTGGGGGTGAGAGCCCATTCTCCCCTTAGGTATTGCTTTTCTGTCCCCTGATATAATTTGAAGTAGTTGTTAAAGGAATCAAAGGACAACCCCCGCCCCCCCACACACACACACATAAAGGGGACTTGAAGAAGTCACAGTATAGAAACACTTTCTCCATGCAAGCTCTTCCCCAAAATGCTGCAGCTTCACATTGTGGAAAAGCAGAAAGCCTTATTTTCTCTATAATGTTCGCTTATATGACCAAGTCTCCTCCTCCTCTTCTTCCTCCTCTTCTTCTTCTTCTTCCTTCTTGTCCTCTTCTCTCTATGTCTCTGTCTTTGTCTTCCTTCTTTCCCTCCTTCCTTCCTTCCTTCCTTCCTTCCTTCCTTCCTTCCTTCCTTCCTTCCTTCCTTCCTCTTGTTTTTTTTTTTTTTCCCCAGTCCAAGGGCTTAAACTCAGGGCCTGGGCACTATCCTTGATCTTTCTCAAGGCTAGCACTCTGCCACTTGTGACACAGCACCATTTCTGGCTTTTTCTATGTATGTGGTATCGAGGAATCAAATCCAGGGTTTCATGCAGGCTAGGCAAGCATTCTACCAGTAGGCCAAACTCCCGGCTGTTTTCTTTCTTACCTAAAGATAATGGCTTGCATTATCTCTGGAAACACTGAACCACTTTCCGTTTGTTTTCCAGAATCAAAAGATGGTAGAAACATAGCATGGAGGTAAGTGTTAGCTGGGCTGGAAACTTCCGCTCTGGGACTCTTGAGAAAACGTGCCACCAATTATCTTTGTTTTCCTCCCTTTTCACAACAAGGATTAGGAATAATTTTCTGAATTGGCAGCTAAAGCCCTATCATTTACACACAAGAAAGAAACTAAGGCAGAGACGGTCAGACAAATATTTCCCTTCTGGGATTGCTCCTGCCATCAAGCACAGAGACTAATACCTAGCAAATTTCCTTGTATCACTATCATCACCAATAAACGAGCAGCTTTAACCTGGAGGCAGGAAGTGTCAAGGGTTCAGGAGGTGCTTTCCTAGTCACCTGTATGCGTCTCTGACATTCCTGGGAGATGTATGCAAATTATCCAGGTTGATTTGTTTACCCAGTCATTTGCCTACTTGACAATTACTGTCTTCTAGTAGTGCCTAGGTTAAGTTCTGTGACATTGAATAATTGTTTTGCACTTACATTTCTATGTCAGTGTTTATTTACAGTGTGTGTGTGTGTCTGATGATTCCAGAAGTGACTGAGTCGAATTCAGTGCATGCCATTATTTCAAAAATGACATACGTGGCAATTTCTTAAAAGTTATTAGCTATGTCTTTGGGAAAATCATACATGCTTTATATCTATGTGACTATATGTTGGTATCTCTATCGCTATCATCCATCTATCATCTATTTTCTGTCTATTATCTATAAATAACTACGCTAACCATAAATCTCAAAAATAAAAAAAATCTTGAAAACGACATGTAAATTACATACACAGTTCCACTACTACATTAAATGCTTCTATAGCAAAGACCTGACCAAGTCTTGCAAAATCTTAGATTGGCTTTCACTTAGCACACAATTAGAGGTGAGATATATAGTCTTACCCAAAGTAATTTTTAGCCATCTTAAACTCACTACTTTTCTTTGCCAACAGAATGTTATTAATATTTTATCTTTAAACTTTTCTCTCCCTTCTGACATATTATTCTCCTTCCTGGCTCATTCATACACATTACAATAATCAAAAATCCCTTGAAAATGTATCCATTTTTTTCAGTCTTAGCCACTAAGCTATATATGTCCTCTTTAAAGGACAGATGCAAAAATTAATTGGCACAGATGGATCATTTACTGTTTTCTTCATCATAATAATACTTCACATGATCACCTGAAATTGGCATGGCAGATAAAAATATACCATCACCAATTCTATGGGCTCTAAAGAAGGTATCACATGCTTGAAAGAAAAATTTCTTGGTAGGATACAAAAATTTCAGAAAGCTATTACTACAACAGTTCGTTTTATTTTTTTTTAAGTGAGTCAAGCAGCACACTACAAAATCAGTAACATTTTTCCAAACTAATAAACATTGTATAAGAAACCAAGAAAGCCTCGACGGCACTCATAGAAACCAGGAGTTAGAATAGGTGCCAATGCAAACGTCCAACATACTGAAAACTTCCAAGCAATAAAAGAAATCCACAACGACACAAATAAATCGAATGTTCATAAACCAGGAGAAGGAATCCAGTTATCATATCCATTGTACCCAAAGAGATCTGCAGGGTTTATGCAGTCTCTATCTTGGAAAGAGAATTTGAACTCAAAGAGAAGCAGCATCTACCAACCTAGAGAACTGAAACGGCCCTACTAGGTCATGGCTTCCTTCAGAATGATTCTCGGGGGGGCGGGGGGAGCCAGGAAGATAGCTGTATCCTGGTGGAATACAGAATTATAACCAGTAGAAGCCAAAAAGTTGCGAGATTAGTGGCGATGTAAAATAAAAACCAATGCATATCAAGGATTTGCAAGAGACTGGCATGGCAGGTGTCTCCCATCCATTTCAAAAAGGATCGAGATATTACCTTGTTTTCCGCCTCTTGGGTGAGTGAGCTTTAATGATATAAAATGAGAGACGATTCACCATCCTCGTGACGTGTCATTTAGGAGGACATTTACACATGATACAGACTGGAACAAGTAGAATAGATGCGGAGCAGAAGCCTCAGGTCTTACCTCTTGGAAAAACAAAGCTACTATTTCCTAGATCTGGCTTCCTAGATGGTTTCCTTTAGATTTCACTGAGCTTTTTTTCTTCCTGATTAGTGCACATCGTCGTTAAACTGCAAAGGAGAAATCCTTTCTAAACTTCAATATGTTTGGAATTAGATTCGCATCATATTTTCTGAAATTCCTAGGGCTTCTTATTTTTATCTCCTTTTGTTCCTTACATGCGAGAACAAATCCTACCTCCAAAGTAATAGCTATAGTGAAAACTAGATGAAATTATGATATATAATAGGCAATCATAAATAGCTTTCCTTTGTAAATAAAACACTATTTTTAAAAAGGATGTCAAAACTTAAGGTAAATATGTCATTATAGATCCAAAATTATTTTCAAATAATCTCATTCCACATGTTAAAGAGCAAAATAATCACAATACCATATATGTGTGTGTTTACATATATTCCTAGTGTTTTATTGAGTGATTCTAAACACTTCAGTTCTCCTTATCTTATTTGGTTTTAGCAACTACATCGAGGCAAATATTTGCTCATTTACAAGAAATAATCAGCCAGGCATTACCGGGTAGGTCTGGAATACCACTACAATTCGGATGGCTGACACAGGAGAATCTAATTCTAAATCAGACCGGACCCAAGCTATGTTTAAAATATGAAGCCATCCTGGCAATATAGTATGATTTTTATTGAAACATTTTAACAATGAAATTTGATGGCTTCCCTTGGCTTATCGGGCCTATAATCCTAGTTACTTTTCTTTATGACCTAACACATCTTAGGACTATTAAAGCTCTTGCTTTACCAAAGACTAAATAGTAAAGAAAGATAAGATTTACCTTTATTAAAGGGATGTGCTCAGAAATAAGGAAAGTTAGGATTCTTTAGTAATAAAGGTGATCTAGTAAAAACGGTAGCTGAAATGTTTGTGCATCAAGCCCTGAGCCCAACAAAAAGAGTTATTTACATCACTTTAATCCGGAGACTACCTTGTGAAGGGAAGACTATGAAAACAGCAGACATGTCACGTGAAACTCCCCAGGTCACACTGGAAATAAATGGTAAAGCTACAATCCAAAGCCATATTTGACATCTGTGTATGTTAATTGGATGTTTTTAGGTCAGAAGTCTGTAAGTGTGGTATCTTCAGACCATCAGCTCATGCAAGTTAACTGCTTAATTCATATGTAGAATTTTGCCATATGTCCTTCTAAAAAATAGCATGTCAGTAGTTAACTAAAACAAACAAACAAAAAAACCCACAACACAACTGGGTTTAGAATGGAAGGAGAGAATAATGAATCCTGTTTGGTTGAACATAGAAATTGTTTAATTATAAACTTTTCAGCACCAACACTTGTAGTAACATGCCGACTCCTCCTTTGGCAGGAGTTTTCTATAACAAACCAGTGGAATTGCTTTAGTTATGGGATACCAAATGGAAATGACATGAAACCCATGACACCTCCAACTGGGTTTCACAATGCACTTAATTCATGGCTTGTCTCTCACAGCTCTGCAAATGTCTGCACGACAACGTACAATGCTCTGGAACCGCTATAAAGTCACGAGACACTGGGGCGCTCTGGGTTTGATGGATACTTTGCTAACTCTAGAAGTATTCATGAGCCAGAAAAAAATATAGTAAGCCCAAATAGTGTGAAAGTCCATGACACGTTATAGCACACCTAATGGGGATATTAAATGTGATTAAGAGGTTCATTTTAAATGCTACCCATATTTAAATCTATAATTCCATTTGTAATCTCAGCTACTGAAAAGGCAGAAATCTACAGGGTGGTGGTTCAAGGACAGCCTGGATCAAGAGTGGACAGGGACCCCATCCTTACCAATTTCTGGGAGCAGTAATCAATTGTGCCATGAAAACCATGCGGGAAGCAGGAATAAGCAGACTAGATTCCGGGGGAGAGGAGGGGGAAACCCGGAAAAAAATGGAGAGACCTCATGTGAAAAGTAACTCCAAGGATGAATCCTGGAGCCAAGGCTCAAGCATTAGAGCCTGTCTTCCCAGCACGAGGTCCTGAGCTCATTGCCTGTATCACAGTCAGGCCCACTGGATTGCAGGGCAAGAAGACACAGAAATTGAAAGGAATAACAACAACAACAAAAAGAATCAAACATGCATTGTGAGTGGGGGGGGGGGGCGGGAGGAGCTGGTGTGTGAGAAGACCGTGGGGGAGTGCACAGCGAAAGAGCTCCCAGGACTGACAGAGAACAGCAGCAGGCTCGAGTCTCTGAATTAGCCTGGAGAGGCCAGCGGAAAGTTCTGCTCCGGGAGATGCAGAGGAATTGAAGATGAGAGGCAGTGGAAGGAGCAGCCCCCGCTGTCTCGCTTGGAAGAGCAAGAGAAAGAAGAAAAGAAAACAACCAGCATCATAAAGAGTGGTGTCCGCATCCCACTCACTCAGAGGCCAGGAGTCAGGAAAACAAGAGTGCGAGCAGCAAACACAGAGCAGAAGCTGCAGGAAGCAAGATCACTCAGGAGCTGGAAGAGCAAACCCAGGTTCCCTACTTTCTCTGCTCCAGGAGGCAGCCCAGGCCTGGTGCCATTGGCAGGCACACCCACCTTGACAAATTTCCCCTTGAGCCTTCGCTCTGAAAACCCAGCCCAGTGGGGTCCCTGACCTGCAGGGAACCAAGCGGAAGGAAAAGAAACCCTGTGTTTGGCTGAGGAGACCCAGGCTCTGTGTGTGGGAATGAGCTCTGAATGGGGCTTCTAGGAGACCAAAATCCTTCCCATTTTCTTTTTCTTTCTTTTTTTTTTTTTTTGGTGGGTCATAGGGCTTGAAGCTTGAGCTCTTCAGCGCTACCCGTGAGCCAAACCTCACTTTCCATTTCCTAGAGGTTAATTGGAGATAAGAGTCACAGATCCTTTTCTGCCCTGACTGGCTTTGAACCTTGATCCTCAGATCTCGGCCTCCTGAGAATCTAGGATGACAGGCGTGAGCCCCCGCGCCCAGCCCCTCTGGTTTTCTAAGTCAGCCTCTCTGTCTTTACACAGGTTTGGCTCATTTCTCTTGTGGAATCGTGTCACTGCAGGGGGGCTGCGTGTGACAGGTGTGGAGGGGCTGGGAGAAGGGAAGTCCTCATCTTTCCTCTAGAGATGCTCTTGGCCACCTAACCCCTCTTAGGATTCTCTGGGTCATGTCTCTCTCACGCAGGAGGGCTGGGCGGGGAGGAGTGCATTTAATCGAGGAATTGGAGTGAGTTTTCCCAGATTTGTTGTGCTGGAGTGATGGGGTGATGGAGGCTCACACGGATGTTGTAGAGACAGCAGATGACATGCCACAGGATAAGGAAGACTCGGGCATTCTAGCCAGAGTCAGCGTGATGGAAGTCCACCCTGGGTCAGTTTGGAACAGGGTCACGGGTCTCCTCCTGCGATCTCCTCCCTCTCCCCAGCACAGGAAAGGAGAAGACTGATCACAGAACCTGTTCAGCTGGGATTCCAGGGGCGCACAGGGAGGGAGCACAGGTGGGGACCATGACAGGACGTGAGCCAGAGGTGGTGGCGAGAGGATGGCCAGTTAGCTGGATGTGAAACCTAGCAGCGGAGGTGAGGGACAGCACACAGGGGTGAAGTGAGGTCAGTGGGGTTTGGGTCCCAGCAAGAAATACACTTGGGAGTTTGAGGATTCGTAATAACAAGACCTGAGGATGTGGAGTCTGATGTTTCCAGCATGCTCGCCTTGAAATGGAGGTGGGGGGGGAATGAAGCCTACTGACAGTTATGTAATGAGAGGAGGTCGAGGAGCAGAGAGAGAAGAGGTTGACGTTCTCATCCCTGGGAGGATTAAACTCAGTCAAGGATGAAGACAGAGGGAGAGAGGGAGAGGGAGAGAAATAGAGGGGACAGTGAACCAGGGATCAAAATCTCCATGAAAAGAGTGGAGATTCATAATAGCTTGCAAACTAAAACCAATTAGTTCACTCTCAGAATCCTTTATAGAGCTTTAGCTTTGTCTGTGACACAGCATACTGCTTATTAGTGTTGAACAAAAACCATTAAAAATACACACCATCGAACACCTTTGAAAAGTCCCCGGTGATATAAATTTATATTTTCACCTTTGTTGAAAATCCTTTATTTTTGCACATAGGTAATAGGGTAGTTTAACAAATGTGGGTGTGGGGATTGTTTTTATATATATTTTTATCGTATGTTTAATCATTGTTCTTCTTCTCTGGCCTGGACCATCTCAGGGCTGTTGGATAGTGTTAGTTGGTTTAAGTTCTTTGCTCAGGCTTTCTCTGAAACTGAATTTGGGTCCCACTGACCTTTAGCAGTGTAGGAGGTGATGAAACTGGATTTCTCTAAAGATTCAGCTCACAGAAGGCTCAGAGATGTGGGATTTAGTTCTAACCTGCTCTGTCTGCCTACCACTAGATACAATTATCCATTGTTAAAATGGCACGAGGGAGAAGATTTTATTTTGAAAATTATACCTACTCAGCCAGATGAGCTCAAATAAATAAGTCATTTTACTTTAAGCTTGAGGAAAAGAGTATGTATTTTTTAAAATATCTACAAATAATGTACTTCTTCTGACTTTCACATTTTACATAGACTGGCAACCGTGTATTTCAATTCACTGTGTCTGTCCTGTCTGTCACAATTTAGAAAAGGGAGTAAAAGGTATTGCCTGAACAGACCCCAGAGAAATTCAGTGATGGAATTTAATGCCATAAATGGGGATTAATGATTGTATGACGGGAAAATAGCTTTCATACAAATCAGTGAGGGTTTTTCTTTTCTTTTCTTTTCTTTTTTTTTTTTTTTTGGTAGCCCACCCTTGATAGCCTTCATGCAGCAGACAGAATTTAGTCCGCATCAAAATCACAAGGTCCATCATTTACAATCCTGATTTAAGGAAAAAGCAGTGAAGTAAATAAAGGCAGCAGAGTTTAAAAAACATGAATGAAGAGGTTTGCATTAAGTAATAAACAACAGTCATTCAAAACTGTCAGCATCGGCTGCCATTTTAAGGGTCAGTTGGCTGTTTCTTGGGCTCTCCTTACAGAGTGTAGAGTGCATTTTTGAGGTAGTCACGTGGGTGCTGGCATTTCAGGCATCAGAAGGGAGAAGCACACGGAGACTGTGTACCCTCCTTGCTACAAGTACCGGCTATTTGTGGGATACACTTAGAATTCATCCTTACATTTTTCTGCCTTGTGTTTCTGAGCAAGGTATAGAGCCACCAAAAGGAGCAGGATTCTTCATCTTCAGCAGCTCTGAGTGATTGTGGATCTCACGTCTAGCAAGGTCAAACATTATCTAATTGGGAAAGGAGTGAGCCAGAAGCATTCACAGTTACACCACAAGCTCCATGATCATCATTTACTTGTAATTATGTTTTAATAATAAAGCGTAGACATTCGTCTTTAAAGAAAAGCGATGTTTCAAAAATGGGCTTGGAATAGCAGAGGAACGACTCGTTTGTTTTCACCCTAACAATGTATCACGCCAAAATAATAATGATAATTAAAAAATCTGTGTTTGAAGAAATGAGGTCTCAAGGACAGAACATGGATGGGGCATTTTTTTCCACTTGTACAAGATCCTGAAATCCATTTGAGAGGTAACCAAGAGCTCAGCATCTGATTGCTGTCTGTGTGTCCTGGGTGTAGACTCAAAGACCAAAAGGAACAATCTCATTTCAATTAGCTTTAGAAAAAGAACATACAATCGGGAAAATAAGAATGGCACTCTTGTGATATTCTGTGTTATATCGTAAAAAAAAATGGCAAAAAGGAGAGACAAGCCATGAGCACTGAAACCAGGGGAGACAAGGTTAAAACCCAACTTTGCAATCCTGTGGTTGAGTTGAGCCTACTAAAATCTTAAGAGAGAGCAGTGGGAGGCCATTATGTGATTTTATTTGGTAATATATTGGTGTACACCCACCCATAACGAGAGTGTACCAGGAGAAACTGGACTGGAGATGCTTCTCTAACGATGACAGAAATGGTCTCTAAGCATGGACGCCACCCCCCCCATACACACACGTTACACAGCAGCATTTCTCAAAGTTAAAACCAGAAGGTAAGAATTAAATGCTACCAACTTCATGCAGGAAAGAGAATGTGAACATGGAGGTTCCTGGAAGAAACAAGAATGGCGTGTGTGCTCCAGGACTGAAATCAGTATCATGCTAGTCCGCCATGCCCGTGTCAGACCCAGCCAAACATCAACCTCAGTGGAGGGTTCCAGTGTCTAACATGGGAGATCACCCTAAGTTTCCACGAGGGAACGGTGGAGAAAGTACGGGTGGCAGAGGTGCCCAAGGGGGCGTTATTCAACCTTAACAAAGGAGGAAATACTTTTGTCCTCTCTGGCCAGTCAGGGAGACACTGTTCTCTTTTTTGCTTGACTTCTGATTGGTTTGTTGGAAGACATGACACGAACATAACAATGATCTGATCCCCTAGGAAAAAAGGAAAAGCACATCCTAACTCTTCTTAAATGTGGGTCAGCTTTGAAGACACCGACCTCCCTTGAAGATAGCTGACTCAACAAGCCAGAAATGCAAGGATAAATATCACATGACTTTCTCTGTATGAGATATCAAGAGGGAAATTCATTAAGACCAAGTATAGTAATGGTTTCTAGCATTAATCACACTGCTTAATCAGTGTGAAGTTTCAGTTTAAGAAGATGAGCAAGCTTGGGAGAAGGACTGTGGAGAATTTTGCCGACACTACGATTGTACTCCCTACACCAAGGTCTATGTTGAAATATATGTAAAATGGACAGAATGTAAAGCAGGTGCAATTTACCATAACAAAAAATGCTTCGACACACATCAGAGATAGCCTTAAAATGCAAGCATAGAATTCTGTGATAAACAGTGTTAGAATCAATACCAAAAATGCATATTAAAAGAAAGGGGAGACTTCCATTCATCCATTCACCACATTGGTTAATCTTCAGTGGCATTTGACTAGAAGCATTGGTGAACTTGAAGAGAAGTCTTCCTTTGGTGTGGACTTTAAAAGCAAAATATGCCCGAACTCATAACATCAAAATTACTCATAACCCCAAGATGTGACCCTTCATAGCTGGCCTAGAAAATACTTGGTCATGGTCATGTAAAGAAAGAAACAGAGATTCATGTTTGCCTTCAAATACTACTTTAAAACAATCCAGTGTCGATACCTTATTATTAAAGTGATGAATAGTATTAAATCTGCACTATGGACAGCTCGGGGGACAGTTGAATCAAAGGCTAATCACACACATGAGTGTTTATATGTAGAAAAAAAGAACCATTTCAAGACATATGGCTAAATGATAAAAGCATTTCTGAAGAAAGGATGTATCTATTAAACAGTGAAAGCACATACACACACACACACACATATATATATATATACACAAATAATTCTCAGATCCAAAATACATATTTCTCAAGTATGTAAGTGTTTAAGTTACTTTAAAATTAGAGTTGTAAAATCAACATTATGCCAACAGTTTTAGAAATCAAGGGATTTCTTTTCCAGCCTGCTCTATTTTAACCAAATATTTTATATATATATGTGTCTACATGATACAAAGTTACACATATATAAGTATAATTTTATGAATCTATAGCATTTATCATTTCAGATGATACATGCTCATTCAGTTGATGAACACTGAAATTCTTTGCTAGTCTTGATATTTTTTCTGTTGATAAACTATAGAAAAGGTTAGGATAATGCAGACAATGTGACAAATGTAATCTATAATACTTTCACAGGAAAAGCTAAAGCTAGAAGTACTGGTCAAAATTATTGAATGCTTTGCTGAGTGACATTTAAGAAGCAGTACAGCAAGGAGTTCTACCGGAAGTAATCATTACTTTTTGTATCACCAGGCCACGTTATGATGCTTGTTAACTTCTTAATTTTTTTTTTGACTCAGAAATTTCACTGCAGTTCAAATCACAATGGTCTCACTTCCAGAAGTGAGAAAAATCCCAACATCATGGTTTTCCAAGTATATCCTTTCTTGTGAAATTTGAATTTTGTATTATTATTCAAGGAGGAAAATTTTGTAAAATAATTGTGGAGTCATATGCAGTGAATGATATAGAAAACAGGTGTTACTGACTTTCATTGTTCTTAATTTTCCTTGAACTTCCTTCTTTTAAAATCTGTTTTACCCACCTTTATCAGCCTCAGTGAGGCGTTCATTTTGATAATTCCCTACAGGCATAAAATGTACCTTAATTAGACTCAGCTTCCTTCATCGTTCTCTCTGGAATGTCTTTGGCATTACTCTTACTATATTTTCATAGATTGCACATTATTATTGTTTTCTCAAGCGCTGTCTTCTTTGTCCACCTTTGTTGAGTGACAGCCACCCTCACAAATCTTAATACTCAGGCAGCTGAATATATTCTTGCAATCCAGTGACCCCTGTGAGATTGGCTCCCAAACAAGAGTTCACACACTGTTAAATTCTAAATCCCTTGCCCTGCTCACCTGTTCTGGCCAGTGCTTTCAGCTCTCATGGGATTCATCCATGTAATAATCATCTTGTTGCCCATTAGACGTGAACTTCCCTGGCCTACCTCAGCTTCCGAAAAGAAGAATACTCTCCCTTGTTACAACTCATGCTTCTTTTCCTTTCTTTCTTTCCTTTTCTGTGCGTTGCGGATCAGGCACCCATTTCAATAGATAAACTGAAGGCTGAAGTTCCAGGAGACAGCCTCTATTCAAATCGATGTACTCAGTACATACGGGCTGTGAAGTAGAATAGATTACAAACCCTAGCACCGTTAGTGGGGAAAGCGGAGAGGATTTTCCTGTCAAGGACTAGTTCTGAAACCTTCGCCCAGTCTCTGCTGCTCGGGTCTTTTGTCCTCTGAAGGACTGCACATCTGCCATCTGCGTGCTTTCCCGAGCACCTGGCTCTCACTGCTGTCCAAGTTCTCAGGGTAAATCTCCGCTGTGGTCTGCAGGTTCTGCTGGTGCTCAGGCTTGCAGGAGGCTCAGACTTCTCTTTGCACAGTCTGGGGCCACCGAGGTTGCTTGTTTCCTTGTGGCTTGTTTACCTGTTGCTTTTTTGTGTGTTGTTCACAGAAGTTGAATTTCATGATTCCGAATTGCCTTAGTGTAACAATGGAATGACCATAGCAGGGACACAGCTGAGGAGCTGAAGGGGTGGATGAAATTGTCTGGTAGTTATTAGGTACTGAAGGAGGGATAGAAAATTGTGCAAATGTACTTCCAACATTGCATTTTTTGGGGGGTATGAGATAAAGATGCTATTTCTTTGAAACATTCTCCAACACCAGTTGTATACCATTCTGTCCTCTCTCTCTCTCTCTCTCTCTCTCTCTCTCTCTCTCTCTCTCTCTCTCTCTCTCTCTCTCTCTCTCACTAAATCTATTGGTTGAAAACTATTCTGTAGGATGTGAGGCACTGGGGAGCTATGTAAATGATTCCACTGCAGGCTGATGAGTTAGCTCCGTGAGGATTCAGTGAACTACCAATGAGCTGGCCATAGTTCATTGCAAAAGGCAAGGCTCAAAAATGAAAAGGAGGATTTCAAGGGCATGCAGCTCAGTGGCAAAGCCCTTGCCTCACCAGTGCAACATCCTGGGTTCAAATTTAGTACTAAAAAAGAAAACAGGCAAAAAAAATTGAAAGAATTATTTCCAGGTCCCCATCACTCTCCTCATCTTGAAGTTGGTTTTGCAATTCTCTTCTCTCCCTGCCGCTCTGGAAGGACAGAATGCAGGAGACAGGAAAAGAAATGCTCATCCGACGATGTAGTTGATGTAGTGAGTTCCTTCATCTATGGGCATTTTGAAGCCCAGGTTCCGAAGCCACCTTTTCCTACCCAGCCGGCGTGGGTAAACCTAATAAACATCAAAGCCCCAGATGGAAAATTGACATCCAAAGAGACTAGTCTAGAAGCACACCATTTAAAAATGCAGCAAAAGAACTCATGTTGTTCCTAAGATCTTTCTTTCTCATACTTAATCAGGGACTCTAGTCTCTGTGATGTTGATTTTTTTTTTTTTATGAAAAGGAAGAAAGAAAAACCAGGATGTAACTGAGGCTCCTGAAGCATCCTAAGTGGTTTGTTGGTGGTTTTTTTTTTTTTTGAGAATTTTAAACTATCTGCAGAAAATACTTTGCCCATCCACAAGAAGTAGCTATTATAAAGTCTCCTGGACTGTGTTGGTTAGTGACTCGTTTAATAACCATACCCTGAGCCTCCGTGTCACCCATGTGGCCTTTCGTGAGTGTCTAAAGAGGACAGTAAAGCTGGGTTTTTGGAGATACCCTGGCTTGACTGCAGAAAGACTATTGAGCCAGTCACTCACGACTGGCTATTGGTTGAACTACTGACCTTAACAGTTGATGCAGCTTTCAGAAGTGCTTAACTTAGTTGCCGAGAGTAGCCTACCCTCTCGTGAGATCAGGATCGATACTTATTAAATACTTCATGAACTCTATTCATTTCTAAAACAGCCACTTGTCTGCCCTTCCTGTCATGTTCTGAATTAATTTGATATGTGATACAATTCTTACATTTTAGATTAGGTTACTGGGGTGCTGAGAGGGAAAAGCAAACTGGATGGCTTGGGAAATGGCGTCTGTGTGCTGTTTGTACTTCGCTTTGCCCTCGCGTTTTTCAGAACTGCTTTCTAGAACAGTTCCTGTTAGTGTCTTTCTTTCCTTTCATTAATTTTTTTGGTAATCCAAATCCCCATGAAAGTTTTTATGACCAGCCTTGGTTGTGAGGGGAGAGTAGAAGGGGATGAGGATAGTTTTTTGCTGACAGAAATTCGCGATCTCCCTAAAATACCTGCCACCAAACTAGAGTGGACATAACAACGTACAGAAGGTCATGATAGTGAAAAAACTGTTCACTCAGTGTTCTCTTCATTCTTTCACCTCATTGGAAAGCATCTGCAAGACAAAGAGGGGAATCTAGCCGAGAACACGTTTGTCTTCTTGGCTCTGTGAGATGAGATGTTCATCATTAGATTCCAGGCAGGATTATTTTCTGAAATTCTTCTTTTTTTTAAGTTTTAATAAACCTGATCCCATGGTAAATTGACCTTCTTTCTGGCCACCTCTTTTCTTCAGGATTTTGTGTATTGGCCGTACCGAGTCGGACAGTGTAAATTCTGTTGTGCTTATTGTGCACGCATATTTCCACATATTTCTGCAATGTACTTTGTTTTCTTCTCCCTCTCTTTTTTTTAAGTAACTAATGCTTTCTATAATACGTACTCAACTTCCTTAACAATTTTCAAGCAGTGTTGGGGTATTTTTTTTTCTAATGAATCAAATCGGCCAATTCCTTCTGAGTGAATTTTTTTAAAAAAGCCATTTCCCCTGTGTAGCCTTCTTGTCGATGGCATCCCTTCTAAGATCCTCCCCTCCCCCTACAAACTGCCAGGAGAATTACTATTTCCTCGGTGTTGTGTCACATCCTGAGCTCCTTCTTGGGTGAATCGATTACGATTTCTCCTCCAATTCTCCGCCCCGTAAGATTAGGGAGCATTTTGTTCTCATCTGAATGAGGCACTGCCCACGACCAGACACTGAGTCACGCTGTGAAGGTTGCACCTGCATGTTCTGGCCATAGTAATGGCTGAGCTGGTTCATTCCAGCGCCACCTTCTTCCAGTTGGGGAGTCAGAGTGTTTCTTCCCCAACATGGCTGAATCCTTGAAGGCCAGGGACATAGCTTGAATGGTTTGGTTTTGTGTTGCTTTTGCCAGACACATTGCTTAATTCCATTAACTCAGGAGGACCCGTGTGATATTTCAGGGAAGGTGAGGAGAAAAATGTCCAAGGGAAGATGTGTGAAGGTAGATGGAGGGGTTGGAAAGAGCTGTCCGACGGCAAACATGACATCTCACTTAATCACCATCTTCACAAAGGACGGCGAAAGCTTCTTTCGAAATCCATTTCTTCCATCTCCATCTCCCCTCCGTGTACCCTGAACCCCTTTGCTTGTTTTCCTGAGATTTCTGAAATTATCCACAAGCTATTTTCACCCCCAGCTCATTTCATCGATAGGATTCTCATGGATTCATCCTCGGGAAACATTTTTATTTTTACTATTTTATCTGAAAGAAAGGAAATAACCTATTATCACTGTGAATAACGCAGTGTAATGGTGGGGCGGTGTGTACTTGGCACAGTTATAAATAAGCCTTGGAAAGCACTTTTTCCCTCCCTTGTATTTTAAATAAAGGCTACAGACAGCCACGAGAAGGATGAAGTCGTGTTAATATCACAAGCTGTTACCCACCTGCACTCAGAGCCGCCTTAGGGCGGCAGCTGTCTGGGCTCCGGCAGGCACGTGGCTGTCTGTCTGTCTGTCTGGAGCCCTGTGGCTTAGGCAGAACATGAAGAGGCCGGGCTTCCACCAGGGGTCTTTGTTGATTGTGCCTCCAAGCATCAGGCTCTGAAGAGGGGTGCGGTGTGAAGTTTTGGGAGGATGATCGGAAGCCACTCAAGTAAGAGGTAGAAAAGAAGGAAGGGAGGAAGGAAGGAAGGAAGGAAGGAAGGAAGGAAGGAAGGAAGGAAGGAAGGAAGGAAGGAAGGAGAAAGATGGAAGAAGGGGAGCGTTGAAGAAATGATGGGACAGTGCCTTGTGCCCCTTCTGCTTCTGGACCTAATGAGGTTGGCACAGCTGTCCGTTCTTCTTCAGATTCGGCATGTGTGAGCCAGGGAAGGGTTGGGGGTGTGGGGGTCATGAGACTCTCCTTCCCCAAACCCCCTTCCATAGGGACAAACAAAATGCAACATCCATGTCTCATTGATTCCTTTTGGCAAATATTAGCTGTGAAAATATTAACCGAGTAGGAGCGAGTATCTATCCAGGGAAAGCTGTGTGGATTAGACCTAGGAGAAAATAAAATAAAGAAATTGTACACCTGGCCATTCCCTGGCCTTTGTGGAACGGGATGTTTCCTGGACTTGCTGTTCATTGCTCTCCACAAGCACGACGGTTCTCTGGAGAACTGTACTTCGGGATCTCTGGATGTCTCTGGAGGCGATTCCAAAACCTTCGCTATGTGATTTAAAAAGGGAAAATGAGCACGCCGAGGAGACATATTAGGTGCAGATGTAAATCCAACTCTCAGTCGGCCTCAGACGGGTCTCTCGCAGATGCACTGAATTTCAAGCATTGGTTCAGCGTGGCTGATGACAAAGATTGGCTCCCGGCCCTGAGCACTTCCTAGACGAGGCCCTGGCCCACCTTTACCTGCCCGAACCTCTGTCCTACGGTGACCACGTAAGACGCAGACCACAGCATTCGTTCCACCTGAGGAGGACTGAGAAGGAGAGGAGGGGTATTAGAGGATGGGACCACTTGTTCTCAAGAGATAAAACAGGAAATCGTGTGTCAGGGCCTGTTCACCAGAGCAATCTAAACTGTTCTGCCTTGAACAAACAAACAAAAAAAAGAAGATGGAAGTCAAGGTAGAAGAGGCTTTTCTGGAGGCTGAAATAAATTGGAAATAGAGTCCTCGGAAGGTGATTCTGCTTAGGAGATCCAGAATGTCTTTGCACATGGCTACTGACATGAAAGGGCCAAAGGTCTGTATGTCTGCGTCTGGGCTCTGAGAAGCAGATAGTGAGATGGGGTGGTGACAGGGTGGGTGGGGATGCAAACCCCGACAAGGAGGAAAATAGTTCACGAGACTCTGAAATGGCGCACATCTGCACCTCCTTTCTCCCGAGGACCAACCACATCATCATCTCTTGAGTAAAGATGGACAGTGGTCCCTTTCCCTTCTTCTGTGCTGCAGGCACCAAGCCTTATCATCTTTCCCCTGGCTTCCTCAGGCAGAACCACTCACGCCTGGGCCCACCTCAGCCTGACAAATGTCTGTGCCTGCCATTGCTTCTGTGGAACAGTTGTAAAAGCCACTGTCTAATGATCTTTCCAGCTACCACTGCCCTCCTGAAAGTTCAAGCAGCTTGCTCAGTGTCCTGCCCCCATCTTGTCAAGAAGTGCAGATTCCTTACTCAGAAGGGAGGTTCTAATTGGATGCACTGGACCTTGACTGGCTTTTCCGTGCTACGTTCAGGGTAAAGGTGAACCCGTGGCGATGTTTGTCTAGGAAAACAAGAATGGAATGTCACTGATGGAGGAATTGTAAAGAGCATATATGTCCTCTGGAAGTTATGTGCTTAATGAATTCTCCATGATCTGCCCTTTGTGATACCTGATCCACCACCAAAAGGAAAAACAAAGAAAACAATCCATGATGAATTCTTTCTGCCCTCTACATCTTGAGTACTTGTGTTCATATTTTTAAGATGTGTACAATTTGAGATATTTTAAAATATGTTTGTATGTATACCTATATAGAGATATAGATATTAATCCCAGATTTAAATTTTGTAACAGGTAGCCTTCTGCCGTAGAAGTCCTCCATTGTTTGAGAACTCAGACAGAATTCCTGTGGAATCATCTGAGCAGGCAGGAAGTCGATAAAAGTAAGTCTTTCCTTGTTTCCTCCTTACCTGACGTCTCAGGATGCCAGAAGGATGGTTTAATGTCTAGTGGAATGTGCTTTCTTCTCAGACCTGGACAATGTGTGTAAAGCCATCGTTTCAAATAATCACTGATGATTTTTTTCTTGATGAGTAGAGATTAATTCATGTGGCACAGGCAAATTCTTAGAAAATGCTTATTGTTGGGAAAGCTACTGCTTTTTGAAATTTTATACCACATACACAGACTCGTGCATGCACGCACACTCACACATACACACATATACAGACACACACACACACACACGAATATACACAGGTTGACAAGTAATACTGAACAGCTTCACCAAAAGTCATTGTCTACCTGGGTTTCCAAGTGTGAGCAGTTTAAAAATTGCAACTATATTAATTCATTTAACTATGTTTTGATACTAGGATGAGCCAAGATATTTCCATGATGAGGGAAGGAAGGTGTTGCCGAGTTTCCCTTAAGGAAAGACTCTTTTGTACTTGGCCCAGTTTCTGAGAGCCATAATGATATTTTAATAAGTAATGGGCTATAGTGTATCTCCTTATTCTTTTTTCTGGGAAGTAGAAATGTGGTTAACAAAAATGGAGAAGTAAGACTTTGAAGAGTGAAATGTACTGAATGCGAAGTGGAATTCTGTTAAAGAAAAAAACAAACAAACAAAACAGCAGCAGCAGCAATAAAAAACCCACTTTTTCGGAAAGAATCCCATGAGTTGAGCATGTCAGTGTGTTGCCTAAGAGTGTGGCGCCCTGTCTTACACCTTTCCTATTAAAAATGCTGCAGTTCACCTTTCTTGCACCGTTCCCCTAACAAGCAAGTTGACATTAAGTCCTTATTCTTGAGAAATTGTAATATGGGGGCCGTGCGTGGTGGGGGTCAGTTGGCAAGGAAAAAAAAAAGAAGAGCTCTTAGCATCCTGCCCTCTGTTCTATCCTTTGTTCATTTTTTTAAAAATCCTTGATCTACGCTATTCTTCTTAATGAGTTGTTTGATTATCTGTCCGGAACTAAGCATGCTTGAGTTCTGAAATACTCTGCAGACATAGGAACGTAAGAACTAGCGGTGAACTTGAAGCAGACTGGCCTCAGAAAGTCCTCGATCGCTGGCACAAATAGTTTAGTTTGTCTACTTTGAAGCAACTTGTGGAGGGGCTAGAATCTGCGTATGGTTTAGACAACTCACACGCCTTAAAGCAAAGGAGGGTTCATGCTGCTCCAGTACTTTTTGCCTCCTGTCTAAAATACCCCAACTCAGGTGAAAACTCTGATAACAATGCACTAAATTCACCCCCTGTGTGGCCAGAATCCATGTTGCTCCTTTGAAAGAGACTCGACTTATTGATATTAAATATGCTACGTTGGGTGGAGGACGTTGGACTTTAAACTCATAGGGAATCTCTCTTAACCAACCCACTCTTCCAGGTCCATCATTGGTGGGCCAGAGTGAAGGAATGGGTTGCTTTTCTGTTTCCCCCCACAGATCCTAAAATGTTCAAAATTTTGTTCCCATAATCTGTGATTCATGGCACCCTTAATTTTGATTTATATGACCCTATTATTCATGATAAAGTGGGGGGGAGAATTCACTTTTTTTCCAATTCAATTTTAAAAATTAGGGCTAGCAGTGATGGAATTTAAAATCAAATTATCCTGTCAGAGTGACAGATAAATCTCAGGAGTTTCTAATGAGATTTTTCCCCCCACAGTCCAGTGTTGAGGTCTCTCTTTCTCAGACTATCTCAGTCCAGGTTTCTGACAGCGAGTGACAATGAAATGTGCTTCTATTTGAGGTGCTTTGGTTCTTATTTAGAAATTTGAGGGTGACTTACTTCTTATATTCCTAGGTAAGAGGAGGAAAGGCATATACATGTTCGGACAGGGGCCATGTTGGTAATTGTTTTATAGGGAACTAATCATGCTATGCTTACATGTGGATTCATGTAGTCTATCAACTCTCTCCTTTTCTTTCCCATGGTATTTTTCCTAAAGAGACTGTGGGCGCTGATATAGATACAACACTGTGTGCTCGCTACTATTTCAGTTTTCTTTCTCGTGCTGAACAGAATCCACAGCCTCTTGTATTTTTGGAGCTCTGGGTAGAACTCGATTGTGTTTATTTTCCCATTTTTTAAACCACCTTTAAGTAGATGTCCAAAGGAGTCCTCATGTCACAAAGCAGTTTAGGAGTGGGGTGTGTCTCCATCCCTGTGGCCCCTCACTTTGCCTCTAATGCTGTTGTCTTTGCTCTGAATTTGCAACTGCGTTCTCAAGTTTTTGGTTGTGGAATAAATGACTCTGGCTGATTCCTGACAGGTGCAGCTGGTGTCAATTTTTACACGAAATAAGGGATGTGCACAGTATTTCTCTAATAGACATGTTCAACAAGCTGTATATTTAAAGATACTCCCTAAGATTACATCCGAGTTCAGAGGAGAGTGACTTGGTGTAGAACAGGTTGTACTATGAGGTAGATTATACAGTTAGCCCGGATCAGTAGTTCACATAATAAAATGCAGTAGTTTGCATTGCCAGCCCTGTACAGGATGAAGGAATTGCTATTTCCTTTCTTTGTACATTCTTCTTTTCCTCCCTCCCGACCTTTGAATTACCCCAGAGAAAATTCTTTAAAAAAAGTTTTTTTTTTTAAAGAGAGAAAACAACAACAACAAAAATAAAACATCATCAACAACCCTACATCCCTGAAGTCGAGCCCTGCTTCTTCCTTGGGGTTCTGTGTCTGCCCATTGGCACAAGCCCTACAAGGGGAGCATGAACAGTGAGTCTGCCCTGAGAAGATGGCTACTCAGTTATTACTTGAAAACAAGATACGGAGAGTCTATTCCGGTTAAAACTCAACTAGCACTTGCTATTCAGGAGAACATGTGGCGAGAAGAAACCTCAGTCCAGGCCCTGAAGAGCCGCACATACTGGACCATAGTTCAGTGTCTTAGTGAAAGAACAGAAGGAAGGGCAAATAACACAAAATGAAGAATGAATTACTTAAGATTAAACAGTGGCTCTTACGCAAAGAGGCTACACAGAGAGCTAATGGCAGGCGTTTTCTGCAGACAGATGGAAAGCTCTCCTATCCCACCAGCACTGATGTGATGAAGTCTTGGTGAAAGATTCATTCCCCCCCCCAGAAACATTTGCATATAAATATAAACATCATTACTAGGGGCTAATTGCCCCGTAGGAACTAAAATGTGTGAATTAGCATCTTTAGTCGTTCTTCTTCTTCTTTTTTTTTAAAGTATCTCTAACACGCATCATATTTGGTGCTGCATGACTGCAGCAGATAATTACCACCATTAAGAATCTCAAACGCAAAATCAAAACCATTTGAAATGGCTTCCAGGGCAACGCAGCACAGTGAGTAGCCACCAAAATGAGTTTGGGAGGTTGGCACTCATGCATATTCATAAGGGCACTTAATTCCACATTGATCGTGGGGGGCTTCAGAGAGCTTGTCGAAAGAACAGGCCCCTCCACCCCCCCAGAAAAAGACCAAACAGCAGAGGTAGGGAGACGGAGCTATGGATCCCCCCGGCAGGAGGCAAGGAATCACACTTCCAGAGGGATTTCTCCTGGCTGTTGAGAGGGATGGTGGTTTCTGGGAAGCCATCCTGGGGTCACATGATTTCCCCTTTCTGCCTCACTCCCCGTGTGGAGCCAGAAAGAAAGGTCAGGGCTCTGGAATCGTCCAAGGATGGGTTCCTGGCAATGGATTTGGAGAAGTGGGGCTTGCAGAGTGGTGGGGTGAACTGTCCTCTCTACAAAGAATATGAGGGAAATGGGAGAATGTACCAGGAACAAAGAATGGAAGAGAGAAGAGGGAAGGAGAGGGAGGGAAGGAGGGAAGGAAGGAGAGAAGGAAGGAGGGACAGAGGGAGGGAAAGTGGGGAATGGAAAGCACCTGAGAAGACCCAGCTGGCCGTGGTGGACAGATGGAGGGTGTGACCCCAAACCCGACCTCTCTGAAGGAGACTGCCAAGCGCTCTGCACACAGTCGCCGCCCAGTTCCAGCCTTGTGCTCACCAGGCCATCTTGCTGACACTCCGATTCTTAAAAAGCCATTCCCACCGGGCCCAGCAAATGTGTATTCTGTTGGAACAAATCTGTTAAATTATAGAGTAGAAACCTTTGCAAATGTTTCGGTTTCAGGTTTGCACAAAGCAAACAGTATCGTATTTGAAAGCAGACCTCCTTGGTGGAATAACGCTTCTACATCTCCAGGCACTGGACTGCTTTTCCTAATCCTCATCTCTTGCCTCTTGAGGCAAGGATGCTTGAAGTTCTCTGAGAGAGAGAGGGGGGGGGAGGGGAGAGGAGAGAGGGGGGAGAGGGGAGAGGGGAGAGGGGAGAGGAGAGAGGAGAGAGAAACAAACATTATTAAAGAGATGGCTTATCAACCTAAGATGCTAACCCCTGACATCCATTCCTTCTCCTGCCTTGCAGGATTTTTCTCCCCTATAATCTGCCATCGCTACAAGGAAACAGGAATTGTGGCTCTTATTACGTGGTGAGCATTTATTTAGTGAGTGTTTGTCCTCCCTGTAGTGACATTTAGTTAATCATCAGGCTGAGAAGATACCGTAGAAAAATATATTTGCGGTGTCCACAACGTTCTGGAAATGAAAACATGAACCACCCTCAGTCACCTGTTACCAAACTGTTGAAGCAGGAAAGCCATGGCATCAGTCCCCTGAAGAATCACCAGGTAATCTGAATCAAAAGGTGTCGCTCTGGTGCCCCGAGGAGGCAGACCATACCATAGCAAATGTCATACCGTAGTAGCCGTGGAAACGCTTTTCTCAGCTATTAAAGCCTAAAGACGTGGTCACTTCTATGGCATGTTCACAATCAACAATGACCCATGGCACAACCGCTAAACAGAAATAATAGCACCCGCCAATGCTTGTATGAGGAGAGAAACCTCCTTCTTGGTTGTCGGATATCTTCTGTCACATTTTGCTTTTCAACGCAGCCGATATTTTCTTCAAGTCTCCAGTCACGGCCTGAGCAGTACACGGCCTTGAATCCTCGCCACCCAGGAGGTGGAGGCCTGAGGATGGAGGTTCAAAGCCTTCTCAAGTAGGAAACTCTGTGGACCTCTTATATCCAAGTAAGCAGGAAAAGCAGAAAGAGCAAAGGAAGTGAAGGTGAGGATCCATGGAAGAGTTCCAGCCTTGAGCAAAAATACTAAGAGACCCTGTGTTTAATCACCAGCACTGCTAGCTCACAAACCAACAAACAAACAAATAAATAACGTGTTGGTAAGGGAAACACCCAGGCAATGTCACACACCATCATGTGCATGTAAATACAGAATGACTTTCTGAAAAAGCCACGTTACTTTAGTCCAACCGGATCTTGAAAATCCTAGAGGAATTAGACACTCTAGGTTCACAAGGCTATTTTTCATGTCACTAGTCAAGAATTTCAGAGAAGCCCTTACAAAGAAGATGGTCATTATGAAGAAAAATGTCATTTAGGTTGAAGCAGGTTTCTTTTTTAGAGATTCCTCCTCTTGGGTGAGATCCCAACAGCCACAGGACGTATCATCCCTTTGTTCATTCCCCCATTCCAGTGTGCCGGTCCCGACCTTGATTTATAATCTTGCCTGCTGTTCTCAAGGTCTGTGTGTCACAGAGGCTCTGTTAGAAAATTGCCAGTGTCTATAGAGAGAGACAAAGGTGTTCTCAAGTTTCTATGCAGGGAGGAATTGGAAAAGGCAATGTCTATGCAGCCCCAATCTAGTTTGAATCTCCACACACTTGTAGTACAGAAAAAATATACATATATGTGTATATATATGTATATATATTTCAGCAACTGAGAGTTGTAGCTATCTGTTCAGTTAGCATGAAGTTGTACCCTAGAAGTAGAAGGGTAAGGAACTTGGATGAATTGAATTGAATGAATACTCTCTCCTCTCAGGACTGATGGGAACTAGGTAGGATTGTCACAGAAAAAGAAAAAAAAAAGAACAGAGAAGAAGGAACATGGAAACATGTGGGGCCCCGGAAGGAGCGGCAGGTGTGCTGGAAGTTTCTGGAGCCCAGGGAGAGTTTCAGGCTGGGAAGAGTTTCTTGCTGCAAATCTTACACGTGTACATGATGGAATCGGCGTCTTTTGAGGCGTAGAACGTGAAACGGCACGGTGTCTCCTTCTTTGAGTCATCTTCATATTGGTCAGAATTTGTGCGTTTTTTTTTCTTTAAGGTAATTTTGGGGGGCCTTGGGGCTTCGAGGGATGGGAGTTCTCGGGAGGTAGAACTCAGAGACTCATGCCTGCCTGCTAGATCCCTTGAGCCACATCTGCGGAAACTTTCGCCTGTTTCTTTATTTTTTAACTTTTGTTTATTTTTTTTTTAATTTTCATTCCGTTTTAATTTTTCCAGATAAGCTCTTTTTTTGTTTTTGTTTTCGTTGTTGCTCAGACCACCTTCAGAAGGGGGCTCTCTCAACTATGCTTCCCACAGAGTCAGAATGACAGGCGTGGGCTACCGGGCTTGGCTGACACCAACGACCTCTGTTCTACCATTCTGTGCCATCTCCTTCACCACCGTTGTGTACCACCTTGTTAATTTTCATTTCATAAAGCCATGCAGCTTTGATGATTTGTGACTGTGTAATGTCATAGACTGTAGTAATTCTGTGTGCGTGTGTGTGTGTGTGTGTGTGTGTGTGTGTGTGTGTCTGCGTGTGTCTGCGTCTGCGGACCTCTTCTGAGTCTTGAGCTCAGCATTACCATTCTTTTTTTTCATATATTTTTATTGTAATTAATAGAAGGGTTACATTATATTCACCAGATAAAAGGTGCATTAATTCACATACATTGATAGCCTTTCTCATGTCTTGGTCCCCATTTCCCTCCTGCCACCCCCGCCCCTCACCTTGTTTTCCCCCCTTCCCTATCCAATTTCAAATAACCAAAAATGCATATATACAATATATCAGATAACAAAGTGAGATACTGTAACAATATGAGATAACCAAGGGACAGCAAAAGAGATGAGAGATAACATAGTACATTAAGGACAACAATCACTCATTATATGGCTTATGTTTCTATATCCTAGAGATCCTTTCATTTAGCGTCCTACTATATGGCCTTATGTATCTAGGTTTTGCTCTATTGAAAATATCTGCTAGAAGAGTCCAAGGTTTCTACTAATTTTGACAAATGAGGGGAACCACTGAGCCTAAGTTCCTTTGAGTCTGGCTTACTTCACTTAATATGATCTTTTCTAAGTCTTTTCATTTCCTTACAAAGGGGGCGATGTCATTCTTTCTGACAGCAGCATAGAATTCCATTGTGTACAAATACCACAAGTTGTTGATCCACTCATCAACTGAGGGACATCTAGGTTGGTTCCATATCTTTGCTATGGTGAATAGTGCTGCAATGAACATTGTTGTGCTGGTGGATTTAGTATGTCCTTGTTTCTGGATGGTTGGGTAAATGCCAAGTAGTGGAATTGCTGGGTCATAGGGGAGCTCTATGTTTAGTCTTTTGAGGACCTGCCTTACTGCTTTCCATAGTGGTTGAATGAGTTTGCACTCCCACCAACAGTGTAGTAGTGATCCCTCCTGGCCACATCCCTTCCAGCATCTGTTGTTATTAGATTTCTTGACCCTGGCCATTCTAACTGGAGTGAGGTGGAATCTTAGAGTTGTTTTGATTTGCATTTCTTTTGTGACCAGAGATGTTGAGCATTTCTTCATGTGTCCATAGGCCATTCTCATTTCTTCTTCAGAGAAGACTCTCTTTAAGTCTTTGGCCCATCTTTTAATGGGATGGTTGTTTCTTTGGAGACTAGTTTTGAAGTGATTCAATTTTTTGAGCTGTTGATATATTTTAGATATGAGGCCTTTGTCCGTTGTATGGTTAGTGAAAATCTTCTCCCATTCTGTAGGCTTCCTAATTAATTTACTTGCTATGACTCTGTATTTAAAGAATCCTTTAGACTCTACTCCCAAGCTCCTTGATCTGATTCAAAACTTTGGAAAGGTAACATGGTATAAAATTAACTCAAAAATCAACTGCCTTCCTCTGTGCCAACAGTGAGAGGAACGAGGCAACAATCAGGAAAGCAACTCCTTTTGCAATAGCCTCAAAGAAAATAAAGTACCCAGGAATTATCTTAACTAAGAAAGTAAAAGAACTTTTGATGAAAACTTTAAAACCCTAAAAAAGAAAATTAAAGCAGAACTGAGGAAATGGAAAAACCTCCCATGCTCCTGGATTGGAAGCATCAACATCGTGAAAATGACAATCTTGCCAAGGGCTATCTACAAATTCAACGCAATACCCATCAATATCCAAATGTCATTCTTTAGAGAAGTAGAAGAGGCAATCCAAAATTTCATATGGAATAATAAAAGACCCCGTATAGCAAAAACACTTCTTAGCAGAAAGAACAGCGCTGGAGGAATTTCAATACTAAACTTTAGACTCTATTACAGAATTATAATTATCAAAACAGCTTGGTACTGGCACAAGAACAGGCCTGAAGACCAATGGAATAGAACTGAGGACCCAGATATTAAACCACAGACCTATGGCCACCTAATCTTTGACAAGGGAGCCAAAAAAATAGAATGGAAGAAAGACAGCCTCTTCAACAAGTTGTGCTGGCAGAACTGGTTAAGCACCTGCAGAAAACTAAAGTTGGATCCTTCTTTGTCACCCTGCACTAGAATTAACTCCAAATGGATCAAAGACCTGGAGGTAAAAGCCGACACACTGAAAACTTTACAAGAAGGAATAGGAGATACACTAGGCCTCCTTGGCACAGGTTGAAACTTTCTTAATAAGGACCAAGAATCACAACAAATCAGAGACAGCCTGGATAAGTGGGACTGCATTAAACTGCAGAGCTTTTGTATGGCAAAGGACATTGCATTGCCGTTCTTGATTAGCTCTTTCATTCTAAGCTGGTGCTCTAGCATTTCAGTCACACCTCTGTTTCTGGCTTTCTGCTGCTCCACTGAACATAAATGTCTCCCAGACTTTTCTGCCTGGGCTGGCTTCTTCATCCTCTTGAGAAACTGAGATGAGAAGTGTGAGGCACCGAAGTCCAGTCCTGGTGATTCTTGTCTACTGTCCTCCATCTTCCCAGGGCTGAAAGCCTCCTGTAAAGTTTCCCTTTGAGCAGTAATTCCTGTTCCCTGAGGCTGAGTGTATACTACGGCATCTTATCCCCCTCCTGTGACTGTGCAATACCCAGACAGGCTACAGCTGAGTTTTAGATGTGAAATTCGCATGAAGAACCCATTGACATTTTAGCACTTAGGGAAATACAAGTAGTACTCCTAATTAAAGCTATACCATGACTCTAGTTATATTGAAGTAGGATATAGGCTTAAATAACACATATTAATAAAAACAATTGCCTGTCATTCTGTTCTTGTGAGAATTAGGAAACTTGCAATTCAAAGTGAGTTGTGTCATGTGTCTGTTGAATAGAGCTAATGAATGGCTTCCCATCTGTAAACATCAAAAATACATTTGGTTTTGGTTCTTTGGGGTTTTTTGTTGTTGTTGTTGTTTGTTGGTTTTCCTTTGAGAATTTCTAATAATGTTCTTTCCATACTTCACACCTGATACAATTACTTCGGGGGAAACTTATGTTCTAGAGCTGCTATGAGCTTCTAGCCCCTGTCTTTCAACAAAGCACTGACTTAAAATACCTTGGACTCATTTCTTCCCATAAGACAGTCCAGGGTCAAGGCTAATTCACACCAAGGTTCTGGATATGTTTTGTAGGCACCTGTCGTGATTCTATAGTATTTACTCGTATCCATCTCAACAACCTTCTGACATTCCACCCAAGAAAAGGTATGGTGGGGTCGGGAGACAGGTTAGAAAGGTGGAGATAGAATGCAAGAGAGGAGTGGGAACTCCCCTGGTAAAAACACAGGATGCCCAATCAATGTGGATTTCAGATAAACACTGATTGTTAATATATTATTGATATTGTGATTTAGAAATCACCAAAGAAATAGCTCCTGGGACATGCTTATAATGAAGAGTTTGTATTTCCTGTTTACATGGAATTAAAATTCAATAGAGCATTTTTGTTGTTTAATTGCACAATCTGTCTACCTGATGGATCTGAAGATTGTATCCCCCGGTTTCATCTTGGGTGGGATCCGAGAGTGATTGCATTTCATATGCATTCAGTTCAGGTAAACCATATTCATTTTCCAGCAGGAGGTGATCATCGATCTATGAAAGGCCCATCTCTTGTTTTATTCATTTGATCATTCATTCATTCTGTTTTTATTGATTCCCCAATTTCATTTCCCTCTTTACCTCCCCTAGAGTGATGCATCCTAAACCAGTGTGTGTGTGTGTGTGTGCGTGTGTGTGTGTGCGTGTGTGTGTGTGTGTGTGTGTGTGTGTCTGTCTGTCTGTCTGTCTGTCTGTATCTGTGTCTGTTTCTGTGTCTGTGTGTGTGCTCAGAGCTTAACCCTAGCTTCCTCCCTCTTGAAGGCAAGCACTTTACCCCTTGAGCCACACCTCCACTTCAGCTTTTCACTGTTTAATTGGAGCTAAGAGTCTCAAGAACTTTCCTGCCTAGTCTTCCTTCAAACCAGGTTCTCAGATCACAGCCTCCTGAGCAGTTGAGATGACAGGCGGAGCCGTTTCATAGGTGCCTGGCTTAAATCACTTTGAAAGGATCTGGTTTGAGTCTTCCTGCTTCTCTCTCTCTCTCTCTCTCTTTTTTAGTGTTTGTCCTCATTTTTTATTATTAAGGAGTTTATTAACATTGATTTTACATCATATTTCAAATGACGTGTTTAACAAGTATTCAAGAAGGGAATCTCTATATAAAATCACTGGTACTTAGATTTTAGAATATAATTAAAATTAGGCTGAGGGTTTGTATGTCATAGATACATAGTAATCTATGTAATGAAACATTATGTCTATAGAGTCATAAATTTTTATGTCTATGTAGTTGTGTTTATATTTCCAATACCATGTCCATAGCATTGCGTATGTAAATATTGAGTCCTCGTTCTTGTACTGTTTGGATCTAATAGCCACATATTAAGGATACCATGTTCCTTTTGTTCCTTAGGTCTTGACTTGTCTCACTCAACAGGGTTTGCTCTAGATTCATCCACTTCCCTGCATATGCCATTATTTTATCTTGTGTGTTGGCTATATAGAAGTCCATTGTATATATATACACAACGTTTTCTGTATCCATTCATCTGTTGTAGGGCATCTGGATCGTTTCCATCTCCTGGCTACTGCACTATTCCTCTTTCTTTTTACAGCTCCTCAGCTCTTCATCTCTCTGGAATGTTTGTTCAGTCCACCTCCTTGCTCTAATTCACTTACTACACACATGGTAAATAGTGAATTCCTTGCATGGACACCTTCTCTCACCTTTGGCTTTGCTTTCACTTATAGCTCATTTGATGGTTATTTATAACTTGTCTGTCCTCAGGAAGTTGCTACACAGTCATGAACGGGATCTTTCTTTTACTTAAATGGGTCTCTTTTCTTTCTCATTGTCTTTTCAAGTACCTAGAACCAGGCCGGTGGTAGATTGAGGAAATAGAAAGGGCAGTGAGCAAATGAGAAGATGCACAGAGTCACCCTGGCGGATATGTGTTATAAAACGAGTCTTCTGGGGTTCTCATTTAAGACAGGTGTCTGGGGTATGTGACGCATTACTCTTCTGTATCTTGGACGAAGCATTCTATTCCTAATTTCACCGGGTAAGACTTTGCTTTTCTAGACTGATAGTGACAGGCATGAGGGTTCCTTTCTTGTCAGCCTTTTCTGCTTTCACTTTTCTTTTATGTGTTCTTGTATCTGAGTCTTAAAACCATGGGACTGTATTTTGTGCCAAGTCAAAGGAACTGCACAGGGTTATGTTTTTAGACCCTCTACTCTTGGCATCATCTCCTTATGAACCCTGGAGAACTCCATTGCTAGGTTTTACTGACACCCTAATTAAATTTAAGCAAAGAGAGACAAAAACAACATCACCACAGGAATATGAATTATAAAAGAGGGAGACAGACAGAGCCTTTCCTGGTATGATTCTTTGCACAGACATTAGCTTCTACAGTCTAATACTATACAATGAAAAGAGAGCTTGCTGTATCTATTAGTGGAACAGGACACTAATAGGTATTTAAAGGCACTTACGTAAAAGGGTTATAAGCATTGTGCAGATATTCAGGTTTGTGGTTTAGAATTTTTCTGCCTCTTGACATATTTTGCTAATATAATCTGGAGCTGAGACTGCTATCTGGTCCCTGAAATTATCATTTCATATCTTCTCCCATTTAATGTAATGGCACATGTAAAAATGTCCCATTTTACATACATCTGTAATTATTATTCGCTCTGAAACTTAATCATCTATTATTAAACTATTTTAAAATAACTGTAACATGATCCAAAAGTAATAGCGAGGTCCTATAACTATCTTTCTACTTATTATGTCTCTGATTGTGGCTCTTAACACTTAGTAGGTAATTTAAATGCTTATTTAATTTTCATGCATAGTTAACTCAGATAAAAAACAGTGAAAGCATGGAGTTTGAAGTCAGAGTCAAAATTAGATTACAATTCCTTTGGTTAAAAGCCATGTGATTTCATTCTGTCTGCTCTACTTCAGTTGTTTTCGTATTTTCTCAAAATCATGTTTCCAAGTAATCACAAATCGCGCTGTTATTAAAACACATTGAAGGTGAAAGTGTTTTCCTGCATGTATTAACACAAGCCCCGGTAGATAGGCCCTCAATAAGACTTCGATCCTATATTTACAGGTGGTTTTTTTGTTTCCTTATTATTTTTAAATTATGGTCTAGATTATAGAGGAGAGAGAGCTAAACTCCTCAAAGCATCTCCCATATTTCACATGTGTATTTTTCTTCTCAAGGATATGGTTTTATGTGGTTACAAGTAAAGTCGTGGATGAGAGTTGCTTACGTGTTCGTCACTTATCACATAAAATATTACTGAACGTCACATTGTATTACTTTGATCAGCATGCTGGAGTCTTGGCCCGGGCTAATAAGAATACATGTTCCCTCAACTCATGCAAGATGGCAGTATTTGAGCCCTCAGGCAGGCCTGCCATTTTGATTGACAGCCAAGAAATGGATGACTGAGAAACTTCACACCATTCCAATGAAAATGCAAGAGAAGCCGTGCAAGTTATTTAAAAACAATGACCACCACAACAAAAAAAGAAGGGTTTCATGATCAACTAACTGCCTGCTGAGGGAGCAAGATCCATTTGATAAATAAAATGTCCAGCTGTGAAATTAAATTGCAACACACGAATTTAAAGCAGCTCTCTGAAAAGATCTCCCCTCATCAAGTTTGCTATACGTGAAGCCAAACACAAATTCTGCATCACTCCTCCGAGAACCGCCACCGGTCAACGGCTTCTCTCAGTGCCCAAGGGAAGACAGGTGGACTAGATTCATTTTGAGTTCATTTATGGACTATTTTTATTTATTCTGCATTCTCCTTTTCTGTTCCAATGGAACAGAATTCCCCAGTGTGCTTAGACGGGTTCACCCCCATAGTGAATTGTGCTTAGAGTTATAATTATATGCCTAGAGAGGCAATCGCCCTCACTCTTATGTGGGGTTATTTAATTTATTTATTTTTATTTTTCCTCTCTGAGGAATTCAACACATTTCCTACAGGACGTGAAGGGATGGGAAGCTCCGACTCATTCTTGACCTACTGTTACTCCAGGAATGTTGTCTATTTCCCCCACCCCAGAATCGTTTCCGCCAAACCCTGTTCTAAGACGTCAACTGACACCAAGCCAAACTTGCATGGCCAAAGCGTTTGTGATCTGTAATGAGTGGGGGAAGACCACTAAATTCTGAGCCGACATCTGGGGGCGAGGGGACCCTGATAGCAATGTGTAAGGAAATGAGACATCAGTGCAAATATGTCCAAGGAAAATAATCTTTCAGCAGGTGAATAGCTCCTGCACTTTCATCAGACTCAAGCAATTACCCCGCGATGTCATTCTTAATTCCTGTGTTCTCCCCCTCGCCTTCAAATCCCTTGGTCCACAGCCATGAATTCTGTCAGTACATCCATCTTTTCCATGTGTCAGTAAGAGACCCAAACCAAAGGACAAAGTGACCCACCAGTGGCTGGATGGAGTCACGGCGGGAGATTACGGATAGAGAGGTACATTTTCATGCTTCCTGATTGCCTGAGAGGATTTGTATGACTTTTATGCCATGGCACAGCCAAGTGACCCACCCAGCCCAGCCTTTCTCCCGATCACACGATGCCATGTTCAATCTGAGCTCCAGCACATCCTTCTTGAGCCACAGACCAGCCCTGCAGAGGGTCCTCTCACCTGCGCGTGCCCCAACACACCCGCAGTGCTCACAGGGTGAAGACAGCCGAGCAGTCTTGATGGGGGACGGTAGCACACGGTGGTTGGAAGCTGTCATAAAGCCCTGATTTCCTGCTTTGAATGACTCCATCAGACCAGTCACTCCAGCGTCCATTTCTGTCCCCTGCCTGGCCTGTGACAAGAACAGATGTGACGTTGTGATTCAACAGCTAACACTCTGCCACAGCTCCACTTCTGGCTTTTTCTGTGTGTGTGGCACCTAGGAATTGAACCCGGGTCTTTGTGCATGCTGGGCAAACACTCTACCACCACTAGGCCAAACTCCCAGACCTGGATAGCACTTCAGTTCCTCCCAGAGATCTCTGCACATGGCTGGTTTGATGCTTACTGACTCTAGACCTTTCCACGCACATGAAGCTACCCGAGACTTCTCTGTCTTGGTCACCTGATTGGCTCGTCCAGGTGGAGACCACGGTTGAGGAGAAGGCCGGTCCCCTGAGCCCAACACCGGGACCCACGGGTGATCGTAGCCCTGACATGCTGATTGTGTATGCAGGATCCACCTGCCGGGAAGAGGCCGGTGCCATCCTGTCTTGTGAAGAGACCCAGTGAGTCCTCACTCACCCAGGCATCTTTATTGTTCTTTCTTCTTCTGTGTATTAATTTCAGACTGATATGATTTCTTTAAACTGGCCCTTCTACCCACATATTTTGTGGCCTTCCCCCCACAAGTGTATATTTCCAGTTCATTTCTGCATAGCAGGAATGAAAATAAGAATTTTTTGTGTTATTTTGTGGTAAATGAATAGTTTTTCTATCCATTAGAGTGTACATAATAGAATAATTACATATTCGTGACGGTCAGTTTTCTATAAATATTGAAATCTAGTAATTGCCCTAAAGCTGCCTGTTATTTACTCAGGAAATATGCAGGGACTGTTTCTGTATGTCAGAAATATACTTTGGACCTTTGGGTTGCTGGAAGGAGATTGTAATAGGATTTTGTTGCCATTATTGTTAATATCTGCTATTGCCTTCACCTCTACTGTGTGTGGAGAATCTGCTTCTTACCCAGGATTACAGGCATATGTCACTCCTCCCACCTAGAATTTCTTTTCTTGATGATACTAAAAGTGACAGCTCGCTCTGGTTTTCAGTTTTGAAGGGCTTGTTTTTAGCATTTGAAAATACACTTACTCCACTCATTGACGACAATTTGGAAGGGTTTTCTCTTAGAGACGTTTTAATCATTTCCTCCATGCCCCCCCCACCAGCATTTCATCATACTTCAGATGCAAATATTAACATTAGTTGAGAAAGAACGATTTCTTGGGAGAATAACGTGTAACCTGGCTTACTTTCTCCCACTTGCCTTCTCCTATCAAGGACTGAGAGGTAATATTTACCCAGGAAAAACAGGCAGTTTTTCTCTCTTAGGTCCTGACTTTATCATCCCTTTCTCCTCTCCCTCCTCCACCCCAGTGCTATCCTTAGTTTAATCTGAGAATAGGAATACATGCAGATGGAAACCTAATGGCCTAATCTTTCCTAGGTCTATTTCACATGTTGCTAAACAGGTTTGGGGGTGGGTGGGAATTATCTCATCTGCCTTCTTCTCTCTCAAGACAGTCCTCTGTTTCATCTTGACAGAGTGGCCATAATATTTTAAAAAAGCAGAGGAATGACACTGTTTTCTGTAAGGATTCCTCCGCCAGCCCTCAAGTTTCCTCAGGCTGATAGGTGCTTTGGCAGTGTTGGCTTAAGAGAGTGGCTGCCATTTCAAAAGGAGTAGAATCTTCATATCAGAAATCTGAGGAAAACCATCTTTGAACTCACATCTGCAGCTGGCATCACATTAAATGTAGAAAGCATTTTCCAGTGATAAACTGCTATGAAACTCAGAAGTAGAGAAGAGTAATACTCTAATTATAGAAAGCTGAAGACACTCTTTCCTCAGTAATTTGCAGATAATGTGCATGTGAAAGCTAGGTGTTAAAAAAAAAATTCACCAGGAGAGGTGGCTCATGCCTGTTGTCTTAGCTACTCAAAAGTCTGAGATCTGAAGATCAAGGTTCAATGCCAACCCAGACACAAATGGACCTGAGACTCTTTGTCTCCAATGAACCCCTAGAAAATGGGATGTGGGGCTTGGCTCCAGGGTAGGGTGGTCACCTTGAGCTGAAGAGCTCAGGGACAACGCCCAGGCTCAGAGTTCAAGCCCCATGACTCAAAAAATAAAATTCCTTTTCTTGTGCAGTGGTCCTACGTCCAATGTATACGTTGACGCTGCGTTCGTCCTCAAAGTTCAAGAACTGTGTCACACTGCTCTGTGTCATTTGATTGTGGAACTCAGAGTCACTGACTGATCAGTGTTAACTATAAACTCTCTGACAATGAGACGCATTAGTGCAGAACATTCCTAATAGAAACAACAACAAAAAATGCAGGCCATCTTTTGCCAAGATTTCAGAGAACTGAGGAGGATAGAACATAAGGGAATGCCCGGGACAATTGGTTTAGAAATAAACTAGAACTACAAGTGTCCAGGTGCTGTCATTTTTAGCCACACAGGCTGTTGTTTGAATTTGACATCGTCACCTGAGAAAAGACTGACCCCAGTGAATGCAAGAGTTTGAGTGTTACACCCTGCTTTCTTGATGGAACAATATTCTTCAGGTAACTTCTGCTTGTGGAGTCCATTTTTATTAGAGGTGGTTCTATCTCCTAGGACTAAACATGCCCATGAAGTGTATTGGTTCGGGAAGCTTGGATGTTTGGAAGGAGTCTTCTGGTGAAAACGGTTCATGGTTAGTACTTTGGAGCCTTGGGGCTGTAATTCGTGAGGAATGCTGTGTATTTATTGCCGTGTTGGTCTTCATGTTGAAGTTGTATAGAGAGTATGTCTCCCCGCACAGTTCTAGTTAGCGAAAACACTCCACGTAGCAGCTAATTGAAATGTCATCAAGCTTGATGCCAGTGAGTACTCTCGACGATTCCTCCTATGTGTAGTCATTTAAAAACATTTCGATAGGCAATCAGACCTGATGTGATGAAGCGCTGTCTTCTGTGGGCTTCAGCGACTGCACCAGGTCTCCTCAGCCTCTTTCCCTCCAAGTCACAGCAACAAAGCAGATTATCCAGGCGCTAGGAAAAGAAGCCGATCCTTTAATGGGGAAAAGTTCTACAATGACAACTTTCCAGCGAGTAACAGCAAACTCTATAAATCAATTTCCCCTGTGAAATACTTAACTGGGTTCTCAGTACAAACTGTCCCTAGGCTGGTCTCCCAAGACACTCATCTCAGAACCAGGGTTGAAACGTCAAGGCTAAAAGAGACCATGGAGCGAGCTGTTGTGAGGAAAATACCTTCCTTGCTCAGGTTTTAGATGAATAATGTTGGGGTTTTGTTTTGTTTTGTTTTTTCAGAGTTACCAAGTTCACAGGCGGTGGCTAGGTCCTGAAGCTTGAATTTACAATAAATCATCTCTTGTATGTTCATTTGCTTGTTTTGGTTTTGGTCGGTGTTGGGGCTTGAACCCTCGGCTGGGTGCTGTCCCTGAGCTCTACCACTTTGAGTCTCAGGGCCACTTGTATTTTAGGGTGGATTTGTGGGAGGAAAGAGTGTTTGTCCATGGGCTGGCTTTGAACCACGATCCTCAGACCTCAGGCTCCTGAGTAGCTGGGATGACAGACCTGAGCCACCAACGCCCAGGACATCTTGCTTTCTTGGAATTCTCTGACCTGGAAATTACATATTGAATTCCTTTCCGACCCATTATCCATCACTGTTGTAAGGGCTGTGATGGAGGACAAGGTGAGGTGGGGTTTTATGGTAAGCAGACCGGAGTGAGAGGCAGGGAGGAGGGAGGGAAAGGGAGAGGACGCCAGGCGCGAAGCCGAGGCCGTGGACATGACACGATGGTGAACGGAGGAAATGAAATTCCACATGGCCTGGGCTCAGGATGGGAGGACACGAGGGAGGGGGAGTTAGGGGAAAGGGGGGGCAGGTCATACCGGTGATGTGTGGGCCTCTGTGAAGACTGATTGACTCTACCCGAAGGAAAGGAAATCGGAAGCCATTAAGAGCTGACATTATGAGATTTTCATCAAAACCAGAGCCCTCTGAATGCACGGCAGGAAAGGAGTTGGAAAGGGATTTATGTGTGTGTGTGTGTGTGTGTATTATATACATTATGCTACTAGATATTATATAGTATGTTACTATAATATAATTCTAATATATAACACATATTATTTATATTTATGATCTATAATTATTTTTATCACAAAGTTTATGTTTATTATATAAGCATATATATTATATGTATATAATTTCATTGGTCTGCGAAAGGTAGAAATCAAGGCAGGGCTTCCAGTAAGGGAAAGTGAAGAGTCGAAGTGGCAGAGTTCTTGGGTTTTCTCCAGCTCTGCTCAACAAAAACGAATGTCTGCCTTGACTGAGTTCACCACTTAGATGACGGAGGTTCATGTCTAAGTGATACGGCGATACGAAGAGTTGCTAACGTGTTTGGCTTCTCCTTGGATTATTAGCAGTGTACTTGTGCTTAGGCTTGAATGGATTCGATTGTGAATCCCTTGCCAGTGCTCATAACTATCACCTTGTCTCCTCAGGGGTCTAAAAGCTGGAGAACCACAGTTCAAGGCCAGCCAGGGATTAAAAAGTCCATGAGACTTGATTTGAAAAAAATAAAAAATAGCCAGCAAAAAAAACAGCACTAGAAGTTGGCTCAGTAGGTGAACGAAAGAAAAAAAACCAGCCGTGTAACCATCCCAAGTGAACATAAGGTTCTGAGTTCAAACCCCAGCTCAACCCCCCAAAAAACTATTAGAGACATTCAGCCTGAAATTTGATTCAGTCCGGCCACGGTGAGATTTTATGAAGGCCTGTGGGATTTCAGGTCTAGGTAACAAATTGGGGTCAGGCCACTCTTCCTGGTCTGCTTCTGAAGGACAAGCCTGTTGGGGACCAGTACGAACAGAGCCTTAGAATCGGGAAGACCTGAAATCAAAGCAAGTTCCTCCGGTTTCCGGTGCGCACGGTTGTAGGGATGTTGGGTCTGCAAGTGGGATAAGAGCTGTAAATGAGCGTCGGCTCTTGCTGTATTCCTTCACTTCTCATTCTCCCCTCTCTCTCGTTTTTATCTGCTGCTTGTCCTGGTGTGGCTGTGCTAATTTATTTTCTTGAACATGCTCTTAAACGAGAGGTAGTTTCTGTCATCACAAGCCTATCTCTCGGAACTGGCATTGCATTGAAAAAGAAAAAAAGAAAATGTCGTGGGCCCAGAAATGTCATTGTTTCATCACTTGTTTCTTCTTGGATGATCTCTCCTCATGCTCTTAAAATGTGACTTCCTACAGGATATGGAGGAACACACATTTTCTTGGAGTTTTCCTAGTTCCCAATCTAATCAAAGGGCCTTGTTGGTAGGCAGCTCACTCACGCTGACAACAATCCCTCCTGCTCAAGGCCCCGAGCTTGCCCATCATTAGGGTGGCCGTGGGGCTGGCAGCATACTCAGGGCTTCCTTTCTGTCTGCTTCCAGGAGGCTTGGACTCACCCTGTCTCCTGGTCTCCCTCCACATGACATTTCATGTCTGTCCTGAAAGCCAGGAAATTCCAGACCTGGCTTGATATTCCAGAGTCCATATAAAGATATCAGAGTAGCACATTAGATGGCATGTCTAAATACTAACATGTGATTATAATAATTATGCTTACTCAACTATATAAGTACATATATATACATATACGTGTATGTATATACACAGTATTGACTCCTCAAACCTGCTGAAACAGATAGGGCCTTTCCCCTCATTGAAAGGGTAAAACCAGCTCTTGAAAAGCAGTGGCAGACATCATCAGAGCTCTTCCAGCGCTGTCGAGGGCAATCCCCTCACGTCGGTCGCCCTGACAGGATGTGATTTCCTTCTTCAGTCTCACACTAGGAAGACGTACTCATTCTTGACGCTGGTACACAGAAGTGATTCTTGCTTTCGGTCGTCCTCGCCTTGTTCAGGGTTGGTAGGCGAATCTCATGACTCCCTCCACACGTCTTTGAGGACGAGCTGCTGCCATGATTCCACGGGCGGTTACGTGTGTCTGATGAAGGAAGGCCTTCATTTAAAACCCAGTATTGCAACAACAACAACAATAATAAAATTAATCCCTTCTAACCTGGCGAGATCAAGTCTAAAGTGTTGATTAGCAGGTAAAGGCCTTCTTGTACATGACTGGAATCCCAGCATTTGAGCGATGCAGGGAGCAGGGGCTGTGCACAGCCCAGCAGCCGTCTTCCAGCCACCTTGCCTTGTCCGGCTCGCTCTCTCCTCTCATCCCCAGGTGTCTGGGCCTCAGCACCTTGTTTCCTTTTTCATGCTTCTTTCCCTTGCTTCTCTTCTCCTCCTATGTCTATTAATCAGTACATTAACCAACACTTGACTCCATATATACTGTATATAGTATATATTTTATATATATTATATATACTATATATAATTCCTATTATATATAATACATAAATATGTGCCCACACATCCCTAAAGAAATGGAAGTTTCACTAAAAAAACACATGCAGCCCTGAGATCATATTTGTGTATATACAGATTTATAAATACAGGCATGGCTCTTTTAGTCATCTGCCACTATTTGTGATTACAGTTCTAGACTCCGATCTGTGTGCCGTTAATGCTTTATGAAATGTTTGTTGTGTTGGTGTGTATTTAACCCTGAAGGTCTTAGTCAATCTCATTGAGAATTCCTCATGTTATCTTTCAGCTTCTTTCTATCATCTCCCTGTCTGAATTCTTGCCTTTGTTTCCACCCAATTAATTATTCTAAGGTGTCATATTTAATGTCCATGCCATTAGAGTGTTCAGAGGTGCTTCCAGTACCTTGTCATATATTTTCATATCTAGGAGATATGTGTAGAACTTATTCATATGTGACTGTTTGCCTTGCCTTTCTTGAAAAATTTAGCTGAAAATTCTAAAATACAGTGCTAAAAGTTTACTGAACAAGAAAAGGATATCCTGGGAGTTCAGTCTAAGTGTTTAGATTGCTTCATATTCTGCCATATATGGCTTCTATGCAATCAATCCCAGTTATGAGAAGAAACCCTTTCCAACTCTGACAAGGTTAAGGACTTAAGGCCATAACACTTATTTGTAAAATATGACACATAACTTACATGTTACAAATGCAAGGCATATTCAAAGATGAGTCAGAGGAAAGTCCTGCTTCTTGAAAGAAACAACGCACATCTGAACATTTTCTCCTGGCTTGAAGTATGTGAACACATTCAGCCATGCGTCTGCCAGTCCCTCATTTGGCTTCATTCACGAGTACTTGATTTCTTTACACATAACTTTGACCTTTTATTCAGGAAAATAGCATTGTAAGAACTTCTCAGGCAATGGTGATGATTTAAACAGTTGTCTATATTGCCCCGAACTTTCACAAATTTCTGATTTAAGTGCAATAGTTAAATATCAAGCAGCAGATCGGCTCAGTTATTAAATTTTCTGTATTGAATAGATTATGTAAATGGAATCCATTATATAATCACAAGAACCAATCAGAATGGGACTCGTATCTACAGTGGTACCGCAAAAAAAAAAAACCTTAAAACACTGTACACGTGTTCTTCTGAGACAGTCCTGTATAAGATTTCTGTCATGAAATGGACTGCAAGTCTTTTTGTTCTTTTTGTTTAAAAAGAACTAGTTCTGAATGTATGGTGGTTCCAGAAGGCTACAAATTGAAGCTGACTGAAAATGTTAAACTGAAAAGTTTCTCATCTTTGCTGTTTCCATGTGATTTCCACACGGCTCTTGTTATCATTGCCACAGTTGAATAAAATATCTGTCTAGATAGTTCAACGTCATAAAACATCTGCCATGATTTCTGTGTTTTCATTAAATCTGAGGATTTTTTTGAGGGGTGGTAGGTGATGTGTTTGAACTGAAAGTTCAGACATGCTACTGTCAAGGAATAAGTTACTGGTTTATTAAGACTTTCGAATTTTCCTGAGCCAAACATTAAAGCTATTGCCATTATGTAAGCAGTTTAGGAATAAGCTGGGGTTGTATACAAGAATTACCGTTGTCCTACAAGACAATCACATTTTTTTGGAAAAGCTTTTGGCCATACTAACATTACTTATCCTGTTCGGTCTTCTTTTCTTAATCATAAACGAATCATAAAAGATTCAGACTGTCTTTAAGATAGATATATTCCATTGGAAAATCATAATAGTTTGCTTCTTAAAGGGACACAAATGTTCCAGGCGATGGGCTTTGTGTGTGTGTGTGTGTGTGCGCGCGCATGCTTTTCATGAAACATGAAAATCAGTAAAAAGCCTTTTCAAGGGAGTCACTGCCTATTGTGAAAATGATTCTTACGGTTGATTTGATTATTAAGCAGGCTTACACAAACGAGTGGAAGGTCTTCTCTGCCTTCCTGAAGAGTGCCAGTCAATGCTATTCCCTGGAATAGAACTAATAAATTAGTTAAGTGCATTTATTGTATTAAAGCATATTAGTTATGTCTCAGGTAATTCCATTCCCTTTTTAATAGTATACATGAAAGTAATTTACTCTTATGGGGAAATGATAAATTTTATTCTGTGTAACTCAGTTTCTATACTGGTGATAAAAAGAAAATCAGTTGAAGAACAGAAAAGGGGTTGAGGGTGCTTTATCAGCAACAATTGTAGAGCATTTGTGTGAATTGGGAAGGTTAGTTACATTTTCCATGGGTCTGTTTGCTTGTGAGTAAAACAGAGATTGTACCAGTACTAATAATTACACTATTTACAAGGATTCAAATAAGTGGCATTTACAGATTATTATTAAAGTCACGGATTACCACTGTAACCTATTGATTCATTGTACAGATCAGAATACCTACAAATCCCTTACTCCTAGAAGTGTACACTGAGTTTTATAATCCAAAAAGTGGAATTAGGAAGTTCTCTGAAAACTCCAAACTTTCAAGTTCTAACACAATGCCATTTGTAGATAATTTCACACTGTGGGACTTTGCTTTGTACACAAAATTATTAAAATATTGTAGGACTTTCCCTCAGGCTATGGATTTGGAATTGATTAAATAATTTAGGAATAAACTGCTACTGGATACAAGACATATTGTAATCGAGGACAAATGCATTATTTTGAAAGGTTTTTAGCCAAAGTACTCATTATTTATTTATGATTACTTATCATTATGCATTACTGCGGGCTATGTGTATATGTGTATATAAAATAGAAATGAATTTTCATTTTAGAGCTGGGTTCCATCCCCGAGATAAACCATTATAGAGGCAGCAAATGTTCCAAAGTCGGAAAATAATCGAGAAGTCTTACTGAATCTGCTCCTGGCCATTTAGAATTAGGGGTGCTTAGCCAGCAATGCCCTGTCAGGTAAAAGACTAAAAGGCTGGCTTACATTGGTACCTAAATTCCTTCTGATTTCATTCTTACAATTTTTTTAATTCATTGAATTAGATAGGAATATGGACAACCCTGAGAATCAAGGACCAATGAGATTGTCATAAAAGCCAATCAAACATGGTCTCAAGTTGCATTTTCTATTTTTTTAATTTATGTATTTATTTTTAAATATTTTTTATTTTAATGTATAGAGGGGTTACCATCACATTTGCCACATAGAAGGTGCATTAATTCTCACACATCAATATCCCTTCTGTTGTTTCTATTCTTTAAACGTAGGAAAGGATATGAATTTTCAAACCAATAATGGCAGGTTAACTATGAAACATGACCTGAGTAGTAGTATTTATTAACAACAGCTTCTGTTCAAAGTAGTATATATCATGCACTATTTCAAGTGATAAACTTCTAGTGTTTTTTTTTTATGATAATGGAGAGTGAACTCAAGTCTGCACTTGCTGGGTAGATACTTTACAACTTAAACCATGCCCCCAACTTTGTTTTGCCCTTCCCTCCCTCCCTTCCTCCCTCCCTTACTTCCTTTGACTTTTTTGCTTAAGTAATTTATTTTATTTATTCGGGGTCTGGTACTGAGGTTTGAACTCAGGGCTTGCATTTTTATCTCTTAGCTTCTTTGCTAAGGGCTGTATTCTTATGGCTTGAGCCACAGCCCTACTTTCTGATTTTTGGTGGCTAATTGGAGATAAGAGTCTCACTGACTTTCTTGTCCTGGCTGGTTTTCAATCATGGTCCTCAGCCCTCTGAGATTTAGTGGCACCAGGTGGGTCTCACGTTCTCATCTGCAGTTTGCCTCTGAGCACATTTCTCTTACCTATGCCTTCTGTGCAGAAATACCCCACCATACCTAGCTTTTCTTTCTTTTTTTTTTTTTTTGAGGGGAGGAGGGGGAGGACAAAAGAGAATGACCAAAAGACGATCTCAAACTATGATCATCTTGATCTCTTCCCTTCCAATTATCTGGTACTGTTAGCAGTTAGCTCTTGTGCCCAGTCTGTACACCTATAATCTTAACTATTCCTCTGCTCATTTCTAAATCTTTCTAGCTGCCCGGGAGGTGGGATTGTGGGATGGAAGGCACATGTATGAGTCTGGTAGCTGTGTGGCATCCCATGTCCTTTTGGCAGAAACCATTACTGTCCATTTACATTCTCCTGCATGAGGGAGAAATACATCATTTCTGAGAAACTAAATTTCAAAACTCAATTTTCGCATTATCCACCTCCATCTGACACCAAAGTCATTAAAGTTGCAGAACAAGGATGTGAACTTCAGACTTTTAATTTTTTTCTTAATGTGCAAAGCTATCATCGTAAGCATGTGTCAGAGTCCTTTTGCCCAGTTTAACGACCTAGATAGAGAAGCTTTCCGTGCAAAGCCACGTCCTCCACTTCTGACTGATAAAGGCATTGAATTCTTGAAGGACAGCAAAGACCGTTAAAATTTCTAGATGACCTGCTTTGGCCCTTTCGATAGGAAGGGCATTTCGCTGACCCAGGCAACGGTCTATTTAACTTCTTATATCCAGAATAAAAATGGAAGTGGGGTCCAGAGACGGTGTGTCGTCTACCTCTGTTTCTTGACCTTTAGCTGTGCGCGCCATGTTTTCTGCTGCTCACCAGTGAGCTTCTCCACCATGAAAGTGTCACCTTTCTGTAATAAGTGAAAAGGAAGGAGCTTTAACTACATGGCTAATTCACAGAGGGACCAGTCGGGATTCCCAGTAGATCACTTCCTGACAGGAAGTGACATCAGCACAGATGGTAGCTTTTGTCTTCACATGCGTGTGTAGGCATGCACACACACACACACAATGACGCAGTCACACAGGGGCACTGTATGAACAGCACACGTGCGTTTTATTCATCTCCACCTCTTGTTGGTAAAGTCTAATTACGACACAGAGAGGGTGGATAATACAGGACACATACGCTTCTTGCTGCCCCAGTGCTGTGGATGCAATGGACACCCAATGTATTCCTGCAGTTTAGTTTTCATGCAACATTATCATGATGAAAATAAAGGAAAGAGCCTCATGCTGTTGAAAAGAAAGTACATTCAACACAGAATGTTCATGGAAATGGAGTATGTATTAGTTATCCTTGGTGAGATCTCAGAGCTGCCAGGGTGATAGACTGTGTTTGGCTAATCTCTTAAAAACAAGAACTTCAGGCCTGGAGTTTGGCCTAGTGGTAGAGTGCTTGCCTCGCATGCAGGAAGACCTGGGTTTGATTCCTCGGTACCGCATCCATAGAAAAGCCAGAAGCAGTGCTGAGACTCATGTGGTAGAGCTCTAGCCTTGAGAAAGTCCAAGGACAGGGCTCAGGCCCTGAGATCAAGCCCAGTATTGGTTTAAAAAAATAAAAATAAGACCCTTAATGTGGACTCACGTACAGCCTAAGAAACTATGGGTAAATGCAGCAACAAAGTCATTTTTTCCCAATCAATTTTAATTTTACCAAAGCAAGAAAGTCTATTCTCTTGAGTGTTCCACTCTGCTCAGTGCTGGCTCTTCTGCCTGTTGGAAGCTGCGGGGTCACTTAAGAATCTAGGCGTTTGCTTTACCTGTGGGCTCTTTCTGTGTCCCCAGCGCAGGTGTCATTTTGCAGTTGTTTTGATGGTGAGCTGGTTACGGCCTTCCTATCTAGACTGTTACACCTCCAGGGCCATGCACAGTCCCTTTATGGCTTCTAGGATGAGCTCTGAGTTTTCAGAATGATTCCCAGGAAGGTTTTGTTCAGGGGACCATGAGACATAAAGTTGATAAGCACTTCCATTATTCCTTCTTTTCTTTCCTTTCCATTTCCTTCCATCCTCCCTCCTCTCCCTCCCTTCCTCCCTCTCTCCCTCTCCTCCCTTCTCTTCCTCCTCTTTCTCAGTCTCTCTCTCTGCCTCTTGCTGTGTTTCCTTCTCTTTCAATCTCCTCCTCTTGATTTTTCCCTTGATCACTGAGGCCAGCAAATTTGAAGCCCCCATTTCTTTTCAGTAGTGATCCCATGTGTATCCCAGGGGTGTCTCTGTCTCCTCCGGTTGGTTCCCTTCTCTGAAGGAATGGGCATGGTCTGGTGTGACGTTGTCAGGCGGAGGCTCAAGCATAGGAGATTCCAGTTCAGGACCCCGTGGAGGGCTTGACCTACAGGTTACCTCTGCATCTGTGTCAGGAGAGCCTGTCACCTCCATGTCTGTCCTGACACAGTGATGTCAGGAATGCCAACAAGCCTGCAATGTGAAGAAAATGGAAACTACCACCTAGGTGTGTCCATTATACCCAGAGACCTGAAGTTAGGAGCGTGGTTCTTTACTCTGAGTCAAGAACTTAAAAATCTAAATATCATTTTCATAATTACAGGAAAATCTCCTTTGCAAACTAGGAAGGCACCATACTGTGAAATTGGAAGCGAATCATAACTGGTCAGAGTGTGGCAGTGCCTTGCCTTTTCTTTTCTCATGAAATATGCAGCATGAAGTAGTCATGCAAAGTTGATTCAAAAGTACCCAGATAATTTATTCTGAATGAGAAGGAAAATCATTCAAGTACTCCGCTTATCAGAGTACAAGATTCACAGGGTCTGCCTGCCTTCCAATCAAGACGGGGGCAGGTGACGCCAAGGCAGAAGCTGCCATGTGCAAATATAGCAAACACAGGAAAGATTAGTAAAGAAGAAGAAAAAGAAACCTCCTTTCCCTGGCCAATAAATCATATGTCCCCTCATTTGACAGCTTCATAATTTTCAGTACAAAAACAATACCAGTTGTTTTTTTCTTAAGAATTTGAAAGAATCCCAAACTCTGAAAGTTTGAGTATGGTTTGCAATGCGTAAAAAATAAATATGTGTGTCAGACCCTTGGGAATTTGTCAACATGGGTGTGTTTGTATGTACATGTTCATGCATGTGTGTTTGTTTGTATGTGTGTGTGTGTAGCATGAGAAGGTTGCTGTCATCTGTATCACTAGCAACAAATTTCTGCTAATGTTGATTTGTGCAAATGGCTCTGTGTTGATACTTGCCTTTAGCAACATTAAAAAAAAAAGTCCTAGAGGAATGACTAAACTTCGCTAAACTTGACATGAGTTTTGTGAGAAGAAAATGCAAGAAGAAAGAAACATGGGTTAGGGGAGGAAGAGAAGACACCGATGGGAAGTGAAGGCATTTATAAAAGAGCCGATCGTGGCTAATACCGACTAGTAAGCGGTACAGTGAAAGATGAGTTGACGCTGAGCTCTGACAAGGTAAGGGTGTGCTGGCATCTCTGACATGCCGGCTGCTGCCATGTTAACCTGACGGTTCTCCCTTTGTTGGGATTTGTGGCAGAGTTTTCTGCTGGAATAACTCCTGTCCTTGTCACCACCTTCAAATCTCTCTTTCCATGGCATCTCCTGATGCCCCTTGTAGCCTGTCTGGTCCCGCTAGTTTAAATACTCAGCAGGTGAATGGGGTGAAGGCCTGGAGTCCTGGTATTGAGAATGTGGGGCGGAAGGTGTCAGGAGTTTGAGGCCAGCCTAGCCTTCATGGGCCTATGGAAATCCACGTGTGTCAGAGAAGAGACAGAGGGAGTGCAGAGAGACCCTAACCCTGTGGCTGATGAGTGTCTTACCTAAGTATGTGTGTTTTACCCTCGTGGAAGTGCCTCTCGATTCCTTTCCCTTCAGGATACACCGCCCCCCCCCCCCAGGTTTCTTTGTCTTCAAAGATACTTGAGTGACACAGGGTTGGGGTCATCAATCCATTAGCACAGAGACGGTGCACAGATGATTCTGTTGTCAGAAAAGCAAGGTTTTCTCCTGCATGTCACCTTTATCCAAGTGAACATACCAAGCACAAAGTGTCAAAGACACTAGTCTAGACAAAAAAAAAAAAAGAAAGAAACAAAATTCGGGTTTCAAGATGTGTGGCTCAGTGGGTAGAACTCTAGCCAGTGAGTGAAAGCATTAGGTTCAGAGGTTAAGTCCCTGTTTAAAAAAATAAAATAAAAGGAAACTCATTTTCTCTTACTTGGAAAGAAAGCCCCCTTTATATTTATACATAAATGAATATGAAAAGGAAAAAATAGTAAATCTAGGTTGAAAAAGTAAAACAGATAAAGAGAAGATCTGAGAGACAGTGAAAATATTATATTGTCACACTGTTTAAAGGAGTGATTTTTTTTCATTATTTAGAGAATATTAGGTTGTGTAATCAAACCCACATAGATAAGATCATACATGTTTAACGCAGTGTATTTACCCCTGTACAAATGAAAAAAAATTTAGTTTAATATTCCTAGACCAATATGGCTATTAATTTCTGTACAATGCCAACTCAATATGGTAAACTGGGATACTTTTTCCAAAGTTGACAGCACAGCTAAAGTTTCCAAAAATTCAAATAATATATATATATTTATATAAAAGATCAATAATAACAGTATGTTATACATCAATAGCAGCAATGACTTTTCTAGTTTCTGCAGTCATCTGAATAAAATTAGATATCTAGCACACTCCATGAATAAAAAGAAAAAGATACAAAACAAAACCCCAGAGAAATAAATGAGTGATTTTTGAGATGTCCTTATACAAAATGTGACTGCAAAGGAGTAAACAAAATGATTCGTGTGGCTTCTTTCTTTCTCTTTCATTATTATTATTGTTTTTTTCTTTGGCTAAACCCAGGCAAGCAACATGTAGTTTCAAACACTGACATCAAGACACAGAATTTCTTCCTATCCCCCTTCATACATTTCAGTGTTTGCGGTTGTGTTCGGTGTTCATCTTTCACACATGAGCGTGCCAAGCATCAAAAGCTTTCACACTCAGATGAGCCACACTTGTGGCTTCTCACCTCTCTTTCTGGTTTGAACTTGGCTTCTGTCTCTTTCCAAGCACAGACCACTAATGAGAAAATCCCCGCTTATGAATTCCGCTCGGAACGGGATCTGTGTTTCCCTCCTCCTTTTGCATAATGTCTGCTTTGAAGTCTGGCAGTCTCACCAAGTGATTGATCTCGCCCAAGTTCATCACTTTTTCAAAGTACTGCCGATATCATTAAATTTTAATTAACCCTTTGAGCTCCTCCTATGATGTAAAGATGTTGGGACATCAAAGGTTCCTGAGTTAGAGCACTGGTGGCAAATCTTTTGTGCCCAGGGAAGCTTTCCTGGCAGATATCTGGGATGTAAATATCTGGTGGGTGGGAGAGGGACCCCGTCTCTTATTTTCCTATGGGTGACATTGTTAAGTTTGTTCCGGGGTTAGAGCTAAAATTCTATTGTTAGTCTTTCAAAGCTGGTTATTTAAGTATGGCTGTGTGAAGGGCTTAAAAGTGGTATGTGCTTGTACCGTCTACACAAAGCCCGGTAATCAAGCTGTCTGCTTAAAATGTCACTCGGGTTTGTACTATCTCCAGGCGTCCTTCCTCGGCTACCATTCATAATTCATCCCTCTCCTGTCTTCCTGCTTAATGGGACTTGATATTTTGCATGTGGGCCTGGGGGGGGTGTGAATTATAGAGTCACATTGAAACTAAACCCGAAAAGGAGGCATAAAATTTCTACAGGTGACTGCCAGTAATGGGCAGAAGGAAATAAAGAGTTCTGGGGGACACTGAATGAATGGCAAGTCCTCCTGGACACATGGAAGCTCGGGTGTCCTTGTCTGTGTCTCTTAGTATCGGCAGTGGTCACGATCACATGACCTGTTGTGAGTGCTTTAAAATGACAAAAAACAACTTTGGTGGGCTTCCTGACCTGAGACATCTAGAAGACTTAGCAGCAAGGTGGTTGGGTAGAGGGATCTTGAGTGATTAATGGTCAGACAGAACATTTGCTGTAAGATATTTCTTGTGACTCTGGGAAACTGTGACCCGTTTTGTAACTCAGCAAATAGAAATAGAAACATCTCCCTGGATTTTATCTTTCACGCTTCTACCCATTCTCTAGCTTCCTGTTTGAAATTTAAATGTGGTGATGTGCCTATGTGGTATGTTTTGAAATATTATTGTCACGTAGATTATTAAGCGTGATGGGGTAAGCTTGCCATAAATGTAGGAAGATTTAACAAGAACAATAGTAAAAAGTTTCCATTCTTTCAGTAGCCTTTTTTTTTCCCCTCCTGCTGTTTCTCCACACAGAGATCCAAAGATTCTCTCTGGAGAATGGTGCAGGGTGGAGGAGAGGAGATGAAAGTCTTGATTGCCTGACTTCTTGAGAAGTAATGATAAGCTCATTTCCAAAACCCAGATGCACATCTGCCCTCTTGGGGTCACTTTAATCAAGATGTTATCAAAGATGATGCAGGTCTACTAAGATGAGATTCTGAGACTCGCTGAAATGAACGTGGCTTGGGTGTGCACAGGGGGTGTCTGACCTAGCGGGACTGGCATTTATGAGATTTAAATTAAACCCGCATGGTGACGAGGAGAAAATTCAAAGATTCTGTCAATAATTTAAAGGAAGTTGATCTCTTTCCTCTTAAATGGAGTTTGATCCAGTTGTAGTGATGGAAATTGAGTCCTGGACTAGTTGAATGTCAGAATGGTTCTGGGATTTCTGGGAAACACAAATCTGTACCACAGACTTTGTAGTGCTCTGACAACTACGGTGATTGTTTCACACTGGGAATGGAGATTAATTCCTGTGACCAAAGCTTTGTGTGCATTGCTTTTAGGATATCTTTCCTGCATTTGAAAACACAAATTAAAATTTACACTAGACACAGGACACAGGACATAATTCATTTAAGCTTTCGAGTGTTTATTTCCTTTATATACCACAGCATTAAAAAAATAGCCAATGATTTGCGGGGAAGTGGATGGATCTAGAGCGAATCCTGTTGAGTGAGAGAAGTCAAGACCAAAGAAACAAAAGGCACATGGTATCCTTAATATGTGGCTACTAGATCCAAACAGTACAAGAGCAAGGACTCAGTATTTACATCCCCAATGCTATGAACATGGTATTGGAAATATAAACACAACTACACAGACATAAAAATCTATGACTCTATAGACATAACGTTTTATTGCATAGATTAATATGTATCTATGATATACAAACACTCAGCCTAATTTTAACTATGTTCTAACATCTAAGTGCCAGTGATTGTATATAGAGATTCCCTTCTTGAATACTTATTTGTTAAATACGTCATTTGAGATATGATGTAAAAATCAATATTAATAAATTCTTTAATTAAAAAAGTAGCCAGTGTACTTTGTCATGATGCCATTCAATGTGTCACATTCTTTGTAACTGTTACCTGTATTTGGGGGGGTTATTTATTACAGAATATTGTTCATACGTTGGTTCCATGTAACCATAAATATAAAAGGCTGGTGCTACTAGCCCATACGAATAATCCTAGCTATTCTAGATGCTGAGATAGGAGGGTCCCGTTGAAAGCCAGCCCAATCAGAAAAGTGTGGAGATTCTTACAGTCAATTAACTACCAGAAAGCTGCAGGTGGTCCTATGGCTCAACTACCCTTGAGTAGTATTCTACTCAGGGAGAGTGCCCAAGACCTGAGTTCAAGTCCCACGACAGACTAAAGGAATGACTATAAGAAGAAGGAATTTTGGGGCTGGGAGTTTGGCCTAGTAGTAGCGTCCTTTCCTAGCATGCACAAAGACCTGTGTTTGATTCCTTGGTATCACATATATAGAAAAGGCTGTAAGTGGTGCTATGGCTCAAGTGGTAGAGCTCTAGCCTTGAGGAAGCCCAAGGACAGTGCTCAGACCTTGAATTCAAGTCCCAGGACTGGCAAAAATAGAAGAAGGAGGAGGAGGAGGAGGAGGAGGAGGAGGAGGAGGAGGAGGAGGAAGAATTTCATGGAGAATAACTCTAGTTTGTCTTCAATGAATCCTCTCCAAAATGTGATCAATAAAAATATAATATCTGAGTTTAAAAGTTTATCAATCGATACTAAAAGCTATAGGTTGTGGAAAAGGTTTAACATTCTTTCAAAGGACTTGTTAACAACTATTATACTGTATAGGTGGGATAACATGAGTTTAGAATTGCTTTTAAACATTTGAGGAGTGCTGATTTCAATTCACTTCACCTATTTCACCCATCTGGACATTTATCTCCCAGCCTTCTCTGTTGACTAGGGAACCAAAAGGGATGGTGATGATGAAAGATATTCTGATATAAAACAAATATCCAATGTATGGGTCATCAACCTCAGTTATTTTGGGGCTTCCTGACTCCCCACATTCTCTGTGGCCACTACAGGAAGATGACCTGCTGTGGTTCAGTCAGGGTGTCTTCCTCATGGAGCTATGCCTTGTTGTTGTAAAGAGGAACCTCTCATTTTAACAGAGGCCAGTGTCATGTGGAGACTTCTTAGCTAATCATAGTGCTCTGGGATGCACCTGTTCTCCAAACCAACTCCTATATGGTGTAGATGTGAGTGTGTGTGATATAAATATTTATAATATATAAATGCATATAAACTATGTAATATATAAATACAGTTTTATAATATTTATAATTCTAGTATAATGTATAACTACATATATATAATCTCTGATTTTCATATACAGAAATTGACGTTGAGAATAGCTATAAATATATAGCCAAGAACAACAGTGCTTTATGTGAATGGATTAGCAGCACCTGTAAACATCAACAATATCTAGGAAGTAGCTCTAGATCCATTCTCTTAGATCTAAGCCAATCTTTGCAGGAAACTCTAACTTCAGGGTGGAATCTAGCCAGCTGCCAATCCAGGCACAATGGCTTCAGAATTCATCTAGACGGAAAATTCCCCAATTATCACATCTTTGGCTTCCAATGGTAGGTTTTACATTAAAAGTTCAGTGAGCATCACAGATGAGTCGTCTTGATTGAGATCGTTAAGGAATTCTTTATCGTTCGTTCAGTGGTATCTTGCCTACAGATTTATTATGATGGCCGATGGTGAAAGTTGGGCCATGGTCTGAATTCAGAGGTTGCCTTTTTCCTAATAAGTCAAATGGCTTGGTTCTCTCCTCTGCTGGAGTGCTAGTTCATTCACAGGCTCTGACCAGATGACAAGAAGTTGTTTCCTCTTACTATGAACTCTCAAAGGGGATCAAATACCTGAGAGTCAGTATTCTTCCTAATATTTCTAAGGGACTAAGGATTTTTTTCTGCTAAGCACTGAAGAGAAAGCGAGTGAGACATACAAAATAGAATCCGTGTCCCAGTGGGAATCAAAATTTGGTTGAACCAAGCACAATTAGAATGAAATTGTAACTTACAATTGGAAGGAATATGTAAGCATCCCACTGTATACCACCGACCATGGCATCAACATCAACTGGTAAATCTTAATCAAAATAATCTTACCAGGCACTGGTGGCTTATGCTTGTAATCCTAGCTACTCAGGGGCTGAGATCTGAGGATCATGGTTCAAAGTCAACCCGGGACACAAAAGTCCTTAAGACTCTTTCTTTTCTTTCTTAAATGTGTTTTATTGTCAGGATAATGTGTAGAGGGGTTACAGATACATTCATCAGGTAGTGGGCACATTACTTCTACAGCCTTGATAGCTCTTCTTGTGTTTTTATCCCTCTTTCCCTCCCCTAATTCCTCCCAGTTATCTTGTTTTCCTCCTTCCCTTCCCTATTTTAAATAAACAAATACGTGTATATACAGTATACTAGTATACAAATAAGACTCTTCTCTCCAATGAACCACCAGAAAACTGAAAGTGAGGTTGTGGCTCAATGTGATAGAGTGCTAGCCTTGAGCTGAAGAGCTCAGGGACAGGGCCCAGGCCCAGAGTTCAACACCACACTGAAAAATCATCATCAACATCATCACCATCATCATCACCATCATCATCATCATCATCATCATCATCACCACCATCACCATCATCATCATCACCATCACCATCATCATCATCATCATCATCATCATCATCACCACCATCACCATCTCATCAACATCATCACCACCATCATCATCATCATCATCACCACCATCACCATCTCATCATCATCATCACCATCATCATCATCACCTGTGATTTTTTAAACAGTTATCTGATAACGAACATAAAATGTCCTGTTGGACCAAAATTCTGGAAGTATTCATCAAGAAGATGAGCCAAGGACCCAGGAAACTATAATTTGAAGAAATGTCAGAATCAGCAGAGGTGATGGGGGAAGTAGTGATAGAAATACGAATATGCAATTAGCTAGATTCATGAGTAGCTGAGGAAATGGCATCGAAATTCTGTGACATTAATAATAATGTTATTATAGATGGCATTTTTCATCTCGTTTTATTGCCAAAATTATGGTCAAAGCAGAATTCCTGAAAAGCAGGGAACATTTTCTGTTAAGCGAGTATGGTCACCATCTCTCTTTTCCTGAGCACAAGTTAAAAGAAATGAGGGCTGAGTGATTGCAGGCGGTCATATTGGAGCATATTTCTAAAAGCCAAAGTGAAAATAAATGCAGTGTGTTCCATAGTCCTCCCGGTTACTTCCCTGTGATGATATAAGGGACGTGTCGTTACCTGCCAGATAGAAAACCCTTTAGCACTGTGAGTGTGGGCTGTGCTTGTGAAAATGGTCATGAGTACAGGTTATTTCCCTCTAACTTCCGATCTTGTATCACTTTAAATTTTCTGAGTAAACATTTATTTCAAGCCACATCAGGGAATCACTTCCTGTAAAAGCACGCTGAAGTTAAGAATACATGAGCTTGCCGTTTTGCTTATTTTTGATTTGTGTCTTTGCATCTTAATGTTCAATTGGAGTAGAATGGTACATTCTAGAAAATACGGTGCTGGAAAAAGACTATTTGTGAGCACCTGGTATCAGAATTTGGTTTTCATTGTTTTGAGATAGGTCACATCTGTGTCCTACAGCAATAGTAAATACATGTAAATCATAAATTCAGGTCCAAATCATTGAGATTTCAAGCATCATTCTAGAAATAAAGTCATGACTGTTAATCATTTTTATTATGGCTCTAGTGCCATTGAATGAATAGAGATGGAAGGACAGAAAGACCGACAGATATAACATGTATATTAATTCACTAAATAAAAGTGAGATGCATAATCAGAAGCTTATACTTCCTGGTAGATGTTGGGGTAGGTCTCTGGAAGTGTTGGTGTGATTCAGCAAGAATGCAGGCTAGAAAGAACTGGAAGGGAGAGAATTTTTCACTCTGTTGTGAACTGCACCTAAGCAAGGCTGGCTAGAAACAAATGGCTACTTCTGGATTTCAATGCTGTCACTCATCCACTAAGGGAGGGCCGCCCTACACAGCTTAGCAAAGTTCCTCCTGTGCTGGCCCAAAAAATGAATGGAAACCCTTGCCGAGAAAGTTCTTACTTGTGCTGCTGTGAGCTCTGGTTTCATGATGAAGAAATGTTCAGAGATTTACTGCAGTAGGCAGACTATTAAAATGATCAAATGGCTCTCCGCGGACCTCAAACCCGCCCACGTCTTCTTCTGTAGTTGTAGAGACTTATATCACCATGACATTGCCCCCAGGGAAACAAAATTTGTATACAGAACTGATTTAATGGTATTGGTTTTAAAAAAAATGATGGATGTATGAATAGCCACTACGTTCTGGGACACTAGTGTTCAAGGGTGAGCAAAACCGGGGTGCAGGTGAGGATGGAGACATGAAGAAAACCAGGCCTTCAACAGATTATGGGACTCCTTCCAATATCCCAGCCTCATTAAGTGACAGAGCCAGCTTCGTCTCATGTTTGGATTCATGTTTAGGTGACCTGGCTGGGAGATGCGACCGGGATGATCGAGGAAGATGTGGGCATATTGAACCACACGAGAAAGGGAGGAAACCCAGAGGCACAAATGCACATTCTCATTACAAATCTATGTTGAGACAGCATGCAGTCGCCCCCACCCAGCGTTTAGCAAGTCTCTCGGGGAATACCAAGCGGGAAGTACCCCTGTGGACGACGTACAATGGCCAGGCCTGCCCATGTCAGTCATCAGAACACTGAAACGGTGAAACGCTCTGCTTCAGACACAGCCAACCCTCGGCCCCACGCACAGCTAAGTATCCTCCCTGGACTAATTATTTTTTAAAAGTTAGACAGAAAACCGTTATAAGTTGTAGGCCCTCATGTTGGCAGAGGGCGGAATAAAAAGAACATGTCTACAAAGGATGCGGTTTTGGGTGGCTGGCCATCCTTTGTTTCTTGCCCTGTTGATGTTTTCTGGTGTGGTGATGGGTTTATACCACCCCACCGAGCCGTCTGCTCTGTGCAGCCATATTCAGTGATCCTGTCGTGTCTGGACTCGCACACCCTAGCTAATCTGTGAACGTGTTCTCACGGTTATCCCGAAAGAAGTGGGCAGGGCCTATCCATTCCCAGACTGTAACCACAAAGGAAAGTGGCAAGGTCTGAGGGATAGAAACCAAAGCCTTTTCCCTTCCTGGGAAGGAAAACTCCTACATCAGACATCAACTTCATGCCATCTGTCTGCATGCTTCTTTTGTTGCCTTTTCTTAAAAAAAAAAAAATCAAAGTGTCGTAATGATACCCAGAAACCATATCAACCGGGTCCATTTTGCCAAACTAACCCAGTCAGATAGGTTCCTCTTCATGTATCCACAGTGGAGCTCTGTTCTGCTTTCAACCCGGCTATGTGTGTGGGCAGAAAACAGGGATCATTCTCTAAAAGCCATGGAGTTTTTCTCTGAATCCACTGCACCCTCCTCCCCCTTCTCTGCCCATGTTGCCCAAAGAAAAGACCTGGAAGAATGCATGCCGCTTTTTCTTTCCCTCTGTCAGATGTAAAGTTTGAAGACCCCACCATTCATTGGTGGTCAGAGAGGAAAAGACATTTTTTTTTTCTGAAATGCAAACCTTTCTAAAAAAGCCCAAGGCCCCCTCCGGCAGGCTCCAGCTTCAAATGCTTTACCCGCCAAGAGCATCTCAGTTTGATACATTCTGCTTCATAAAAAAAATGAGCCGGGATGGAGGTTCCTACAGGGTCTTCATAAAGTGGTTATAAAATAATAATAATAATTCCAAAGATGAAAGATTTAACCTTAAACAACCTTTAATTCTGATCTCCCCCACCTTTGTTTTTCTTCTCAGATAGAAAAAAAGGAAAACCACAAACCAAGCAACATGTTGATTTTTCTTCCCAAATGTCTTACATTTGTCAGATTTTTTGTTTGTTTGTTTAAAGTAGTATCCAAAGAAGAAATGGGCTAAGCTCAGTGCAATGGGCATAATTACATTATATATATATATGTACATAATTTTTATCTGTCACCCAATGAAACCTTCAGAAAGGAATATTCAGGCTAGTGGTGGGGGTTTTGTTTGCTTAGATCCTTCACTCATCTTTGATTTTATCATTTCACCCTCAAGTTCCCTTTGAAGGCCAGAGCCAGAGCCTCAGCAGAGTTTGTGTCATGATAAAAAGCTGAGAACCCAGCCACGACCTGCCCGTTCCCAGACGAAACACTGGTTCCTTGTAGACATCTACGATGGGTTTGTCTAGATTCTTACAGCCAGGCGAAACTGACTACCACTTCCTAATCTGGGCGTAATGATTTCAATTTCATCTTCTAGATGCTTCCTCTCCGGTGGCTTTTCTACCTGATCTTGGAAATACGTTTTTCCTTCTTCTGGTATTCTATAATTTCTGATGGTTGTATTTAAGGTTGGCATGCCCATGATTGTTTTTATGTGACAATTGACCTAGGGAATTTAATTTCATTGTATTCCAAATATTTAGGATGTGCAGAATCAATTGCTTTCAGAGGAAAAAAAAATCCAGATTTGACATCATTTTGAAATCCTGTGCTATTTCATAGATAGATACATAGATAGATTTAAACATATATCTTCATTATATAATATTTCTAATATATGTAATATTTATAAATGTATATATCTGTAATATTTATATTTTTGTATATCTTTACTATTTGTATCTTTATATATATATCCTTATTATATATACTAACTTTATATGCCTTTATTAATACATCTTTACTACATATATATTTATCATATAAAATATATCTTTATTATATGCACCTTTATATATCTTCATTATATTTATTATTATATACTGTCTTTACTATACTCTCTCTATATATACATACACATATGATATATATATATATATATATATTTACCCATACACTGTACTGTTGGTTCTTTTATATGTTTTGCTCTGATCTTTCCTGGACTAGTAACCTCAAGCAACCATCAAGCTCTCTTAACTTCTTTGTAATACTTTTTTTTAATCTTGCAGGCTTCCCTTCCCTTCCTGTCATTTCCTTCTCTTCTTTATAATTTTTTTATTATGTGAAAGTACTTCTCCTTAGCTCTCATTCTTAGCTTTAAGCTAAAATTCATTTTCCCATCATTTTAGGTTGTACAGATTTGGGGGCGGGGATTTTGAAGTTAGGGTGTGCAGGGAATTCAAGCAGTGTTAAAGGCAAATATGAAGTCCCTATGATATAAAGGTGACAGTGAGCTGTCGAAGAATTTGTGCAAGGACGATTGGGGAATGACACGTGGCAGCTCTGAGATGTTAACCCAGGACAGTGTTCAGGCTGCCTGTGACTCTGTCATCCCACCCCTAGGACTCACCTTGTAAAATATCTCCCCAACTCCATGAAGTTCTTTATGCATCCTTTTGACAGCGTTGTAAACTGGTGGCTTCTAGGACTGTAAACTGGAGGCAACTTCAATGTGAGTTAGTGAGGGCAAGTCTAAACATGACACGGTTCTAATCTCATGTAGCAGAATCTTATCCCCTAGGAGAGACATGCAGGTAGATTTTTCTAATCTGATAACGAAAGCTGTATTATTAAATTATATACATATACATATGTATCACATATATAAATCCAGTACAGAATCCTATGTTTAATTCATGAATATATGACTAATTATTTGCAGATTTGCAAAAGGATAATTAACTAGGATAACGAACCTGCATAACCCTTGAGCAAAAAGAGGCTCAGGGACAGCGCCAGGATGGGCCATAAATAAAACAGAGCGAAATGAAGACAATTACACAAACACGTGACCAAGCACTCGTATGGGTAAAAGTCCATCTGCAGAAAGGAGTGAGGCCAGTGGAAAGGATTCCTTTCCATCAAATGATTCATAGTCTTGTTCCTCCTCTTAATTCATCACTCCATCCCAAGAGGAGAGCGGGGGTTGTGATGTCATAACATTACAGAATTATGGGATGGGTTACAGAGTTACAGCAATTAAGAGGTGTCGGCGGGTGTGAGCCAGTGCTATCGATTGGGATATTAATCGGGACAGGGTTAATATTAATGGCATGGTTCCCTTCCAAGAACCAGATTCTTCCTTTAGAATATTATTTATGAGTTTTGTAGCTGCTTAGGTTGAGTCTGGGGTGTATTTTACTGGAAGCTGTGGTGTGCGTGTTCCTGGATCTACTTTGTGCATCCTATGTCTAACTGTATCCATGGCAATGCATGTAATGGCATTGGAAGTGGTAACCGAGCCAGTAGTGCAGGTTGTCCGTGATGGTTGAGGAGGTGAGGCTCCTCCAGGCAGGGCTCTCCCCGCTCGGCTGCATGTGCATGAGAGAGGACTTCCCAAGAGACGGGGTGAGGATGTCGTAAACAAGGAAAACAGAATGGATGGAAACACGATTCCTACAGAAGTGTGGGCAAGAAAAGGAGCAGTGCAGAAAGGGGTATTTTCCCTGTCCTGTGGCTTCTTAAAATGTTTTTGTTGATATTGTAAAGGTGATGTACAGCAGTAGAACAGTTACCTAAGTCAGGCAATGGTTCCGTGTCTTTCAGGGTGGCGTCAACTCTTCCTCGCTCTCTCCCACTGCTTCCCTCTGTCCTCGGTTCTTTTCTGGGCACCCTCGAGACACTAGGAATAAAACCTTGAACTTACCGCAGCACTTCCTGCTGTCTGCACATCAGGTGCTTCCGAACGGCCAGGGTCTATAAGCGACCACGTACTGTCAGAATAGGAGATGGAGATGAGGTAGACCCGGTGCCCAGGCACGTGGTTAAACATTATGTGGGATGTTTTCTTGAGCACGTGAACAGATGAAATTGCCACGTCAACTGGCAAAATAAAGCCAATGCCCTCCATTATAAGGCTGGGCCACTTCTAAGAAGGGAAAGGCCTGGACACAAGAAAACACTAGCATTTGTCAAGCTGAGGGGCGGGTGAATGATCCTTTCACTCCCTTGTCTCTCTTCTGAAAGGCAAAAGCAAAAGAAAGAAAGAAAGAAAAGAAAAACACAATAGGAAGCCATTTAGATTTTAGGTTTGTTTATTAGGGCATCTGGTTTATTCTGTACACATAGAATCAAAGCTTACTGTGCAGGTGAGGCTAGTTCTCATTCTAAAATGTCCTTCTCTGTCTCGGACTAGCCTTTGCCTGCCAAGTCTTAGCATGTGTTTATGTCCCGGTTGATGATTCCCCTGTCTTCCTGGGATAAGAACTCGCTGTTATGACAACACTGTTTTCTCATGCTGTCGTGTATACAGGCCTAGTACATCTACATTTCCCATATGAATTTGTAGACTACGCATTGATGTCGATGACACAGAGAGCTGTCACCTGGGTCCTAGTACGAATGTCCACTCCTTGGTACACTAATATAATTTCTACTCATAAATAGCCATAGCAGACGTGAACAGCGGGAAAACTGGAATGCCTCAGTGTAAGCCATTGTGGTATGCAATACTAGAAAGTGGTTTTTCTTTAGTACATCTTAGAGAATCATGATAAGAAAATTTGACATTTCAGAATGCTTTTTTTTTTTTTAGGGGCGGGGGGAAGAAACTAGCGGCATCCAAAAATAGGAGTTTGTAGTGACCAACTTGGTAGGTGAGCCTTCAGTGAGGGGTTTAAGCCACCCTCCCTCACACTTCAGAGACGATTAACATGTTGCAAGTTGCAGAAATCCCGGGGTCAGCAGAAGCAGGCTGTGTGGTCCCTAACCCCGGAGAGAGTCCACGCCTCCAAAGAGCATGTCATATCCCCTTATCACAAGAAGCAGCCCATTAAGTGGATATGGTAGTAAATTTAAAATTCCCCCCGGAAGAAAAGGTTGACAAAATTGAATTATGAAGAAGAGCAAAGAAGATTAAATTACCAGAAGAAGAGTAAAGTCTTGGGAGTAAAACTTTATAGCAGACCTCAGGCCTGGGAAGTTTTATTAAGTAGGGAGTTTGGGGACACAATAGGATACCATTGCTGAATTTGCAAACTTTTTTTTTTGGGGGGGGAGTGTTATCTGTGTGTCCTCTCTGAAGAGTGTCCACAGTGTAGGCCATGTGAGGCTAGGAAGAAATTGTCAAAAATTTGCTATTAGAGAAACCTAAGATGAGCATGCCCTCATTCGAGAGGCTGGGGGCTGCAGGCCTGTCACTAGCTGCTGAGACGGGCAGACAGAATCCTGCTGAAGCAGTCGGGTCACGAGGGATTTATAGCGATGACACAAATGTCAACTCTTCTTAGTGCAGCTCCCCTGACTACTTCTTCTGTGAACCCCAGGAATATTCCTGGGGAGTAACTTTCACACGCTGTGTTTTTTTTTTTTCTCACCCCATTGAGATAGGAGGGTTTGCTGTTTGGTAAGTTCCATCTCACACTTTCTAGGTGTGGAGGTGAGCAGACCAAGCTGTTTCTGTGCCAGCAGGGCACAAAATGGCTGCCTTTGAATTGTCTCTCCATAATTAAAGGCCTGTATGTGTGTGTGTTAAATGCAAGAATGAAATACCCTCTTGACCTTGAGTCTCTTGCTGTCCACGTACTAGAATTCATTCTGTAAATATTGATATAATTAGAGTCTAGATTAAGGTTATATAAGAATAATAGTGCTACCTTCAAGAAAGGCACAGTGAGAGAAATTCACTTAGCAATAATTTATGATGTAACTTTTCGACACTGGGAATTGCTGATAACCATGCCAAAATGTCACAGCTACAATGGCCTGGCAGTTTTTAAACATGGGAAGTGATTTCATAGGTAACCCCTCTAAAAAATAAATAAAAAGAGACCCCAGGAAAGGAGCTTTCATTTCATAACAGTGGACCAATCGTCACCAAGTTGAGTCTCATGAAACCATGCATGTCAGTTTTCCCTCTGAGTTGGAGCCTGCAAAATACCAGCTGATTCTACTTACTCATTCATCAAAAAAAGTCTGGCTCTCAGTGGTGGTGGTGATGATGATGATAGGTGATGGTGGTGATGATGTTTCTAGAGGATAATAAAATTGGTGAGAAGAAAGTGAATATCAGGACATCAGGTGAGAAATCAAATCTTCACTGACCTGTGGCAGGAGAGTCAAGAGGCAGCCAAGAAGAAGGAAGTTATCAGGAACTCAGAGTGAGGGAACAGTCCCACGAAAGAGAGCATTAAACACGCCAGGACCCAGGCGCCACATGGCTGCCAGTTGAGGATTTGTGAAACATGAAGTCAGACAAGACAAAGCCAAGGGCCAGGTTCTTCTGGTTTCATGGTGGCTGTGAAATCCTTTGGATTTAGCTTAGAGCAAGTGGATATGTCACTGGAGGGTTTGCAAGGTGGATTGACATCTCTTAGTGGCTGGGCTGAGACTCAGTGGAGAAAGATTCACCAGAGAGCCGTGGTGGAAGCGACCAGCGGAAAGGCTGCTGTGTGAGAACAGAACTGGCCACCGTTCACGGGCTAGAGCTCGGCTTTGTGGGCCCCACTTACCAGGGCCAGGCATGGAGACAGAGGGGGTTCTGTTCTTCTGGGGCGCATTCCAAGGCTGGTTAGACATCACGGGCAAGCGTTAGGTGTGTGGTTCTGACACATGAGGGAAAGGCTCAGGAGAGGATTATCCAGCAGAAAGAGCCAAGGGGACAGAGAGGGTTTAAATTTCTGCTGTGGAAGGATTTAGATCCCTTTTCCATGGTGGGGAGAGGGGGCAGATGAGGTCAAGGTCAGAAGCTTGAAGGTCACAGTGAGCTGATGTGAGCGTTGGAATTTCTAATATTCTTGTTTTTATTTAATTCACACCATCTCTGCTCAGCTGATTAAAGCCCTAATATCCATTCCCCTCCTGCCTTTCCAGAAGAATTCCGCATCCTGTTAGGACGTGGGCATGTCACCGTTCACGTTGCCTGCCTTCGCCTTTCTTTGCAACTCTGGCGTTTGTGGTAATTTCACTAATTACATCCAGGAACTTCCTTCCAGCCTAATGGACTTAACCCTGACCTTCTTAACCTTCACTGGACACTTACTCCACACACAGAGACCCAGGCAGAAGCCAAATGCACCCCAGAAGAGAACAAGGCACTTGAAAAAGTGTCAATGAAGCCAACCTCTCATCTCCAGGAATGGTTGGAATATTCATGTTAATGGTGGGTGTCGAGAACATTTTTAAGAAGTGTAAAAAAAAGAAGATAAAATAAAACCCACCATTCCTTCTCTTCACCCCTCTCCGTGGCAGTTGGTTGGAGGTTGTAGTAAGTGGCCAGGAGAGAGATAAATCCACCTTTAAGCTCTTCCCCTAATCCATCGCCTAGACGTTTCCCCCCTGGAAGCATCAGGATCCACTTCTTTCGTAGACCTGGAAATAACTTTCTTTTTCGCTGTGTGTCATTCTCCCACTGCTCACCCAAATGTATAAATGATATAAAGGTAATGCAGTTATAAATATAAATGTTAACATAAATCATGTCTGGAAAGATGAGGGGGAAGGATAAAAAAGGTGACATCGATCAAGATGCATTTTATTCATAAACTGATTCCTTCCTACCACTACTTAACAGACAATAAGAAGTAAGATTAATGAAATAATAATAATGACCACACTTGCCTGCACCAGCAGGCTCTATGTCCACTTTTATTTATCCCTATAATTGTTATTTATTCCTTCTAGTCCTTTCCCTTCGTGGCTCAGGTATTTTGATAACATCGATAACTTTTCAAAGCAAAAATGGTTCTGCCTTTCTGAATGAACTCCTTCCGTGTTGACTTATTTCACTCCCATGTCATCATGTGGTACTGTCACTTTTTTTTTTTTTTGCCAGGGCCTGAGCACTGTCCTTGGACTTTCTCAAGGCTAGAGCTCTACCACTTGAGCCTCAGCACCACTTCCAGCTTTTTTCTATGTATGTGGTACCAAGGAATCGAACCCGGGTCCTCATGCATGCTAGGCAAGCACTTTAACCACTAGGCCAAACTCCCGGCCCCCAATACTGTGGCTTTTAATCCTCCTCTTGGGTTGTTTTTGTTATCCTTCAGTCTTTCAGGACTTGCATGTCCACAAGTTAGTAGTCTGTCTGTTTTTTCCCCAGCTTCTGTGCTGAACCCCCTCAGCTGGCTTCCCTCTTCCCTCTGTGTCCTGCTCTTTCATGGATCTCATTGAGTGCCTTTCCCATCCTTTATTTGCCCAATATCTGCATCTTCTTCCCTGCCATAAGCAAGGATTATTTACCTGGGATTTTTTTTTTCCACCAAGCTTTTTAAGTGAGTAGCTGGACTTTTTACTGTTTGGGCCAAAGTATTTGTCATTAATTACTATTTGTATTGCGTTCCTTTCTAATAATGACGCCTTTATGGTCTCTGCTCTTAGAGTTCCTTCACATAGTCCTTTGTGGTTTAACTCATCATTCAGTTCTGTGACTTTTATTACAGAGGCCCTTAAACCAGGCTCACTGGGTGGTTTTCCCATCCTTGGGGTAAAGGCATCTTAATGAGGTGAAGCCCGCTGGCCCCACACTCAAGAATCAGATGTGTGTTAGGTAGAGGCCCTGAGCCTGGCAGGATGCAAAAAAAAATAAAATACAGACTGGATAAGATCAAGAGACAGGGCCTATTGGCAGGGAGAGGGGTCTGGAAGTGAATTCTGTCAGTGCGGATAGCTGCCACAAGAGCGTTTCTGTGACGGGGCAGCGGGGCCCTCTTCCACAGCGCCTGTGTCGTGGGAGCATTCCCCACATGCACTGCACTGCAGTCACTCGTGGTGAAGGGTACACGGGTGACAATTATGGCTCTGAAAATACAGAGCATCTATTTTTTTAATGTAGTGCTTAGTGGGGTGTGTTCGTATAGAGAACAGGGTGAAAGCTGCCAGATGCATCAGCTGTTTCCGTTGCATGGGTCCCTGTTTGTGGGATGTGAGTTCTTATACAACATGCAATGAGCAATGCAGTGTTTCCAGGGCAATTCCATCAGTGGGCTGGGAGGAGGAAGAGGAGCCCGAGACTCCTCTGGAGAAGGCTACAAGGAGAGTTGAAGATTCTCAGCTTTGCTCATCCCCTCCTCAGACTCGCTTATTGTTGTTGTCACTTCATCTGTGGAGAGCTTGGAATTGTAGCCAGGTGCTGGTGGCTCACACCTGTAATTCTAGCCACTCTGGAGGCTTGAAATATTGTGGGTTCCAAGCCAGCGGGAGGCAGAGAAGTCTCAGAGACTCGATCTCCAATTCAGCCATTAAACAAGCAAGGCGGGAGCTATGACTAGAATGGTGGAACCCCAGTCTGTGCGCAAGAGGTTGAGCGAGAGAAGCTGGAAAATGGAAACAAGAATGGAAATAGTAGTTTGATATTCATAATGCTAGTTTTCCAAAAACAATTATTTCAAAAAAAACGGTTATCTCTTTCATGAAAGGAGAAGAAATGTTACTATATGACAAATGGAAAGACTGTTCCCCCGGACAGATTTATTCTGTATACAAAAGGCACAAAATATAAGCACATTTCTTCCAGAGGCTTCTCAGGGTTTTCATTCATCAATTCTAATAGAGAATTTCAGCATGCGTGTATATGTGTGTGTATATACATTATTCTAATTACATATAATTGGTACATTTGCACTTTAATGGTGTACTTGGTATACAAATTCATATTTACATTTCATTTAATATATAATTAATAGAGAACTTATTAAAGTAATATTTTTATTAAGATCATAATGTCATTGCCGTTTTCTCAGGAAACATCCACTGGGCCATGCAGGCATGCCACTGATAGTTTTATAGATAAAAGAATGAGAAAAATAAAAGGAATGTCACCTGCTGGAACTTCTGTGGTATTTTAAAAGAAAATTATACATCGGTTAATGGTTTTAAAATAGAAATAGAGGTGAAGCTTTGCAAGTCATTGATTTCATGGAAGTAAAAGCTGGTGTGTGCGCTGGGGTGGGGTGGTTAGGATAGAGAAGAATTTCCTAGGCAAAAGGAAATTTCAAGGAACGTCTCAGCCTCAACTTGGTTTTATTTCAGAGTAGTTTATCCCCCCTTTGAAGAAGGGATCTTTTGGGTCCTCCTGGGTTGGTGATCCTAGCCTGAATGCTGTGAAACAAAGCTGGAAGCCTCTGGGGGTGCAGGATAGGAGAAAGTTGAGCTGGGTTTGCAGGGCTGTGGGGTCGGGCCTGGGCCCTGTGGTTCACAAGACACAGCGGTAAATGTGGCTTAGCCGCTTCAGGTCACGCCATGAGCCAAAAACTTCTCTATCCACCCGCAAGCCTTGTCGTAATAGACTACACAGAAGGTTACACATGGCTGATCCTGGAAGCTGACCGGTCGAGGTGGAAAGAAAAATCCCACACCTTAGAGGGGTTGGAGGGAAAGCATTCTCAAGACAGGGAAGCCACAGTCAGGACACAGCGAGGAAATAGATTCAGCCTAGAAATTCAGGTGAGAGTCAGGGGATACACTCTCGATTCCAGTCTTTCCAGGGCAAGCAAGCAGAGTGGACACGCAGCGGGAATCTCTGTGCTAGCCTTGAGGGAGAATTCACCTTCCATCATTTATGTACTGATTCAGTGAGACCCAGCCCTCTCTAGGAGGCAGTTTGCTTGGTGTGAAATGAACCTTCCCTTTGTTGTAATATGGGAATTGTAGAAATATTTCATCTTCCTCCCAGGACAATTCATTAAAAGCATAGATATATATATTTTTTAGAAATGAAATATATATGTGTATATATATAAATAAAAGCTATTTTTACCTCTCATTCTTTCATCAGATGGCAGGTTTCACAAAAGCAGGAGTTCTTATTTTCCAGAACTTAATATCCTCTCCGATTCATAGGAAGCATTCATATATATTTCATTGACCGGACAGGAAATCTTCACTGATATGATCTCTGACTTTATTTTCCGCTTGCCATTCTGCCTCTTCTAATTCTGCAACTCTCATTTTTAAAATGAGAAGGAATGCTCGTGTGAGGTTTCTACAGCTGGTATTTAATGGAAGTAATAATAGTTGAGTCTATTTTATATATTTATTGTCCTTTGGGGGGGATGTGCCCACTGCTTATTAGCCATTAGGGAAATGTCTTAAGTGTGTGAGAAAATAGGAGCCATACGGAGGGCAGGTATTTGCTGAGCCATTCCGTGAACTACATTATTGAAAGGATGCCAGCCAGCAGAGCAATGTGTGGAATTCTTAATCAGTCCGCGTGTTCTCTTCTCATTACCACCACATTCTGGGCCTACAACTGCCATGCTCTCCCTGAATCGCCAGCTTCTCTCTCTCAACACGGGCAAGTCCAACTTGGGAAGGAAGCAGCCCTCGCCCCCCACATCCCGCTTCCATCCTTCGTTTGCTTCCTCCTTCTCCATTCATTCTTCATTCTTCAGCGGAGGCCTGGTCATACTTTGGTGTCGACCTTGACCTGCTCTGGAAACAGAGGGAGCCGAGTGAAATGAAGATGTGTGTAGCTTCATCCAAAACGGGCAGGTTTTCAGGAGAGGAAGGGTAAAAAAAGAATCCATCAGCTTATAACGTGGTGAGTTTTCTTCCATACATGCACCCGTGTAAATATTGTGTGTACCCAAATAGCACATTGTGGAAGGCTCTTTACATGCTTTTACCTGACCATTACCAGAGAGAGAGAGAGAGAGAGAGAGAGGAAGAAGGAGGGAAGGAGGGAGGGAGAGGGAAGGGGAAAAGTGAAGAAAGAAAAACAGGAAGAGAAAAGGGAGGGAGAAGAGAGAAAGAAGACAGAAAGAAGAAGAAAAATGGAGAAAGCAAAGGAAGACAAAGGGAGAGGAAGGGAAGTTCCATGTAACATGGGTTCCAATGCTGAGTAGCTTAAATTGTATCCACATCATTCCAGCATGTGTGATTGCACACACACACACACACACACACACACACACACGCACGCAGGCACGCACGCACGATAAAACGTCTATCACTAATCAAATCTCCGGTAACACGGCTGCTTGGGTGCAGGCCCTGAGTTCCACAGCAGTCGTAGAATCCAGTACTTGTAGGCACTTGGTGAGAAAAGACAGGGGATCTCTAGCTGGGAGAAAAACCCCTCGGAGTGCACGAATAACATTTCTTCTTCACACTTGAGATGCGGCTCTTGAAAATAAGATGTAGAAAGTCGACAGGGCTGTGTGAAGGAAAATCCCTCCAGTGCCAGGAGCAAGGCTCAAGATGCTAACTCGGAAACATGTCTTGAGTGACAGCTGAGAACCTCTGGGGTAGACAGCAGCCCCCCACTTCCTCCAGCCACCCCCCGCCCCGTATGTGATGGGCCAGTGTGAGGAGGAAGCAGGAGGTGGAGATCCTGGGACACTGGGTACTCTGGCTTTGCAGTGGGGTTAAGAGTCAAGGGCAAACTGCATGCCCCAGGGCCTGGCTGGATGTCTTCACTAAAACCACTGATTCCCTTCCCTCTGTGGACAAGGAAGTGTGACCGCCTTGCTTCTCCTGGTGAGCCCAGGCTCTTATCTCAGCCCTTGACAACATTCTGGAGGGTAAGATGGGAGATTCACAAGTTCAAGTCCAGCCTGGGCTACATAATAATCCCTTCTCATAAAAAGTAAATATATATGGTGGCTGTTCCCTTGTAGGATTCTTGGACATAAAGAAAACTATTTCTTCTGTGCCTTGACCCTTTAATTCAACCTTTTTCTGCTGCTGTTAAAATGATAGCAACCTCTAAAAGAAGGAAGACTTCACATGTAAGAAATCTTTAGCAATTATGCGGTATAGACAGTATAATTTCTTTTTTTGTTGTTTTTATTTAGTGGTCTTTAATAATGTATTCTGATTACAAAAAGAAAAATTTAATGAAAAGAGGCATTTGTTTTGAGGTTAGGTTGCTATTAAAGTATGCAATTATATAAGACCTATTAGTATTATGCAAACAAACAATATATATATATATATATGTCACTATTGTAAAATGGAAACAGCCGATTTTTAAATATTATTTATTTACTCTTATTGTAGGGTAATGTATAGAAGGGTTGCAGTTACATTCGCCAGGTATTAGGTCCATTACTTCTCACACATGGATACCCCTTCTCATGTTTTTGTTGCCATTTCCCTCCTCTACCCCCTCCCAATCATCTTGTTTTTCCCCCTTCTCTTTCCTGTTTCAAATAAACAAATAAACCTATATACAATATACCAGGTAACAAAGTCAGATACAGTAACAATATGAGATTAACCAAAGGACAATAAAAGAGAAGAGAAATACCATAATTCAGTAAGAACAATAATCACACACGATAAAGCTCTTGTTTCCACATTCTAGATATCCTGTCATTTAGTCTTATCCTACATGACCTTCTCTTACCCAGGCCTTGGTAGCTATTGTAATCCTCTGCTATGAGAGTCCTAGATGTTAGACAGTATAATTTCTTGTGTGAGCTTGATGATTTATGTAGTCCAGGATATGTCTGTTTCCCCCTGTTGCTTGCTTGATGCTGCAGGATGGGTGTGCGATTTGTGCATGTCTGGAACATGCTGTATTCTTGGTAAGGGAGCTTGGAAATGTGTAGGAAAAATAGGATCCACAAAAGAGCATCGAGCTTTACTTTATTATATGTGTACAGTAAATGTAACGCTCAGAGTCAATGTTCCCTATTTCCGCACCTGGTCAGCGTTTCAAAATGAAACTTGAAGGATGGTTTCTATATCTCTTGTCACTTATTTCAGATAACTGTTCATGTGGGGGCGGAAAAACTCGTAGAATCAGTGTGCTCTCAATCACAACATGCTCAGACTGTGCCATTTCTACGAACCCTGCTTTATGGCAGAGAAAGTCTTTCTCAGCCGCTATATGGTTAATTTATTTCATGTGTAAAATAAACGCTACACTAATAACAGAAGGGCCAATCTAATTGCATTTCCCCCAAATTGTTTTCCGTTAAATTTCTGTCCTGGGTCTTGAACTCAGGATCTGAGCACTGACTCTAGAGTTTCCCAAGAGCTCTACCACTTGAGCCAAGCACCGCTTCTGGCTTTATTTAATTATGTGGTGCCGAGGAATTGAACCCGGGACTTTGTGCATGCTACCACTCTACTGCTTAGTCCCCTCTTCCGGCCCTCCTCACTATTTTTATTATCATTTATGCATCATCAAGTTATTGGGTGGTGATCATTTATCTTGCTGTATTATTTGTGTGTCTGGGGCAGAGGAAGGCACATTTGCACCCTGACATTCCCAAGCTCTTTGCAGTCCTGGGGAGAAGTAGCACCCATCTTCTCTCGCCTGTCTCTTGTCACACAGGCACAAAAGCATAGGAAGGTTCCTCTCTCTGGAGTCATCCCTTGACCACAATTTCAGCCTTCCTTCCTGCCCAAATATGTGCAGAACCCAATTGTTGAGGGAAGGGATTGCCTCCATGTGTTTTCAGACTAGATGGACATCTGCATATCCTCAGTTCTGCCCAAATAGGAAGACAAAGACCAAGGTGAACACCCCGAAATCCTTACAACCAGACAGGAAACTTGATCTCTGAGTTCACAGCACTTCTGTTTGATTCCACATTTCCACATTACCTTTACATTCCTTTACTCCTTTACATTCTCAAAAATCAGACCCCTGAGCTGTTAATGTCACAGTCTTGGACTCTCTAGATAAGTGAAGAATGATACTAATTCTCACTAAATCCATGCAGCATCTCTATTTTCTGGATAAGAGAATATAGCTCAAGCGAAGCCATGAACCTGTTTTGGCTTTTCTTGGGGAAAGAGGCAAGGGACAGGTTGCTTGTTTGATGTCTGTTTCTAGCAAAATCCAGCTATATCCTAAAAGGTATATGTCAACCTAACCTTGGGGCTTTTATGTGAATGGTTAAAGCAACTCTCTTGGTCCATTGAAATTAAGCTGGGTTGGTTCCCTGCAGGCATTCTCTGTGGCGGTTATTCTGAGCCCCGCAGCAGAAAGAAAGGCCAGTGAGTGACAGAGTTAAGATTCCTACCCCACTGGCTCCAACAGCTGTGAAAGTGACTTGCAGCCCAAAAGACAGGAGTGGCTTGAATTTGCCTCGGAAGTCTTGGAAGAGATCATACAAGAAGAAACTATTTGGACATTAAAACCACTCCTGTATTAAATATATTCCATGTTTCACAGAAGGTTAGACTTCCCTGCGTATTCCAAATATATGCAAACCAGTTGTTGGGAAGATACAAAACTTTTGTGTATGTGTGTGAAATGCACACCTGGCTGTACACACACACACACACACACACACATTGTGTGTGGTGTTTAATCCCTATCAGAACGCAATAGTGAGGTCTGAAAGTACCTTTTCTGTTAAAACTCCCGAGGCTTGATTTCTCACACCAAGCTATCTTATCTTCCTTCCCTTCAATCTCTCAGTTAATAGGATTTCTATGAACCAGCACAGCACTGGGCTTGGTAGCTCCGCAGATTAGGCTGTGTGCTCCCAGTTCAAACTCAGACCCGACAACACACCCAGTAATCCCTCGTGGTCGGATTTCTCTCCAAAGGGCATGAAGCCCACTTTATCTTTCAACCTGATTTCAAGCTGAGGTCCTTTGCATCTTTCTTTTAACTTCTGAGAGAGTTTTCCTTCCATGGGGGAAAAGTATGAACTGTAAGCATTTCCTCATAGAGGATAGATTCATTTCCCTTCCACAGATATCTCTAGGAAATCAAAAGATTTCCCGTCTTTGCCCCTTAACCATCAAAAATGCTAGAAGTATCTTGAAGATGAGTGGGAGACTGAGCAAAGCATTTCTCAACTAAATCTTCAGATAGGTTGGAATATGATTAATGTCTTCATTCTACATGAGCCTGATACCATGACTCTGCAAACTTTTTAAAGTAGGAAAGATGAAAACCAGCATACACAGTCAGAGGAAATTATTGTCCATTATTACTAATTTTAAGATGAATTAAACAGTGGACAGTAGATTTTCCTTCCATTCACAGTCAACTGAGAAAGTCTTGAGAAAGCTGCCTTCCCAAATACAAGAGTAGGAAACTAGAGCTGGAGAAAAGAATTCATCTTCAAATAAGCTATTTCTTTTTCAGCACATGCGTGTGGTCACTGTCTGCTTAAAGACATCGACTCAGAATGACTCTATTAGCCATTTTTTGTTCAGAAATTCTGATAATGAAATTTGTCCTTCTGTATCTTTAATTAATTCACCTGAATAAAAAAGTAGTGAATGGAAATTCCCCAGTCACTTGTATTTTTATTCAGTGTGATAAAATACCTGATTGACATGTTAAGGTTAGGATTAAAATATCAGACAGGAAAATAATAGCTGGACAGGTCTACTAGAAGGAAGCTGTTAAATCCTCAACATCAAGAACTTTAGGGAAGATTTTTTTTCTTTTCCTTAAAAAGTCCTTTTCATTTTTATCAACACCACCATTATACTCAATCAAGTGAAGTAAAACACTGTGACAAAATAATCATTTGAAATTTTGAAACTGAGTTCAAAATCTTGGCCACTTTTGTAAGCAGTGGTAAAAAAAAAGAAAATCTCCTATCTATGTCTCCACTTGCTTATTTCAAACCTAAACAATAAATACCAGGCCTCCTAATAGAGTTTCTGGAAGGTTTAAATAAATTCCTGCATTGTGACATTATCTGCATACCTCATGCATAATACATAGTTAATAAAAAGTGTATGTTCAGTTCACAGATGGAAAGGTAGGCATAGTTAATATCTCCATGGCATGGTTGAAGTAAATGTCAATTCTTCAATAAAAAAAGAAAAATAGTTGGGGAATAGTAGGATTAGGTAAAAGAATTTATATTATACCCTTTAAAATTGATTTTTTGATAATCTATATTAAAATTTTGCTTCTTGGCCAGCCTCAGGTAACTCATGCCTGTAATCTTTGGATGGCTGAGATGTAGAGATTCATGACTGAAATCCAACCCAGGGAAGTCCAAAAGACCTCACCTACAATGTAACCAGCAAACAGCCAGGGTGGAGGTGTGGCTTCAGTGGAAGATGAACAGCTAAGCAAGGTAGCCCAGTGAGATCACAGGGCTCAGATGAGTTCAAACCCTGGCAGTGCCAAAACAGAGTGGTTAAGGACTGCAGATGTTCTAGAACTCCGAATCATTCCACTTTCTTCTGTCCCATCTCTTTTGATGCATGGGGATAGAGTTATTATGGGCCCTCCCTCCATGCTTAGTCTGAGGACCCTAGAATTTTGATGAGAGAGCTTCTCTTAATGCTGTCCTTTAAGTAGGTCTGTAGACTCTGTAGTTTTTTTCTTTTTTTGTGTGATAGAAACTTCAACCCACATACCTACCAATGATAGCTGATTTATTTTCAAAGACCTTTTTAAAACCAGTTTTAAAGCTTGCATAACCAGCACTTTATTAAAATAAAAGAGAGACCAACAAAAAATGGAAAGAAGAGTCCCTCCTTACTTCTGTGGGTCTGGTAAGTGTCACAGAGTGGTTGGCGAACTACAGGTCCTCAGTGGTCCCATTGCCTGTTTTTGTCATTTGAGTCTTACTGGACCATGTGTTGAGGAGAACACCCATTCATTCCCACACCTTGTGGGCCACCTTTCCCATTGGAATAGAATCCAGAAGTAGTTACAATAAGAGATAAGGGCCAGTGAGATAATGAACTTGTAAGGAGAAAAGGTTTATTGTGGCTCATGGTTTCAGAGGCTCTCTGGCTCTGTTGCTTTCCTGCCTGAGAAATGCAATGTAGAACCAAGCTATTGGCTGGGAAACACAGAGGTACAAGAAAGGTTTTGTCCCAGATTTTCCCCCAATAACCTAACTTCCTCTCCCCCCAGCAATCTACCAATGGGAAAGGTTCCAGTATTTCCCAGGGGAATCACAGGCTGGTGACCAAAGGCCGACTAGATGGCCCTTTGATGAACACCTCTAAACTGTAGTAGGCCTGTACAACATCAAATATTTCCTGCCTATGTCCCAAAGTTAATGTCAATCCTGGGTTTAGAAGAGAAAGGAGGTGCCCCATGAGATAAACGACTCATCTTCAATTTTAACCAGATTAGGGTGGGTGCTATTATAGCACGTAATGGAACTGGACCTCAAAGGAAATCAGATGTGGGTGGTACCCAGCTCTCTAGTTATCTTGTGATGTGTCAGTAATCCGGCTTGGATCCTCTGGCTCAATCTTCTATCTAGTTGACTGCCAACTGAGGCTGGTAATGCACGTGAACAAGTTTATATGTTCTCTCACCAGCCAGGGTCACTTCTGCTGGCTTGCCATTCACCAGGATCAGTCACACTGGTATGAAAAGCAGGGAGGAAACTGGGAAGAAATTCTACCAGGCTTCTATGTGTCATACATGTCACTTGTTCCATATGGGACAGTCTTTCTGTGGTCATATTGAATCATGAAGGTGAAGAACAAAAAAAAGAAATCAATGTTGTGATTAGACAAGAAATCATTTTTGCATCTTGGTCTGTCTGGTATACCTAAGAAAGACAAAGATACTTATCAGAGAGAGGGAGAAGATGGAACTGAGAGAATTCAGACTCAGGATCTCCAAGGGCCTTGTAAGTTGTGTGCCAAGTTTGAATATTATTCAGTGGGCAGTCCTGGATGCTTTTAAACACAGAACCTCATCTCATTTGTGTTACAAAAGAAGCACATTACCTCCCAAGCGGAGAACAGATTGAAGAATTTGTCTATGTCAAGAAAACCCAGATGAAATTCTTCCCCTTTTATTGTGAATTTCTTTTGGCTGAACACCTCATTTAGAGATACTGAAGAATTTAAATTAAATATTTTGCCAGGGTAGGTCATAAAACAGTTATAAGAATTAATAAAAAAATTACTCTATTACAGAGATTAAGACATATACATGCACTGAAGTTATTGCCTTGAAAAATGTCACCTTCTACCAGACACAGAGCTCCTCAGCCACTCGCTGTTCATAAAGATTATATACCAGCAGCAGACTGAGATTAATGATGAAAAGCCTTATCAAAAAGCTCTTTTGTTTTCCCCTACACTAAAATACAGCTTTGAAACTACTTCATACGGTTGAGTCCTGTTTGCATTCTCTCTCTCTCTCTCTCTCTCTCTCTCTCTCTCTCTTCTCTCTTCCTCTCTTCCTCTCTTTCTCTCTTTCCTTTTCTACCCCCTCTCTCTCCCCCCCCCCAGTGCCAAACAGGTTTTCATTTTCTGTATGTGTTAAAGAGACAGATTCTTATGAAACTGGAAAATGCCCATTTTTTTGTTTGACTTTAAGGTATACATTTTGCAAATACTAGATAATAAATCACAGCATGCTGAATAATGCATGCGATGTTATAAATTTAATTTTGATGTTCTCATGACTAGCGAAACAACATAATTCATCCACAGTGTAATCACACCTTTTATAACAATTCTTATATACATATATCAGGTTAATTATAAGCTGTGTCGCTGACAGGAGTCTTATGAAAACTGAAAACAGTTTTCATTTCTCTTTGGAAGTAGGTGATACCTTTTGTTCTTTTTCAGCTCGTCTTGTCACCGGTATTCAGTGTAAACTGTGGGGAAAGAAATCTCTGCAACTCATGGCTCAGGTTCATAGACTGCCATGTTGCCTGAGTTCTTTTTCCCAAGTAAATGGAACCCTGAGTTTAATAGACATAGACTCTTCCAGACACTTCTCCCAGGGAGCTTGTGGTGCAATGGAGAAAAAGACCTGAGGAGTCACAAGTCCAGAGTTCTTATCTCAATGTTATCACAAAGTTCCTTCCTCTTCCTCTTTACTCTGAATTCCTGGGATGATAACCTTGTCAGAATTGGGAAAAACAAACAAGCAAACATAGAACTTCCCTCTAAATCCAACATGAAATCATTCTGTATCATTTCCAAATACAGGGAAATGCTAGATCAGTTTTGTTGTTGTTTTTTGTTTCATTCCTGGGGCTTAAACTCGGGGCCTGGGTTCTGTCCCGAGACCTCTTTTTACTCAAGGCTAACACTTCACCACTTTGAGCCACTGCCCCCCTTCTGGGGTTTTTGTGCGTAAATGGATATAAGAGTTGGGGGACTTTTCTGCCTGGGCTGGCTTTGAACCACAATCCTCAGATCTTAGCTTCCTGAATAGCTGGGATTACAGGCGTGAGCCATCAGCACATGGCTGAATTACTTCACAGAAATAAATAAACCATATTGTCACGCTTAAGAAGAGTAATTGGACTCACCTAGAAACAAACGAGCATGGCCGTTATAGGTAGAATAGGAGTTCTACTTATCTAAAATTGCACTGCTCGGGTATCACAGAGAAATCCTAATTCTAAAGTTTGTCCTGTTGGAGTGAAAGGTTATATTTAATTCGTCCTTACATTGAGTTAAAGTTGTTTCTTACCATAACCCATCCCATCACCTTAACAACCACTAGGAAACTTTTTTTTTCTGTTCAAAGGAATTCTTTAAATGATGTGGGAAGACTTGTCTTTTTACTCATGCTGCTATGCTTTCTTTCTGTTCTAATTCTCCAGTTTAAGCCTTTTATTGTGGTTGTTGTTTTATCCTATAAGAAATGGCTTTTTTGCTTTATGTGTTTTCTTGTTGGTTTGTTTTTTGGTATTGTGAGGCCTTGAATGGATGCTCCATTTCCAGGTTAGTGGTATACCTTCCAGGCCAGGAGAGAATGGCTCTCTACTGGCCCCTTCCATTCTCTCAAATCCATATTTTAAATCCTGACAACTCCACTTGATTTCTATCTGTGTCTGTTTGTTAACTATTTTCTGGCTGATTGTCCACGAAAGCCTCTTTAAAGTAACTGTGAGACACAAACACATATGTGTTAACTTAAGCCCACAGTTCGTACTTGAATCTCCTCCACTTCCCTTCCTGTGTGAACTTGATCCCAGCTTTGTTCTTCCTTAGCCTCATCTGTTGCTAAAAGGGGTAAATAATTAGATACAAAGCTTATGGCATTGACTTCAGCAAAAAGACATGCTCAATTCCAGCATATACAAAGAATTTATCTATTATTGGGTTAGGATTTGGAATGTTGTTCTTGTTATAATTCTTTCTTGATCCAAATTAAACTTATTTTAATTAAAATGAACTCTACCAGTCAGTGTATACTGTTTAAAATGGTCTCATCAGTTATTCTCAGTGTGTGCTGTCTCTTCAGCCTTTCCTGTAAGCAAGCCCACTATTATCTTTTAATTTTTGTAAAGAGCCATGTAACATGAGCTGAAAGAATGAGAAAGTGGCTCGCACTCCCGAGTTCGGCTTCTTATAGGCTTGTTTGTTCATGCACTACAGGAACTTTTATGTCCTCATCCCTGACAGGCACACCCCGAATGAAGCCAGACAAGGTACAAAAATCAGCTCTGAAGAATCTGAGTAGATTTTCTTTTACTTGTAGAATCTGATGCAAAAACTTAAGCTTCGCCATCCTGTTTCACCCAAAGAGAAAACCAGTGTGTTGCACTTTTGAAGGGCGATGATATTCTAGTGGGTAGAGACCTCAGCTTCTAAAAGAAATGCATGGAGGAGTGGCAGGAAGGGAAGATGGAAAGTGCCGTCAGCTCCCAGGGAAGGCTGCCTTTAAATTCAGTAGACACCACTCTGAGGGCCCGAGGAACTGGAGAAAGCCTTGCCTTGTTTACAGGAGTGAGCACAAAGAAGAGAAGGGCCACTGGAGTGGGAATCCTCAGAAGCAGAGGCAAGAAAGGATGGCAGGTGTCTGACCTGTGTCTTCTCCATGGCATGGAAGGGTGGGCCATGTGCTACGGGAATAAAAGCTAGCATTTACCAAGGTCCCAAAGGCCCCAGCACGGTTAGCTCATCATGGGGGAAATGCCAGGTGGAAATTAGATGATCTGCTCATGGGCTGCGCTAGTGTTTCAGAAACTGTGATTTCAGAGTGAACTAGTACTGAAACGAGACGAATCTCAGAAGGTAATGCGAGTGTGTGTGTGTGTGTGTGTGTGTGTGTGTGTGTGTGTGTGTGTGTGATAGCAGCAGAATCTGGTCAGTAATGTCATGGGTGTGGAAGATGAACAGAACTGCACATGGCTCAGCTTGTGGTGACTGGAAGCAGTGAAATAGTAAATCCAGTATCCACGGTTCAATAGTGAAGAGTCGAGATGGCACAGGAAAAGAGGAAAAATAAAAATAAATAAATGGGGAGGGCTTAGAATGCTTTTCCAGTTCTAGGACCCTCCCTTTTTACAGATGAGCCACTCCGACCATTCCCCAATTCTCTGCCTGAGACGTCTTTATTTAGCAAGCAAACATCCATTGAACCCTTGACAACCCACTGAGAATCTTCGAATTGTATAACTGATAGGATCTAGATGTCAGTTAGAAAAACCTGCAAATATATACATGATATAGGATATACACATGTAGGATAATATAGAATAATTCATATACATGTAATATATAAGTATATGTGAATGTATGATGTGGAATAGTTTTCTGATATATATATATATATTGAAGTATCCCTCTTTCTCTCTCTCTGTCTCTCTATCTCTGTCTCTGTCTCTCTCTCTCTCTCTAAATATATAAAGAGATAGGTGGGTAGGTATGAAGATAGAGAGACTGGTTGATAAATAGATTGAGCTCAGATAACTGCTATTTATCAGTCAGAATCATTATCTGGATCTTAGTTTTCCAGTCTCAGGGAAAAGATTGCGGTTGTTTTTGCTTTAAATTAAGTAATTCATAATAGTACATATAACTATGTAGTTTCCTAGATTATAGTAGATGCTTAATTGAAGCTGTTCTCATCCTGTTCTCATAGTAGCTATTATAAACCGAGTCATCTAGCTGAGATGGATGGCTCTCCCTCATGTCTATCTCCAAAGCCATTTTTAAGAATATTAAAATAACAAGGGGCTGTGTGTATAATTAATAGGTAACTGGTGACGAATCCATTAACTTCTTTTTTTTCCACCCATCTTTTTAAGTAGAAAACTAGAAGCCACAGGTAATTACCAGGCAGTCCTCTTGCTTTACTGGTGAAGTCAAATCCATTTGGGAGTCGTGTTACTCAATAGGAGGAACCTAGATATTACACACAAGTCATAAACTACATCTTTCAGCACTAATCACATAAATGATGAGTGGCTTTAGTTGCCTTCATGGCTGTACCTTGCCATCTAAATCTAGTCAAAATGGGCTGTCATTAAGTCATTTTATGGACGTAATTGCTTGTATTAAAAATCCATCTTCAGTCTTCCTATCCTGTCCAAGACTTTCCTATTGAGGAAGAGAATTGTTTTCTTTCCTGTCTTGGCATGGCAGAAACCAGGCATGAAAAGCAGAATGAGAATTCCCCTTACCTACTGGGAGTGCAATCGATACACACTTTTCTTCTGTCCTTGGCAGTTCCAAAAAAAGGGTATAGCTTGTTCCCTGTTCCATTGTCTGCTCAAGATTTTTATACTGTTGCCCTACAATGAAGTAAGTGACATAGCATCTGAAGACGCAATCTCCTGCTTTCAATATCTCCAAAGCAGTGGCATCATAAGGCTGTTATACATAACGATGAAATAAAATAGTATCTCCAAGAAGAAGCCTGGGTGTTCAGAGGCTTCCAATCCTTTCTCCAAAGGGCAGCCGCTCTACAACGTTTTGGTATTCTAGGGGCATCCTTTGGCAGAAAGTGCTCACCAAGAACGGCTGTCCTGTTCTGTGACCAGCTCTGGAGTCTCATTTGGCACACAGACTCTTTAGCGGGATGTGATGACTTCAGAGTCCAGAAAGAGCCCCACGTAGCCCATGGAGAAGTTGAGCCATGGAATTTGCTCAAAGGGCATTTGAAGGCCGTGTTATCGCCACGTGTTGTGTACTAGTTAAGCCATTATGTTTGGGAAGTTTTCCTGATGCTTCACCTCCCTTCCAGCTGGCAGATGCTTGATCAAAGCTTTGCCTCCTTGGACTTACTGAATTTCTTCCTGTTAGATCTGATGAGTATTCTCCCTTAGGAAGGCAGGGACCCCAGCCCTCTCCCCTTTATCTTCACTTGTACCCCTGGATTCGTTAAGCTAGCCTAAAGACAGCATGCTAAGAACTGCCCAGCAATTGAGAAGATGGAGGCATAAATATCAAGAAGCATATGTGTAAAAACCAAGTGGATGAAGAACACCGATAAAGGTAGATGTCTCAGAGTCTGTGTGTGTGTGTGTGTGTGTGTGTGTGTGTGTGTGTGTGTCACGCATGCATGCATGGTGCACAAAGAAATGTGAAAAACAAGATTGAGAAGAGCACTCTACTGGAAAAAAAAAGTCAGATGACTACTTCAAAAAGGACCATTGGTTAAATCAAGTCTGAAAACATCCCAGAAAAAGGCATAACATAGAAGTCTGGCAGTCAAAATTATATCACTGAGTTATTTTTTTTCCAGACTTATACAGCAGGTAACCCTGCCATATATTGCCTGTGAAGCAACCATAAAGTAATAATGTAAACAAATGCTAGTTCACTAAGGTCTGCTGTATTGTTTTATCAGGCTTCTTTCTATTTTGGTGAACCCTTACGTAAATTACCTGACTCTACTCCAAGCACCTAGAAGAAGAAACTCTTCCACAGAATTTTCTCACATGTTGAGTACTTTCCGTTCTGCACATTCCTGTGATAAGAAAATTAGGAGCTCAGTAATCTAGCTGAGATTGCACAAATTCAGAAGCAATTCTGAAGTCTCTGTATATTTTTTGTTGTTTGTTTGTTTTAGGGAAAAACAGAGTATATTTACAGGGTTGTAGCTTGGCACATGCCTTGACATGTTGTGAATAGCCAGGACCAACAACCTGACCCCCGGAATGTGGAAAGGACTTAAATCCTCCGTGGAACATGACACTTCAGACACAGGACCATTGTAAATATCTATAGTGATAACTCTGGCTTGCAGATCAGGATTTAAGAAAGCCCGGGGAAGAAGAAGGAAGGGCTGGCGTCGAATGCAAATGCATGCATTGCTTTACTCCAGGGATATGAATCAAACCCTCATTGTATAATTTGATTTGGTTCCTCATTGTTTCTAATTAGAAATAATCACATTTACATGATTTTCCCTCCTTTTTAGTTTCTCACCGAAATTGCCTTGCTCAATTATGCTACTTTATGGTTTCATATAATTTGTATCTCTTGACTCAACAGTCCTTCCCTACCCCTGCCACTATCATTTGGGATGTTATTTCTTTACTTAGTTTTGTAAGGAGTAAAAGTTTGAGAGCTATTTGCCAACTGATCACCAACTAAGGGAACTCCAGTGAACTCAAGAGACACTAACCGCAAACCTAGGCATGCTTGCAAGTTCAAAACCAGGCTAAGGCTTAGCATCGATATGTGAAATCAATTAAAGACTTAACTTCTTTCAGGAGAAATAAATTGGCACTTGCTCCCTTTTCAGTCATTAAGAGCATGTCTTTTGCTCTAGGGCTTTGAGTGCATGTACAAAGAAAACAGACTACACCAGCTTTGATGTTGCAAGTTATTTTTTTTATTAGAAATTCAGCTTAAATATGGGCCGCTGTCTTTGCTTTTATCTCAAATGTACTGATCTGATTTTTTTCTCAATAAGAAAACAGAAGTACATGCAAATGTATATATCCACAAAGATAGTTCAGTAATGTAAGGTGATTTTTCCCTCCTTTCATGGGAAAGCATGACAATAAGAGTTTAAAGAGTTTCCCGGTTCATTTAGAAATAAAAAGTCTGCGAGTTAAATAGGTGAGGGCCCAAAAATATGAGACCACTGAGTCACCAGGTGACAGAGTCACTAGGGTACATATTCAGGGGAGAGGACAGGTTCTGTGACTATGACCTGCTCATTCCAGTGCACAGATACAAAAATGCAATTTCACTCTCATTATAGCATAGCAATCTGTCTGAATCTCTGCAGGTGTGAAATAACATGTCTATAATTTATCAGAGAAATATGTTTGTTTTCCTTCTGGCAACAATTTTCAGCAAAAAAAAATGCCAATCATACTTTAAAGTATACGTTTGATGTAACAAATGGCTGGTGTTACCTATTTTTGTGCCAAAAGCCAGTCCTAGGTCTACTACTATATTTTCCTTGTTTCCTCTGTATTCTTTAAACTCAGGGATAAGCAGGTGCTCTGCCACTTGAGCCATGGCTTCCATTCAATTCAGATATACATTTCAATACTGAAGAGAGCGGTGGTGATTGAAGGGGTAAAAGGCAAAGGCCATTAGGGGGGAAAAAAGAGGAGGAAGGTGGGCATGGAAATCAAATCTCAAGAAAGCAAAGGAAGCTGGGACTTGAACCTCAGGGCCAATTGGTTTGACTGAGGGGACGAGTCCAACCCTCACCCCCACATTCACTCCCACTCCTCCCGCCCAGAAGCAGAGAGAGGATAAACAACCATGGTAAAGGATGCTCCATCGGCTAAGGTGCATGGACTGACTGGAGATAATGTGTGTACGGGAAGATCGAAGCAGACTTCCTCTTAGCACCTCTGGGGAAGCATGGATTCCCAGTTTTCCTCCAGCCGTGCTCTCCTTGCTCTCCAGTGATTTTCTTTGCCTGCCATTCTCAAGCGGGCCAGGTTGCTCTTGCTTGACAGTTGAGATGTTCAGAGGATTAGCACACTGAATGGCAGGTTGACTTCCAGTGCCGTCCTTTCCTTTTCCTTCACGTTCTTAGAAATGCAGCATAACCCAGACAAGACGACAACGAGGAAGAAAGCTGATCTCCTGTCAAGTGGACACACAAACACATCTGGCTTTGAGAAAAAAAATATAAAAAGGAAGGAAGGAAGGAAGAAAGGAAGAGAGGAGGGAAGGAAAGAAGGAAGGAAGGAAGGAAGGAAGGAAGGAATCAAGTATGGACTTGGATTCCTACACTTGTCCTTGCTATTATCAAAAGAGATGTCTTCCTCCTGTATCAAAGCAAGTGGAAACTGGTGAAGCCCTGCAAGGAGGACAATGAAGACTGAACTCCATAGAATTCTTTGCGTTCTCTAACTGCCAAGGTCAGCCAACGTGATCTTCCTGGTGACTTCCTAGGCGGTGGTAGCCCTTGGTTCTGTCTTTAGGAAGAGTAGTATCTGCAGTGAGATGGTGTTGTCATCAGATGGTGGGTCAAACGGCATTTGATGTCTTGCTCATTTTCTTTCCACTCAGTTCTTGGGTGAAAATTACATTCATATTATTTTTTTAAAAAAACACCATAAATATACGATGCTGTCTAAAAACAAACGTAACACTGAAAACACGCTCATCCTGGCCTCTCATCTCTCCAGTTTGTTCAACCTTCGGGTTTTCTGCTTCTCACCATTGAACTCAGACTCTTCCCCGGTGCTTTATGATATGTCGTCAAGAACGAATGTTCTTCCGTGTCTCTTAGTTCTATGCAAAATGCAGGAAATGCTTTGCTTTCTGTGTGTTTTTATTTTTTCCTCTAAGTATTTGTAGCTTGTTTTCTTGTACTTTTCATCCCTCAAACCTGTATAACGCCTTCTCCCTGTCTGCACTGCGTGATGTCCTTCTGTGTCTTCTCTGGGTCTCTCCGTTCTGTTTTCTCTTTCTGGAAGTGGCAGCGGTAAAGGCTTCCATTATCAAGGCAATTGGCTGGTCCATGTTGTTTTCATACTCAGAGGAATTATTGAGATGGAACAGTGTGTGCTCTCAGGCAAGGCTGTCCTCACCCAAAGGCCGGAAGTCCTCTGTGCACTTCCTGCTCCCTGGCATCTTTGAGCTTCCTCCAGGCCTACCTCTCACTTCATGACTTTGTGGGATGAGATAGATCTGAAGATGGGGGCATGGCAGAAACCAAATCCCATGGGCGTGTGAGCTCTGTTTCTAAGGAACCTTTGAAACATTGCCTCCTTATGGCTTCCATCCCGTGGATTTTAATACCAACCTCTCCATTTATCACAAATAGTCCTCTTTAAAACATTTTTTGAATCATTGTTGTAAAGGAGATGCACAGAGGGGCTAAAGGTCTCCCAGTTTCTTTTAGACAAGTTGTGTAGTTCTCTTACAACACCACTTCTGCCTCTGTTCGCCCTTCATCCCTCCATTTCTGTGCCTCTCCCCCCCACCACCTTCCCAAAGACAGACAAAGGATCAAACAAGGCATGAAGAAAAGAAAACAACCGCAAAGACAAAAGCCATTGTTTCCATTTCCTGGAGTTCATTTGATGAATGCTATGTTGTTTGATGAGCTGTGCTTCTGCATTCCTCCTCTGGACTCCTCTCTGGGCCTCGCAGTGTGTGGCCGTCTAGAGACCTGTGTAAGTGATTATGTCTCTGTGTATTTTAGATCTAGCTTCCTCATGCGGTAGAAAACATGCGCCCTCTGTGTCTCTGAACTTGGCTTTCTCATCCATCGCCCAACAAATCCCATAATGTGATGCTCTCTAATGCAGTGGAAAATTCCATTGTGTGTGGGTTCCACATTGTCTTGCATCCACTCTCCCATTGCAGGGCATCCGGATGCTATTGTGAATAGTATCACAAATATTGATGTAAGGTAAAACCTGTGGGGGAGTTTTCGCTCCATCTAGAAAGTAGGTGCTTGTACATTTGGTAACGATCAATAGCGAGTGGTGTGGCTTCACTTTTCTCTTGGTGATGGCTGTTTTAGACAGGAACTGAAAAGGACCACCGTTATTTCTTATTTAACCTGAATGTTAAAGCGTCAAAGTCATTTCTTTCATTCCTATTGTTTTGGTGTCTGTTCAGTTACACGGCTGATAATAGAACTCAGCTCTCCATGTCTTGCAGAAGTGAATGTGTGTTGTTGGTTTTTTTTTTTTTTTAATTTAGCATTGTGTTAGTTGTGGAAAGGTCGGTGGTGTTTGGATGCATGCCTGTAATGAAGCCTTGATCAGATTCACTCTTCTGTTACTCTTTGTAACACCTTCCTCCTTTGATGAAGGCTTCTTTCTCACTGAAGTAAAAGTCTTCAATGGAACTCAGAGTCTGTCCTGGAAATAAAAGTCTATCCTGTTTCTCTTTCTTTGGGGGGAGGGGTTTGTTGAATTATTTACTTTAGGGATCCAGGAACTCTGGAGTTTCCTATGTCATGGATCAACTCCTATGTCATGGATGTGTGACTTATAATTCCACCTGGTAGATTCATTTCTCTTCCAGCCAGAGGAAAAGTGAAAGCATTCTTATATGAAATACAACTGTGATAAATAAAGTAAAATCTGGGCAAAGAGTCTGGGAGAAGAGACCAGATGGGGCTGAGGGAAAATGGAATTACACATTCAATGGTAATCCCCTTTTACAAATGTTTGAAGTCCAGGAAAAAAAAATATTTTGAAGATGAAGATCTATTAAAAAATAGCTGTATGAATATGTGCCCGTGTGACATTTAAGAGACAAACATTTCTAATTGTACTGTTAAGAGAAATGTGGATTTGGAAAGATGGGAGCTTCAGCAAAACAACCAAATTTTTGACATTAAAAAATAAAAATAGGGGCTGAGAATACGGCTCAGTGGTAGACTGCTTGCCTAGCCTGTAGGAAGCCCTGGATTCGATTCCTCAGGACCACATAAACTGAAAAGGCTGGAAGTGGCACTGTGGCTCAAGTGGTAGAGTGCTAGCATTGAGTAAAAGAGGCTCAGGTATAGTGACCAGGCCCTGAGTTCAAGCCCATATATATATATACATGTGTATATATATATGTATATATATACATCTCAAGTCATCCTGTTTTGAGATCCAGTTAAATTTGCTTCTCTTTAAGGTAATAAATAGAGCTGGCTTCAGTGACACACACCTGTCTCCTAGCCACTCAAAAGGCTGTATCTGAGGATCAGAGTTCAACAACATCCCGGGCAGGAAATTCTGTGAGATGTTTTCTCTAATAAACTACCAAAATTGTTGGAAGTGAAGCTGTGGCTCAAGTAGTAGAGTGTTAGCCTTGACGGGAAAAAAACAAAAACAAAAACAAAAAAAACAAAACTCGGGGTCAGCTCCCAGACCCGGACTTTAAGCCTTTAGACTAACAAACAACCGTCATAATAACTAATAATTAAGTGAGACCCTGTGTAGCCTTTGAACTTTTAAACATCTCTCTTTCTTCCTAAGTATGTGCATGGCATGTTTTTTATCTTTGTATCACATAGAAGCAAGTTTATCATAGTGAGTGCTAAAATGTAAGAATGAGTGAGGGAAAGCGTATTGGTGGATGTTTTCAATAAAAGTATACAAAGAAAATACCCAGAATAAAGTATTTCCAGAGAGGTAGGCAATTACAACTTTTTGTATCTTTCTGAAGAACTGAAGAATTTCATTTTTCACTTGCTTAATCATGATCTAGTATTTTGAGATTTGAGCTGAAACAGGGGATGATTTCTGGGTGCAGATATAAAAATGAACTGAATTTGGTGATGGGATGAGGTACCTTTCTAATAATTTTGCTAATAAAATGGTTAGGGAAAAGTTTCAGTACTGTGTTGTCCCTGAGGGAAGGATTATTGCCTTTCTAACATATTTCACCAAGGAACCAAAATATGAGCATTTAGAAAAGAATGAAGTGTGCATAAGGCCCAAACTTAGATTAGCTGAGTTGTTTTGAAGAGGCATCAAATAATTGATCAGGAAGTAAAACTGTGATTATAGAATAAAATCACAGTTGAATTGTAGCCAATAATTGCAAAAATAATTAAAGTCACAAATCCTCCCTGAAACAATGTGAAACAAATTCTCTGTAGCACTCCGTAGGGATGGAACTTGCTGGCTTTGATTGGGATTAAACCTAGAGGTAAAAGTTACAGAAGTGTGGTCTGGAAGAAAATCACACTGACAGTAGATCATCTGTCAGAAAAAAAAGTAAGTTAAAGAAGAAAAAGCTTCCTAAAGAAATGAATGTAGTTGTGTGATTTCCATTTCAAAGCATGCAATTTATTACACTTCCTTTAATGATTTTTAAAGGCGTCCATGTAGCTTGTTCTTTCCTACACAGGCAGGCTTCTAGCCCTCAGTGTATTTCTTTTATGCTGTGATGGAAGAGAGAGCTACTTTGTTGCATGTTTAGAAGGGAAAGAAAGGGAATTTAAGAGTGAAACCCCCTCCCCAACCCCCATACTTGGGAAGATTCTGATAAGAAGACTTTGATTCCAGAGAGGTGAAATAAACATTGTTTTCATTTTCCTGCTTACTGCTGGATGAAACCAATGATACACGATACGATATCTGCCCTCCTTTAACAAGTCATGTCATAATCAGACACTAGTGGCTACTCAGGAGGCTGAGATCTGAGGATCGCAGTTCACAACCAATCCAGGCAGGAAAGTCCATGAGACACTTACCTCCAGTTAGCTACTCCAGAAAAGATGGGAAGTGGAGCTGTGCTTAAGAGGTAGAGAAAAAACCAGAACAAAAAAAGTCTAAGAGACCGTGCGTAGGCCCTGAGTTCAAGCTCAGTCTGTTGTGCACACACACACACACAATTATAAGATAACAAAAATTCCGTTTGAACCACACAGGTTGACTGTATCCTGCCTGGTTTTCTGTCAGCCCTTCAGCCTTTCCTTTGATGTATATGTTATGATCTGAGCATAAATATCTACCCAACCCGGGAAGGTTCCGGTTTCTTTGAAATGTAATATGGAGAATTGCCCAGGCACAGGACACACCGTACAGAAAACCTGAAAGGAGAAAGAAACGATATAAAATCCACTCATAAATTGAAAGCACCCAGTCCCAAACAGAAGGCGTAGCTGCCCTGGCCAAAAACTAGTTATTTAAAACCAATCCTTTGTTATCTCCTAAGTATCTGCCGAGACCCTGACACTGAATATTTTGTATATGGAATCTTTTATCCTAAAGGGATTTCTAATGCACACACACACACACACACACACACACACACACACACAGCTCCTGGAAATAATAACTGAGGGTGGTGGCAGGCTCTGTAAATGAGTATAATATCTGAATTCTAGTGGTTCACACCTGTAACTGTAGACATTCGGGAGGCTGAGATCTGAGGATCAAAGTTTTACACCAACCCCAAGGCAAGAAATCCTGTGAGACCCTTATCTCCAATAACTACCACACAAAGCCAGTCATGGAGTCATGGTTCATGCAGGAAGCCCCAGATTTGAGCACAGCTAACATGTGAGACGACAAAGACTTGAGTTCAAGCTCTGCCATATGCAGGCAAATTGAATACTATGAATAATTTACCGGGGAATGTTTAAACCCAGATTAAACTCTTCTTTAAGTAGATACATTCTAGTCCCCTCAAACCGTCATTAGAAACTATGCATCGACGCTATCTGTATTTTTAATAAGCAAATGTCAATTCAGCGTTGACTCATGTTTACAAGCCACATCGTGAGATCAGGCTGCAACACATAATAAATGTTAAAAACCAGATGAGCATTCGTGGTCTGGAAGTCATGCGGTAGAGCGACCAACAGGTAATTAGAAAATGGTGATGAATAATCTAATGTTCACTGTCTGCAGAGCATTTCCCTCAGAAGGGTCAGGACTGAAGGTTGAATATAAATTAAGCAAATAAGGAAGGGTGGCCAGAGAGATCCTTGTGGAGGAAAGAAGCAGCACACCCCCACGTAGACGGAAGCAGAAAAGGGGCGGGCTAGAGGAGAGTCTGAGGGGAGACAAGAGCAGCGGGGCCCTAAAAGACTACGAGAAAACATGGCTGGGGTGAATCCCAAAGAAAGAGAAGGAGGAAGGTAAACAGAAGTGACCTGAACAACAACAAAAAACCATGTATCGGGAATTATAAGACACACACACACACACACACTCACTCACACACACTCACACACACTCACACACACACACACACACACACTCACTCACTCACACACACTCACACACACTCAGGTATCCATTCCCCCATGACTGGAGATCCTTCTAGAGAGTGTTTCTCCTCTGAGACAGGGTTGGGCTGGGGCCAGCGGTGTTGTCATCATGGCCAGAGGCCTTGTTTCCTTGTCCCCTCCTCTACGTGTAATAGAAAATGGAGTTACTGAAGGGGTCTTTAGTTTCAGGTAGCTATATGTGCACGCAGTGTGCCATTTTCCAGTCTCCCCTCTGCATCTCACATGCATCCCGTGTCCAGTCTCACTTCTCCATTTACACACGTGTACATAAAGTAGTTACCGTCCTTTAGACTCTGTTCTCCCATTCCCACCCCCGGAGACCCTAGCTCCCAGCCCAGGCAGTCATTTAAATATATACATGGATACATGCTAATTGTTCAAGAGGGTTTTGCCATGGTATTTCACACAGGCATGTAAAGTACTTTAATTGGATTTTTAATTAGTTTGACCCCTTCACTCCGACTTTCCCATTTTCCACACCCTTTAGCATTTCAGCGGCTTTCAGTGAGTTTCTTTTTGACATCTTCATTCACTGAGGGAATGTGTTTCCTAAGTATTCCACCCCACCCCCGCCACCATCCCCGGATCGTTCCTCTCCTCTCCACTTGTGTACTTCTAAACGGATGCCATGGACCGTTCTGACTCATTACCTCCATCTTTGAGTAGGAGAAAAGCAAATGAGAAACAATTGTCCACTCTGGACTTTCTGGCACTGCCCCGTGGTTTCTTTTTTTTTTTTTTTTCCTGCTTCTCCTAAGCTCCATGTTGGATTCCCTTCCCCTGTGATTACTTGAATAGCTTTGGACCAAAAAAAAAAAAAAAGATGATGATGAAGAAGAAAATGAAGAAGAAGAAAAATTAGAAAAAAAAAAACGCAATTTGAGCAGTTGTGGTCTTCTAAGCCCAGCATTTTGTTTGTCAGCCTGTATTTCCCAAATGATATTCCAACAATCATACATAATTTAGCACGTTATGTTCTTGATTCTGGTGGGCCGAGAGTGATTATGTGAGAAAATAAGGTGTATTGTGCTGGTGGATCGCGCATGGCAGCCCAACCCCACCACCAGCTGACAGTAATCAGGCGAAGGAGAGCAATTAGACAGAAATTGCCCAGAATTTGCCTGAGCTTAGCGAAGGTAACACCATGACCATCCACAAGTGGTTCGGTCAGCAAGCTGGGAGTTTGGAGTCTGAAATGTTTCCCTTAGAAAGTAGGAAGTGTTAGTGAGACCCCCCCCTACACACACACACACACACACACACACCCACACACTCACCCACACCCCACCCCACCCCACCCCACAGATCACTTTGGGATGTAAAGAACAGTATTTGTGCTCAGAGTTGAACTCTGAATCAAGTTGCCCTGGTGATTTCCTGGTTACTTTGGAGACAGAGTCTTTCACCGACTTTCCTCCCTCTGACTGGCTCTGGGTTACCATCTTCTCAATCTCCGTCTCCAGGGCAGCTGGGATTACAGGGATTAGCCACAAGTCCCTGGCTGATTTGGGTTTCCTTGGATAGATACTGGCTCCCACTCCTGTTAATGTTTCTGACTTGGTTTTCAAAAGCCCCCTGTGAAGTAGTTCTTGTCCGCTGAATCACACGTTGGCTTAAACTAGGATGGTTTAAAAAAAATAATAAATGCTGTCTCTTAGTCCAGGATCCTGGCTTGCCACCCCCTCTAGCTCAACAGCCACAGAAAGGTTGCATCCTGATGGAAGGGTTGAACCAGAAGTGGGAGAATCTGTCCCTGAGCTCAAGGAATGCGCTGTCTGTGCCCTGTGTCCAATGGAAACTTGGGCATCTTCAGAGGACTGGTTTATGGAAGGCCATTTGCTTTTCTCCTGGGCCTGAGAATCGAAAGGAATGAGAGGCAGAGAGGGTAGAGAAAGATATTGTCTTGGAGTCTTTCATCTTGGAGGTGTTCTCTCATGACTTCATCCAGGTCCGTTCTGCACAATGGCATTCTCAGGTTCACTGGAAGGCAAGCATTGGGCTGGGGTGTCATTCTTTGCAGGCTGAGGCCAGGGGCACTGGCCTTGGGGATGGTCTTCCATGCATGAGGACCTTTTGAAGTCAGCAAGTTGTTTCCACTTGAGCATCAGGGCCTTTACTATTCCTTCTGCTCCAGGCTTAACCTCTTTTATGCCACCCACCAGCCTCAACAAGCAAAACGTTAACATTTTCACAGCCAGCCCTATCAGAATAATTGTCCAGCAGAGGCACAGGGGAGGTTGCTGTGACTTTGAGAACTAAATAATTTTAAATCTCTGAGGCAGAATTTTCCCCAGATCTTCAAAAAAAAAATCGATTTCCTTTGTTGCTTCATGTCCCAATCAATATTGCTGCACCCTGCTCGGTGATCTTGGGGGAACACAAATGAGCTTAGAAATTGGTGCTGGCTCATAAAATCTTTAGACATCCTTATCAAATTGGACCTTGAAATGGATGGGGATGAAAATATTAAATGTTCTTTACAGGAAACTCTCCTAGATCATTTGTCAAATCTTCATGGTTCTTCATATATATATATATATGCACACATACATATGAATATATACATATATATTCATACATATATATATACAAATATACATATGTATGTATATATATACACCTACGTAGATGTGTTTTCATAAAAGACATCAGCCATGAAGATTCTATTTTTTTTAGTTCATCATGGTTTCTTGACCAAACCAATATTTCCAAACAATGCTTATAGGAAACTATTTTAACAAAACTGGGGGATATTTGTAGGTTTTGCTTGTTTGGTTTTTGTCAAGATCTAAGACACTCCTGTGCTGAGTGCCAGCCTGCCCTCCAGTAGTCTTTAGCAGTGGGTGGGGATGGGACCCCAATCTGGCCATGTGGCCAGCCTTTCTTTGATGAAAGAACACACTTTTGGTTAGCCAGCCATCAGAACAGTAAGACCATCAATCAGGGTGAAGGTGAATAAAATGTGACAACATGGCAGTCATGGGGGTGGAGTGTATCGTTTCCTCTGCCTGTCTCCAGGGGAAATGTGTGAACCCAGCCTATGTATGTATGTTGTTGTTTTTTTATTCAGAAATAATAAGGGCAAGATCTCAATTAACCACACAGGATTAAGACTGATTTTTAATGGATTTGGAGAAGAGTTAAAATATCCAGACCTCCTGACCTTCTGTCTTATAAATCATCAAAAAAAAAAACCCCAAATAACCCACACTTTCATGATCCTCAAGTTCTTGCTAGCAGAGAAAAGTACTAAGTATTATATTACCCAGTCTCGGTGACTTTTTTTTATTAAGAATTTGAAAATTAGACATTGCTAAATGTCACATCATGAAAAATGCATTGTAACCACAACATTTATTAGATGACACACTCACAGCCATTGGCGATACATTTCCAAAATTATTGTGTAATATACATCATTAGATAGAGCTCAGCATAGGCTCATAAGGAATCAATCACCTCCGTTGTTACTTTTTAAATTAACTGGATTTAGAGAGCCAGGGATGTTTTCAGTTTTGTTTCCCCATCCCTTTATAAATTTGAATTCCATACAGTATTATAAACTTCTAAAATATGGGAAAGCCACGGCCTTTTTAGAGCTCATATGAATTTTCTCTGTATAGAAAACCCCCTAAAGCTCCATATACTTGAGGATGGAAGTTCAGGTGAGTACTTCTCATAATAAATTGCATGAGTACATTGTTTACATAAATATTGTCAGGTTTACAGTAGAAAATAAAGTGAAATGAAATGATGCCAATACCACCACCAACAAAAGAAAAAAAATCTCAGGTTGTTTTGTCAAAAAGTCCTTTACTACAGGGTTCAGGGGTGGAATATGAAATTTAATGAGCGAAAATGTCAAGGCTCGCCTGCTCTGGGAGAGAAGCATGTGAGGTTCAACTTAAATGGCAGTGAATTAGTTAAAGTGGGCTGGGGGAGAGATAAGAGAAAATAACTACATCCAAGTCTGAATTCCCAGTGCGCTAAGCAGGAACCTGAAAAGCTAAGAAGAGGCCGCCTTTTCCATAGATTGACATGCTTTCCTGGTGACAGTGTGCAAGCTCCCGTGCTGGAGTCTCCCCAAATCTGAGGAGCTTGATTGTGACATTGCCATCCTTCCCAGGTGTTGTTCCAGAAGTATGTAGTTAGATTTAAGAGATCTGCTTGACTGGGCGCCTGGAGCGTGTCACACCTGTAATTCTCGTCACTCAGGAAATTGAGATCTGAGAATCACAGGTTGAAGCCAGCCTGGAGGCAAACTGCATGATACTCTTATCTAGAATGAACCCCCAAAATGGGGGGGAGTTTGGGGACAGCAACCAGGCCACAAATTCAAGCCACACAACTGACACCCCCATCCCCTAAAAAATTAAAGTTCTCTTTTGACACATGATCAGATGCAGTTCTGCAAAGAACAACATTATATCTCAAAGACATGCTAGAGGAAGGGCTAACCTCTAAACAGTATAAAATTAATCAAAGGCAAAAATATAATTTTTTGCCAGTCCTAGGCCTTGAGCTCAGGGCCTGAGCACTGTCCTTGGGCTTTCTGAGGGCTGGAGCTCTTCCCCTTGAGCCACAACACCACTTCTGGCTTTTTTCTATGTATGTGGTACCGAGGAATCAAACCCAGGTCTTTGTGCATGCTAAGCAAGCACTCTACCACTAGGCCAAACTCCTGGCCCGCAAAATACACTTTAATGGAACAGGGGTTTACAAAAACATACAACCATATATCATGATGATAATAATTGTGCTATATTGAATTTCTGCTTAAATGTTGCATACATGAGTTTTAGCTATTTTAAATACTATATATAACTATTACATACATTTATTTAGATGCCTGCGATTCATTTGACTCTCGACATATCTTGATAGCCTTCCTATATAAAGACCAGATTAATTCAGAGGGGAAGTCTTCTTGTTTGTCTTTCCCAACAACCTACCTCAGTTTGCATCTCCTCTTGATAAGATTTAAACTACTAAATGTGCTCTCAAATTTTTGCTGCAGTTGTCTGGGACAGAACGCATTCATTCATGGAGGGGGTGAAGGAACCAGTCCTGGAATGGAGGAATGAATGCATGAATGAATGAATGACCTGCTTCCCTTGGACGCTCACTGCCTTCCATTTCTGTAGGTTGACAGTGGTGTCCCTTTCCCTGTGAGTGTCAGAGGAGGGAGGGCCGGTGCGACGCCTCTCCCCCTTCAGAGGACAGTAGATGTCACCATTGTGGGTGGCACTCTCCTGAGTGGGCCAAAACGTCCCTCCTGTGACAAAGGCCATTTTTACTGTTTCCATTGGAAGTCGTGAAGAACCAGGCATGCTGTGACACTACTGAGCATAAAGGAAAGCCATGCCAGCCTCACGGAATGGCTTGGCACAGGGAAATGTTTCCCTTCTGGATATTTTTGTTGTGCTTCTCTCAAGGGCTTTGCCTGCTTCTGTGTTTTCATTTTGGGCATTTGGGCTTCAAAAAGAAAGATGAGTGAAATATGACAAGAAAACATTCAATCAGACTGAAATGAGCTCTTGTCAGGTTGGTATATAAATAAAGAGACCAATCAACCACAAACCTCTCTTTTCCATTCCCGGAAATGGGTTTTCCATCTGAGAAACAGTAGGGGGTGTTTAGGGAAATCTCATTTCCTTCAGTTGCAAAGCCTGCTGCACCACTGTAGGAGAGGCCCCATTTCCAGATGGGCTGTTCTCTGTATCCCCAGTCTTTGCAGTCTGCCTTGGGGATTGTAGAGCTTATCACCTGGGGTTGCCCTGTGTCGTGAAGGATCCCTCCTCTTTTAAATGCATTGAGATGGGCTATGGTGATCTCTTCTATCTTTTGGCTCAAAAGTACATTCTGCAAAGTGTTGCATCTCTCTGCTACTACTGCACAATGGACAAATAATTGAAATCTCTTTCAACACCAGATGTAACCTTTAACTGTTTATTAATATTAAATCATTTCCTCCCTTCCTTTATTCCTCCTTCCTTCTTTCCTTCCTTCCTTCCTTCCTTCCTTCCTTCCTTCCTTCCTTCCTTCCTTCCTTTCCTCCTTCCCTTCTTTCTTGTAAAATCCCTATGATGATCCTGAACTAGAGGTGTAAAATCCAACCCTTTAACAACAACAAAAAAAGATCTACCTCCATGTCTGGAATATATTTCTTAGAATGAGTTTTAGTTCTTAAGTGGTTAAGTTGCAGGCCTGGATCCTAACAGAACATTATCAGTCATCTCCTGTCAAGAAAAACATAATGTCTAATCTCTGACAGAAACGAATTACTTCATAGGGGACAGGTACATTTGGGCAGATACTGGTTGTCAGCCTTCACTGGGAGATGAGGAGCCTAAGAAATAGATTTCATCAAATTCTGAGATGGGAGGAAATGAAATCTTAGTAAAGAAAACAAGTTATGTCTCTGAAATGAATTGCATGAGCAGGAAGATATATCAGGTAAAAAGCGAATGTTAAAATCATTTGGTAACAGATGACATGAAACATTTCGGACAGATATTTGAAGACAGATGTAAAAAAAAAAGTCACGATGTGACGGGTTTATAAAAATATTCATGGTTTCCAGAAAACTAAATAATCTCTAATTTTGGGAATTGCTTACAAACACGGTCTCATTTTAGCAGTACTTCCCCCCACACACAAAATAAAATTTGGTTGTTCTGTTTCTTTTTTATTTTTTGTGGATTAAACAGACTATGGAGTCGCCTTCACCCCGTGAGCTTGAATGTATGTAAAAAGGGATCGCAATGCCAAATTAGTTAAATAAATGACCCCATGTTTAGGGGCTCAAAGCCTATGAGGTTGTTGCCAGCAATGGAAGAGATATGAGATAAGGCCCTCAACCTGGAGCCTGAGCCAGGTTAAGGAAGGTTTATTTCCAGACTGCCCCATTCGTATTCATACACAAAGGGAAGGCACCAGGAAGGAGGGAAATGGGATGGATCCTCAGATCCTGAAGTATACGTTACCCAGAAACATGAGGAGGAAAAGTTAGAGGACAGAGCACTGCTTCTGTAGCCATGTTTTCCAGTTAATGACAGTGCTTTAAGTAATTAATTACATTATAAATCTGGGCAGATTGTTGGACTCTTTGGACTTTCTCTTCTTTCACTTCTTAAATGAGAAGAATGATTCCCCAGTCTTTTGGGGCACAACCACAGCTCCAACTTGGGACATTACACTTTCTCATCAGGTGCTCTGCCTCTTGAGCCATGCCTCTAGCCCTGGTTTTTCCTGGGTCATGGAAAGAGGGGATCTTAAGGACTGTTCTGCCCTCTGGCAGAAAGATTTCAAACTCTGAGCATTCGGATGTCAGTCTTCTGAGGAGCTGGGATTATAGGAGCGAGCGACCACTGCCTGGCCTAATGTCAATTTTGTTCTGTTCTGTTCTGTTTTAAACAAGATCTTCACATGCAGGGAAGATAGCTGGGGAAAAGCCAGTTTTTCTCCACCTTTTCTTTGCATCGCCAACTCTGCCAGTGAGCGGGAGGAAGGGCCTTTTTTAGCTTTCCAAAAGTCAGCACTAAGCAGAGGCGTACGGGATGTGGAGAGTGCATTTCCCTTCCTGTCACCAGCTCAGTCAAAATGTCTCCTTCACTCTCGTTCCCTCCTTCAGGCAACGCCGGCTTGCTCTGCCGGTTTCTAGTCAATATTGTCAGGAGGTAGAGCACAGGCTTAATTTCTCACCCTCAACTGGTAAGAAATAAAATCACGGGGATATCCAGCGAATTGTGAAGCAGCAGGTAAAAATGGGAGAATAACAGGCCAAAGAAATGTGATTGCTCGTCTTCTCTTTGGAGATGTGTGTAGGGACCCCTCCTCTCTTCTCCATGAACCCCGTGGTGGCAGTTGGAATGAATGTTGGAGAGACAGTATTCTTAGAAGGGGCACAAACAAAAGAGCCCTGTCTTCTGGAAGCTCTTGATCCACGGGTGTTCGGTTTTGCCAATAGTAAGTGCATGGAAAAAACCGCTCCCTGGCAGAAATGTCACCCCCATGACTTTCCAGAGGTGAATCAATACCAGGCCTCAATCAAAAATTCGCCATTATGTTTCCAAACATGGTGTGTGTTGTTGGTGGTGGGGGGGCTCAGTGGAGACATTTACATATCCACTGAAATACTGGGGGAGCAGAGAGGTCTGGTTCTTTAAATTGTTCAGGACTTGTCAGCCAGCCCCCCATCCCTGTAGATTATAAACAAGGAAAGGAGCCACTGTCCTCTTGCTTCATACTTGTTTTCCCAGAAGAGGGCTGGGACTGCTGGCTGAAATGTCAGAATAAAACAAGACTCGCCTATTTTTAGCCTACTGCTCATACAGTTTCCCTCCTCTTTAATCATACATCAGGTTTTCAGAGCAGCCACCTTTTGCAAGCTTCCAAGTTAAGCAGAGCTCGCGTCAATAAATACAAGGAGAGACTTGCAGACAAGTGACAGCAATATACAGCCCCATAATGGTGTTTATGATGAAAACATTCAGTCCTGTGTTGGCTCTACGGGAAGAGTAGTGGGGTATGGTGGATTGTCCTAATCTCAGAGTGATTCGATCTTCAGACACAGGCTTGCATGCGATGCCCAGGGCTCCCTCAGGAATTCAGATGCAGGCACACACATGAAGCTGCCATGCCCCGTGCGTCTAGAAATGTCATTCAGCCAGAAAACCAGGAGACAAGAGGCCCTTGAGCTGCTTCAACTTTCAGAGAAAGATGTGGGATAGGAGGTGATAATGTTTCCATTGTACTGAGAGTGAGGGGAGTGGGCTTGGGAGAAATAAATCCTTGTGGTATGTAGGCAAATGGCAGGTGGTTTGGGAGAGATTAAAACACACAGAGAGTGGGTGCTCCAGGCCTGTTTGGAAAAGCAAATGTTTTTGCTCATTTGTTATGTGTACATGTGTCCTGGTCTTCTCTGTATATTCCACTTTGCTGAGGTTACACTATTAAAATAATGGAGGAAAACAGATGAATACCAAGTAAAATTCTGCGTCATTCAGTGTTCACTGGTGGGCGAGTGAACAGTGTGTAATGAAAGTGGTTTGAGCTTCAAGACGGTTGTCGTTGAAGCCATGTTCACTGACATTTAGCAGAGAGCTGAAACAAGCAGAGCCAAGACGTGTGGCTCAATCTGGAGAACGACTGCTTCCATCAAGGGTCAAAGACACCCATGGGAGAAGGACTTGAATCCATGTCCAGAGGAATTCAGGGGGAAAAAACAATGGCAGCATACCAAGTAAGAGGTGGAAGAGTGGGTCAAGAGCTCAGGGCATTGTAGGGGAAAAAAAATGACCCGCTTTCCAACCACAGCTGGGAAGTGTGACACCTGTTTTGGGGTTTACTCAGAGAGGTGGTTAAGTTTTATGCCATTTGAGAGTTTGGACCAAGGCCATTCATGCTTAGATTTGCTTTTTATAAAGATCCTTCGGACACCCTTACGCAATTAGGTACGCTACGCCATGAGAAATGGCTGGATGAGGCTGGATTCCAGAAATAACTACGAGGTGTCGTCCAGGACTGGTGGTGGTAGGGTGAGGTTTCAGAGGAAGAATGAAGGTGCCAAGAGAGGTTTGGGTATAGGAAGTCATTGGGGAATTGTTCTTATTTTTCTCAGTTAGAACAAGCCTTCCAATTCTGGAAGCACAAGAAAAGTCAAGAGTATCAAGATTACAAGTGGAGAGCACTTAAATTCGAGAATTTATTTGATATCTAAGTAAAGAATCAACTGGGTGTGAAGCCTGAGAGTCCCTGCTTTGGTCTGGTGGCTCAGCTAAGAGGAAATTCCAGAGGGAATTGTTGACACACCCCAGACAGTTCGTGGAAAATGGAAGGGTTGGGGGTATATTTTGAGATTACTTGGGACCTGTTAAGCTAATATCAACACCACTTTATGGAAATACAGTTGAACCTGCTGGCATTAGGGGTAAAGATGCAGCTGGCCACCTGTTCTCTGGGCTTGCTGGCCAGATGTTTGACTCAAAGCTCACATTCCTGCACAGAGGAGCAGACTTTGACTTGTTGAGATTGAAACAGAAATATATATAGATATATAGATACCAGCTTGGTGCTTAGAAATACATTCAAAGTTCGGGAAATTCTTTTCATTAAAGAATTTATTAACATTTCATATTTCAATGACATGTTTAACAAACAAGTATTCAAGAATCAAGACTGTTTTTATAAACAGACGACTCACCTGTCTTGAGATGGGTTAAAAACCGTAGAACTGGGTTGAGTTCCAGTAGGAAATAAGCAACAATGCACTTAGTTCATAAATTCCTAAATAATAGGTTACCTCTAAGATCCTTTTAGGCCCCTTGATTCCTTGAAATTGACGTTAACAACAGCACCACATCCATAAAGAATACAGCCATTCCCATCAATTCAAGATGCATTCGTAACGTATCGTAGTGCAAGTGTCCTGGAAGCTGTCTTATGTGGTTCATCAAAATTCCGGCAATGAGTTATAGCTGTGTTATCTGGACTTTACAAGAGACCTGGTGAGAGCATTTTTCATTTAGTCTTGTGTACACAAGTCGAACATCGTCTTTTGTTCCTTCTTCCTAACCCCCTTCAGTGGTGAGACATTCTTTCATCCATTCTCACGAGATTGGTTATGAGATAGAGTACAGCGTTTCCCCTGAAAAGCTGATTAATTTGTGGAAGTATTTTCTAGAGTTGATAAATCGATGTACAGAACAAAATACAACACTTCATTTTAAAAGGAAGTGAATAGTCTTCGCGCGCGCACGCGTTTGTGTGTGTGTGTGTGTGTGTTTGTGTGGGGTGTGTGTGTGTGTGTGTGTGTGTGTGTGTGTGTGGTGTGTGTGTGTTGTAAGTACATTCTAAATAGCATTTAGTAGACCAAGTAGATTTCTGAAACACAGGGTTCTGGGGGCATCCACAAACTGATGAGTTTTGTTATGACAAGAAAGAGAAGACAGAGGGGCTGGGAGTTTGGCCTAGTGGTAGAGTGCTTGCCTAGCACGCACGAAGACACAGGTTCCATTCCTAGGTACCACATATATAGAAAAAAAGCCAGAAGTGGTGCTGAGGCTCAAGTGGTAGAGCTCTAGCCTTGAGAAAAATCCAAGGACAGTGCTCAGGCCCTGAGCTCCAGCCCAGGACTGGCAAAAAAAAGAAAGAAAGAAAGAGAAGACAGCTTTGTGTCATTCATCTTTAAAAAAAAAATCTTCTTTTAATTCACAGCCTATCTTGAGTCCAGGTTTCTAAGAAATAGGTTGTCCTGGGACTGTGAATATACAAACTGTTGGTATCATTTAATTTTATGAAATGAAAGCAATCTAAAATGGAAGCATTAGCCCTGTGCTTTATATCAAAATCATTGCATATTTAATATAAAAATGCAGCCCCAAATTATCCCATGTTACCGCCTGAGAAACCAAAGAAAGGGTGGTGCTCATCTCAAATTAAGGACACAGAATTTCCGGGCAAGATTGTCACCATTCATTCTTGGATCTTTTCATATCAGAACCTGGGCCTGGCTTCGGTGAGACCCAAAAGTGTGACCCCAGAAATAGATGGATAGGAATCAACCTGAGATATGACAAAAGACATGGCCGATTCCATGAAACAGTTACTCTCCTCCCCAGGGCCCTAAAATGAGTTTTCTCCAGATTGCACTGGAGGTAGCCCACTTCTATTAGTAAGTTGAGCTTTTATTATTGCTCTCAAACCTTTCACTCTCTTAATCTTTATTTCTTCTAAAACTTTAATATCGTTAAAGGTCTCAACTCAGACATACATGCATTTTAAGACATATGAAGTATTTTGTTTGTCCATACCATTGAATCATGCCTGGATTTCTCAATAAATCTGTGCAGATCAGATCCTGAGGAGCGTGTACATACATAAACAGAATTAAAATAAAAACTTCCCATCACACACATGGCTCTACAGCCCTGTTTAATGTGGTCCTTTTGAGGAGCACCCGATTTCCTCCTTTTATACCCATAGATACTATTTTAGGTTGGTATAGAAAGAGCATTCTTGGTCACATCCCATCTTATTCCTGTTCTAAGATTTTTTGAGAGCCTTTTCACTGGCTTTACCTAAATTCTACAAGTCACTCTTATGGCAAGCTGATAAATGTCTTTATGTTAATATCTGGCTTAAAGTCTTGGAAATAGAATTAGTTTGAGGAAGTCCTGGGCTATTTTAAGACATTTAGTAAAAAAAAAAAAGAAAGAAAATTTAATATTCTGAAATCTCATCTCCCTAAGCTTTTAAGACCTCCCTAAGAATTTTAGCGATGCAGAATGAGTTTCAAATCCTATCCCGAAAAGTAAGATTTGAAATGACCCCAGCAGGTGACAAAACTCCCACAAATCTCGCTATACACTTCTTATATATGTGTATTCATTCTGTGTGTGTGGACATACTCTATCTTATTTCATTCTAACTCCATGCTTTTGAACATCATTAGAATTACTTAGCCTTCCATGCTAGAAACATTTTAGATAAGCAATTTAAACCATGATTTCTCAAATTATAATTCATAAGCCAGACTCTTATTTATTACTCCAGTCAATTTCAATGAATACATCAAAACATTATTTGATCCTCTTGAAAAAAGGATGCAGTAAGTTTAAGTAAGCTCAAATACTAATTGAAGAGTATCTTAAAGTGGACTTCCAATTATATTCCCTATCTCTGACCATGAAGATGATATAAATTATATTATTTGGTATAGTCATTTTATTTTTAAGTTTCTTTAAAAGCCATCACTTAACTAAATAATAAGACAGTTCTACTAAATAATTTTCATTCAAATTAAAATGCTTTTTTTGTATGGCATAAGGGAGTTGGATGCCAAATTCAAGAATATTGTTCAAAATTAAGAAGAGTGGGGACAGCTGTATAGGGGAGGGATGGGTGAGGATGCTGAAAGGGGGGCCATATTGTATTCATGAACTGCTTTGTAAAATGGCAACTCCTTTGGGTGACTAATTAAAGATAATGATTTATTATTATTATTAATTATTATTATTATTATTATTATTATTATTATTATTTGGTCAGTTGTGGAGCTTGAATTCTGGTCCTGGGCATTGTCCCTGAGCTCTTCAGCTCAAGGCTAGCACTCTGTCCCTTGAGCCACAGCAACACTTCTGGTTTTCTGGTAGTTAATTGGAGATAAGAGTCTCATGGACTTTTGTGCTCTGGCTGGCTTTGAACCCTGATCCTCAGATCTCAGCCTTCTAAATAGCTAGGATTACGGGCATGCGCCACTAGCACCAGCTTTAAAGATAATAATTTTTAAAAAGAAGTTTACATTTTCTATTCAGCAAGAGGAAAACAGGAAGGATTCTTACATTGGTTAAATGCCCTAAGCTAGTGCTTTGACATGGATTTTTTTCCAGGCTGTGTATAATAGAGCATTCTTGCAATAAGTCTGAGCTTCATTTGACTTTCGGATTTTCCTCCTCCAGGAAGCAACGTGTAGGCCTGCTTTCAGCCCCCTCCTACTTCCCAGATGTAAACTTCTAATTCCAATAGTCCTATGATTTAACCCCAGGCAGTAACTTGAAAAATAACCACTTCAACCAGTTGTCTTCCCAACCCTAAACTTCACTTGTGACTCTTTCTTTCAAATAGGGTTTGGGCAAATAGAATTCCTTTCTCAAATTTCAGAGTTCTGGACCCCCTCGACTCTTAAGATTGCCCGTAGGAAGAGGAGTGAGCTGCTTTTCTGCACAAGCTCATTTTCCTCCAAAGAAGAGTGGACAATAGAGGCTACGTGAAGACAGAGGCAGGGGTTTGGGCCACCGACACACCGTGAATTCATGAAGCCATTGGAAACCAGAACAGACAGACACAGGCTCTCTACAGGGTGTTGGAGGTAGCCAAGAGCTACAGACTTCTTAACCCCTCCCTTAGAGATACCAGAACCGTGGAAAGACAATGCTTCAGTTCCTTCATGTTGATGTAATTTGTATATGTGTGTATGTCCGCGTGAGTACATGCATGTATACCTGTGTCCATGTATGTGCACGCATGTCAGTCCCAGAGCCTGGCACTCTCCCTGCACTTCTATTGCAGAGTTGTACGAACAGAGGCTGCCAGGACCTCACTCGTCACCAGACCTCACAGGGTCCCAGCAAGGACTGTAGATTGTACAGTAAGGGTTCTGCCATGTCAGCCTCAGCTCCATTCCAGTCTGGTTTTTGTTGAGTATTTTACTGGAGAAAAGTCCAAGCTGGCTGTGAACTGGGATCCTCAGACCTCAGCTTCCTGCATGGCGGGAATCACAGGCCTGAGCCACCCAGCACTCCGAGGAACTTTGTCAGGATTTATTCTGTGCCTCCTTTGTCTCCTCCCTTTTCCTCCCTACCTTCTCACAGTTGCATTGTTCGTGAAGGAATGAAACATTCTACTGTTCCGTGATCCTTCCTATTCATGCTAGGCTTCTACCTGCCTTGAAGTTAACACCTAGCCTTCTCCTGATTGTAAAATTAACATGTGACCCAAACTCCTTGATGACAGACTTACCACCCCCATGGGACAGTTTTCCCCTCAGTCTTATTGACGTCACTCCTGGGTCACCAGTTTTCCCCCTGAAGGTTTCTGGAGGAAACTTCTCTCATTCCTCATTTTCTCCTGTCATCTTGGCTCAGTTCCCTCGTGTCCCTCTATCTGATCTGTCATTGACCGCAGGATTGGCTTACAAATACGTCTGGGGTTGTCATTTCTCCTCCTCTCCATGACTGGACACGTGTCCTGTTTTTCCAGGACTCTACCCTCACCATTTTCTTCCAACAAACTCTTTTAGATATAGAAATCCAGGGAAAAAATAATTTGAAAATATGGATCAAGTTGTGTTGTTGTCGTTATCAACTTTCTTTTATACTTACTATACAATCTACAGTCCTTGTTGGCACCCTGTGCGGTTTTGTGACCAGTGAGGTCCTGGCAGCCTCTGTTCGTACAACTCTGCTTTGACTTGATAGGTTCTGCACAGAAGCTATCTCACCAACATCCCTATGTTTTAAATATTCATTGTCCTCTTTCTGTCTTGAAAACCTACACTGGTGAAATTCCACCTTACTCTGGTAGAATTGTGCCTCTTAGTCCTTGATAGCTTGCAAAGACAAACTTCTAAAAAGGGAGAAAATACATTTATCCTGATTGTATTCTCCACAAGGCTGTGTGATGCCCGAACTTTAAAAAATAATAATAATCTTAGTAGCACCCCCAGGTGACTATTCTTCATTTTTTTTACCATTTGAAACGTGTCACTTCATCCTATTAATTGTTTACGTGTGTCCTACGGGCTGATGTTACGAGAAAGCCATATGGCACGTCACACAAGCAACAGCCTTTTCACATTGAATGATATTGAGTCTGTCTGTGTTCGGAGGTCTTCCTGGCTGACCCCACGCATCTAAGTTCCCAAAAATACACCCTGATGTTCATGACCAACAGAAGGATTTTGCCATGCATTCTCAGAAAACATTCTTAGTGTCAACCCATGAATGATTCCCCCTGAAACCATAACTACCAAAGAAAACAACCAAAGAACAGTGGTAGAGATTGAATACTACCCAATTCTGTAATGGCTGTGAGTTCTGGGATTTCGTTATTGAATTCTGTTAACACATTTATTCCAACTCGTTTGCACTGATTGATGTTGTATTTCAGTTACTATGGATGGTGCTTCTTAGTTATTTGGTTAACCACTAATCTGAATAGCATTGACCAGGTGTGTGTGTGTGTGTGCGTGTGCATGTGCATGTGTGTGTGTGTGTGTGTGAGAGAGAGAGAGTGTGTGATTTGTAGAGCATGAATTCAGATCCTGGGTGCCTGTCCTGAGCTTTTTCATTCAAGGCCAGCTCTCTACCACCTAGAACCACAGTGCCCACTTCTGGTTTTCTGGTAAATGGTAGTCTTTCCTTCACCAGTCTGCCATACCATTCCTTTCTTCTGGGTTTCTAGACCCCAGAGTTCACACATGCAAAACCCCCACCAGCACGTGAACCAGACTCTGAAAACAAATCTTCCTTTTCTCTATCTACACATTTCATTACTTCTGCCTCTGCACAAACCCCATGTGGGAAAGCACCCCGTGACAAATACTCGAAAGGAAGCAACTAATCATTTCATTGGTCTTTTAATTTTGTTGGATCACAAATGCACCATGAGTTTCAAGAACAGGAGAAACAACAGTAACCAAAATAAATAAATAAATAAAAAGTCCACCTTTCAAGGCTCCGGCAGAATGCCACGTTTCTCATACCCATGACACTCCCAAGGTCATTTCTTCAGAATTCGACCAGACACAACAACAACCACACGCTGTAATTTGCGATTTTTGCCTTGACCCGGTCACTTTAACAACAGGGTTTCAAGGTGTTTTTTTTTTCATTACCCTGTTATTATGACACATACTTTAAAATGTGTTTTGTTCCCCTCAAAAGAAATTTCATGCTTTCTGTGAAGGTTATATTTATTGATATTTTGCATCTTCGGTGTCACTTATTACTTATATCAGGTCCATTGGCACTTAAATTATATCATGTCTTTGTGTTATGGTTTCACAAGTATACTAGTTAGAAGAATTTGATATATGTATACATATATATGTGTATATATATATAGGCTCTTGAAAGTTATTCATGATTTAAACCACTACCTCTGTTAGTAGGACAGTCGGACATTTTCTAATCTCTTTGTACTTGTAAAACAAACATAAAATAATATCCATTCACAATACTCCAAGAAAAATTGAGAGAATATTGATAAATATGTTTTTGTGGCAGTACCTACCATTTTCGGATCATTTTTCTAAATCTGTAGGGTGATTTACGTCTCGTCAGTGAAAACTCTTATTATCTCCACTCCACAGATAAAGAAGGTTGAAACCTGTATTGTTCATGTGGCTTTGTTATGACATCAAATCTCTTCACAGAAAGCTACACCTTAACACGGTGACATCCATTCGCTGGCTGCGTCTTTGTATTTTCAGTTCTCTGCCTAGTATTGTGTCTTGCCTATTGTAAGTGAGTAAGTCTTGTTACACTAATGAATATTCAATTAAGCTGTGTTGAAAGGATCCCATTCAAATCTCCTGAAAGACAAATTGCACCTCGTAAAGGTCAGTGTACACACGTGTGTGACTTTGTATGTACTGCAGGTTTCAGTGGCGGATTTAGACGTGCCTAAACAGAAATCTTGTTGGTCACGATACCTGGTTAAGAATGATGAAATGAAAATCACTAGACACTGGAAATCAGTTCCAGGGTCCCCCAAATGGGTGTTAAAGAGCCATGATCATTCACCCCAGGCTTGGTTTGTGGTGGTCCTCAAATCGTAGGATAGTGCAGAAGAGAAAAGCGAATTAGATTCGATCTGGGACAGTCAGCAGGCAGGAGGACTTGCTCAGGCTCCGGAGCCTGTTGTTGTTTGGTGCAGTCACGAGCCCTGCACCATGGGCTGAGCTATAATCAAGACCATTCCATTCCAGCCTCTCCCTCCATCCAGGGTTCTGAGCCGGTGTCTGCTCACCGTTCCCTGCACTGATGGAAAGAAAGGCCTCCCCGCTGGCTCCTACTTCTGTGTGCAGATCAGAGTGGGGACAGGAGATTCTGGGACCCCCCCCCAGGAGAGCAGAGCAGGCGGCTGTGCCCCCAGCTTGAAAGTACCGGTCCCCATTCTTCCACTGAACATCTGTCGGATTAAGAGTTTCCATTCCCCATCCCTGCAAACCAGAGTCCTCCTACCTGAAGTGGTAGGTAGTGATTTCCCAGCAGCTCTTTCATCCTCTATGACCATGAAAAAGGGGGAAAAAAAGAAAGAAGTATCCAACCAAAGCAGCATTGTGGTCTTTGTTATAAACACACACGTTCTACACATTCCGAGATGAAAGGAAAAGTGTTTTCTGTGGAATCGGGGGACTCACTGGGCCAAGCAGGACCTTTCTGTACATCCTCTTCAATAATTGAGCAACATTGATTGTGCTCTTATTGTGGGAAGAAAATTAAGTCCTGCAGGCATTAAAGTTTCATTCTTTGGTTTTTCTTTTCTTCTTCTTTTCTGTGTTCTCTGAGAGTTACAATGCCACTATTTGGTCCACACATACTTTTTTTTTTTTTTTGATGGGTGAGACAATGCTCAGAACTGTCACATTATCATAGCTACCTGACAGACTTTTTTTTTCCCTGCCAAATAACTATGTTGACAGAAAGAGTCGACACAGAAGATCTAAAATATAAACCTTTCTTCATACTATTGACTTATGACTCGAAGAAGAAGAGCCTCCAGGAATCCTGACAATCACACCCTGGCTCTTGACAAAAGTAGACTTCAATGCCACCTGGAGCCTCTCTGGGGGTGGGGGACGGGCCCACCGTAAGATGTTGAGTGGCTGATGATTTCACAGCTCATTGGGGACCTTTTCTGGGGTTGTCTGTACACTCATATATTTTTTTTTAGCAAAATCTACCCAGAACATTTAGAAAATGCACTATCCAACCACTGACTCCATTCAGTGGTTATTGTTTATTATTCTTTTTCTGATAATGAGACATCACAATAACACAGTATCATCCGAATTGTTGGGGTAAATTGGACCTTTTTCCTCAGGGATGGAGAGCAAGAAAGAGAGGGAGAGAGAGAGCGACAGAGAGAGAGAGAGAGAGAGAGAGAGAGAGAGAGAGAGAGAGAGAGAGAGAGAGAGAGAGAGAGAGAGAGAGAGAGAGAGAGAGAGAGAGCGACAGAGAGAGAGAGAGAGAGAGAGAGAGAGAGAGAGAGGCTAACCCACCCATAATCTCTGTGTACTGATGGATACATGACCGATCCTTTTGGCTTAGCATTATTTATGTTACATTCAGTGTGTTAAGATGATCATTTAGCAATTACTGACTTTCATAGACTCTCAAGATAAGGCTAATGAGGCCTATCAGTCACAAAACCTCCTATGTCGTCGGTGTAAATGGGCTATTTGCACTCCGAATGCCCCGTTTAAGGTATTTTGGTACACCTATTTGGACATAGAAAGGCAGATGTAAATGTGTTTGCAATATGCCATGTTGTTTCTCAGCATTTCTGACCTTTGAAATTTTGTGTGTAGTGTTGGCTAGCTACCAGATGAATGGGTAATATATGGATTCAAGTGAAGGGAAGGTGTCTTTGCAAAAGGTAGAGTCTCAGTGGCATTTATTTTTAGGTTTTTTCACCTCAGAGAATAATTTCCAAAAGTGAGAAATATTGGCTAAATTCTGCTGTCAAAACAGAGCTGATTTTCAGTATTAAATACACTTGCACACAGAGACCTTTATTGAGGATAAAGCTATGTTGAGACCCAAAATGGGCCTTGGAACTCGAAGTTCACCCTCAGTTTTCCAGTGTCTGTATGTGTGTGTGTACATGTGTGTACCTGTGTATGCATGTATATAGTGCATGTACATATATAAACATGCATATAAAGGCATTTAGAGAAAATTATTGGACATTTTGGATCCTCAGATCCTCGTAACTGAAATTGATTGCAGTTCCACCCAGAGCTGTCCAGATTTAAGGGTTGCCTTCTGGCACATTTCGAATCAGAATTCACGGGAATCTCATACAATTTACTTTTTATCTCTGCTCCTTCTGGGAGAAAAGCTTTGCCTTGCCAGCCTGGCTATGAGAAAGTTCCTGATGGCTTTTGAGAGAACATGTTTTCAAGCTCGCCTCGTGCCACAAAAGCTGAAATGTCTTCATCCAGCTCCACTGTCCTCAAGTACGTTCTTTATCTTCTCTAAACTGCGCAGCTAGCCCATCATGGATGTAACACAGAGCCCAGGAGAAACCCTTGTGGAAAGGGGCAGTCATTTGAAAGAATATCTAAAGGTCATTACAGGGGCAGGATTGCTGATTATTGGATGGAACAAAAAAAGCAGTCAATATTCACAAATTCCTTATCCTGAGTCTGGCATAGTCTCTATAGCAAAAGAGTGTGGCTCTATGCTGATAAGAAGCAGTCTAATTAAGTCACAGTTACTATCACAATTAAAATATTTCATCACCACAGCCTCTCGTACCATCAGGGACAGTGTCTACCTTCACTTAAAAAAATAATCTTTCTTCAGTGCTCCCAGCCCACCCTTTCTGCGTTCTGTGTATGGGGTTTGTTCTGTTCACACAGTTGCTGTTCAGGCCAGAGGTCCGGCCAGCCCAAGTCCTTGGAGCTTTCCAGTAGGACAGCCAGGGCATCTTAAGACTGCAGGTGCCCGGCCCAAATGCCCACTTGCATTTGCCTTTTCTTGCCTCCCATTTGGAAGGCAATGTCAACTCCTAGCGTATTGTCATAGGAAAACTGGATGGAAGGGAAGAGCAGCTGGTTCTCTTTGGTGTGAGTTCAATTCTACACTGCTTCTGCAGTGAGCAAGCGGTCTATACATTCCATTTCCGTGGCACTAACCCCGTTACCGAGCGAGAACCCAGATGTGTGGCACTCAGAAGGTGCCCATCGGCCAAGCCTGCCTGAGGGCACTTGGCAGAAATGGAGTCTGGGGGAGTTCCAAGTTAGAAGATACGCAGTAGAATTTCTGAAGTCGTGAAAGTATCGTGAAGAAGAGTAAAGTTAAATATCAAAAGCCCAAAGTATTTATGAAGCCTTTCTCATCAGTATCCAGAAGGAATTCCACTAAAAATAACGCCAGGGAATCCAGTTAAAGAAATATCTAACTGGCCTTCACCGCATCACCATCAAAGTGGAGCTGATGTAGATGAAGTCACTTCACAGCTTGGCTTTGTCATCTATCTCAGGGACTCAGGGTCACTTCCAGTAGAAACACAGCCTGCTCCCTCCAGACAGCCAGCCCTGTGAATAGAGAACGGGTGTCATTTGAGGACATCCCTGCTCATCGAGATCTAGAACTGAGATTTCCTTCAGAAAACACGATGCTCAGGACCAGTGGCTTCCCCGGGGGGCATGTAAGACTCTACAACATGGGGCACGATGTCTGCAAATAGTGTCTGGTCCTACAATGAAAGGTTTCCATTGGGGAAAGACACACACACACACACACACACACACGCACACACGCACACACACACACACACACACACACACACACACACACACACACACACACACACACACACACACACACAGGCACATACCATGGCGGGTGCTTCTGAAGCTGATCTCAGCACACCAGAATCTGACAAAACAAACTTGCCTTCCAGACACGGATCTGAAAAGCAAAGTTAAAGTTGCCAGAGAAGAAAAATGAGCAGAAATTTGGGGGCAACCGACATACAAGGATGTGGAGACTGGAAAAGGACACCTCCTTTCACAGCCAGTACCCCACAGGCTTTGTTGTTGTTATTCTTTTGTCCTCCTATGCCTCTATTTGTCTGAGTAGATCTATGGCTACACAAATAGTTTTATATGCTGGCTATGAACGTCTCCTGTATCTTGATTGCTTCTGATTCATCAATTAGCTCCTACGTACCCTCTGCCATGGATTTCTGACTCTTGCATCTAGAAGCTTGTCAGTAGATTTCTACACGAAGCTGTAATGAGCATTTCAAATAGAGCATGGACCGAGGCGAGTGTTTCATTTCTCATTAAGAATTCTGTCTGTCTTAAAATGGGTTTTAGCTTATGTTAAGAAGCTGGTAGCTGGTTATTATTGACCTCCCATGTTCTTTTCCTCAATCTATGATGTTTGAATTACAGTTCACATGCAAAGAGTAACAATAAAAAATATACTGCATTGCCATATAGCAGACACCCAGGATGGTCCTGCAAGCCAAGGAGAGATCTTGTAATCAGTAGCTTTAACAAGCAGATTAATAACTCTAATCCCATTCTCTCTCTTGTTTTCTAAGTTGTTTCCTACAATGGCTGGTGGGAGTAGGAGTTTCTATTCAGATTCTTGCAAAGTGTAAGTGTGTGTGTGTGTGTGTGTGTGTGTGTGTGTGTGTGCATATATGCATTCTTTTATTGAAGAATTATTTCTAACAGGCATTGATCTGTACGTGGACTAACCAGTGTTAACAGAATGCTGACTGAACTAATGTAGATTGCTTAACTTCTGAATTTTCATTTGATTTCTGATACAGTGGAGATAAACCCAAAACTCAGGCACCACCCCCGAAATCTCTCCTCACTCCTCTATTTTTGTATGCATCAAGCTTCTCTCTCCTCTGGTTTGTGACACCTATCATCCGATTTAGGGTATACAGTGATCTTTCACTTTAGTTATTCCTGAGCCCCGCAAAAAATTTGAGTAATTCCCAAATTTAAAACAACTTTTCTATACCCTGGCAATCCTAATGTAAATATGGTAGCTGTTGCCAAGAAAAAACCAAGGGGTAGAATAGACCTGGAAGTATTTCTGGGGCATAGACCGAGCATCCCTGGTCCACAAAGTATGAAGTGTAACAGTCCATTTTTTTTTCCTTGAGTGTTGTCATGAGTCTGTGAAAGGAAGGCGTTGAGGCAGTCTGTGGTGACCTGTATCTGGAGTCAAATGCGGGTTGAACTAAAGAATTGTGGGAAATTATCTTCAGGTTGTGTGGACGGTGGCACAGTGAATTGAATGTCAAATTGAGGCTTGGATCCCAATCTCTGGTTATCTCACTGAACATCTGTACATGTTCTGAAATCCACGCCAAAAAAAAAAAAAATGTGCCATCAGATATTTCTGGTCCTAAGCATTTCACTTCGGGGCACTCAGGTTGTAGTCAGGACATGCATCGTATTATCCAGACATTTATGCATGGAGGGCATGCAAACCTCTTAGAAGACTAAGACCAAAAGAAAGGGGGATTCTGCAGTTGTACGAGTACTGAAAATCACCCAGGGGTTATCAGGAAAAGTGAACTGTTCGTAGTTCCTTTGCAACTTCCTTCCCCTCCCCCCAGTTTATTTATTCTGTCTCATCTTGAAATGAGGAGGCTGTGTCTAACTCCTGCCATCTAGGCCATTTGGTAGCTGAGAGGGGAGTTAGGTTGAACTGGCCGCCATCTTGTCTTCATGGTGGAGTGAAGTCTCAACCCCAGGTGACGAGAGTGGAGGGGACTTGAACAATAGGCTACTGGACCCGTCCCTTCTGCTGTGCCTGGAACCAGTGACTTTCTAGCCTTATTTAGGCCTGGACCAGCTCAGGCTCCTGCTTCACGTGTCCTGGGCGCTCTACACAGAGGCCCACTTCAGCTCTCCATTGGAGTTTCTCCATTAGTGTTGGCTCCTTACTCTTTCCTTCCTCTCCTACTCTCATAACTCAGTTTTCCAGTGGTGTTCAGTGTGTTTGAGATGGCTGCAGGTCTTTGAGATAGGAGTCACTTGCAGCTGTCCACTTTCTAAAAAGACTCACCATTCATCCTCCCCACACGTGGCTTCTCCGTTTCTCAAGACTGAATCCCCCTACCACAATCTTTGACATTCACATAACTAATTTAACCTACTGAATATTCATAAAAATTCTGCCAGTTTTCTGTACAGTGTGACAATTCAAGATGACAATGACAAGTAATTTTAACTCCAGTTTTGGAGATAAGGCACAAGACAAAAGATAGCTATATAATAATTACACGAATTTGCATATATGTTATATATTCCAAATTCTGACATACTTATAGATATTCTAATTACATTAATGTGTAGCGGTAGCAGTGATTGAAGAATTTGTGATGGATAAGGGAATTCATGGCCTTAATTATAATAGGTATCTTCAGTGATGTTGACACTGAATTGTATCTACATTTTTCTCATTTGATAGAATATTTTGAATATGACAGTAGAGAATGTAATATTTTGTCTATGGATAATCCCGTTAAAATAGTGACAGTTCTTTGTACTGGGTGAGTATTTGTGAAGTAACTTCCCAAGGGTTTTGAAAAGAAATCTAGAAGTTCCAAGGAATTTTGTGATATCAGAAATACCAACAAGGTGACTAAATACTTAATAGTGGATACCCATGTAGTAAGTGAAATGGGAAAATCAAGTTTAAATTTTGGGGAGAGGATGAGCCTTCGGTACATTTCCCCTAAGAATTCATAGTAGCACTATATATATATGTGTGTGTGTGTATATATATATGCATTTGAATGATGAAGAAGGGTAAAGGAAGTAAAAGGCACAGGCAGACCTGCCAAGCACATTTCTGCATCGGCCAAATTGGCAACCACCAGGGACCAGACAGCAGAAAATGTGGTTTGGGTTTGTATGCCGCTCAGAAGGAGATTCATTCAGAAGTGTGAAAAATGCCATTTTTCCTCACAGTTGTATTTTGCATGTGGATTGCTGTCTGGATCCCATTCACATTCACGGGTCTTTTGAACACTAAGTAGTCTCTCGGAGTGTTGGGCCTCAGAGAAAAGCTCATCAGCCAGTTGTCCACGGTGAGAAAGTACTGCTCGGATGGCTTTCCAGCACCCCACCTGCACTGCCAGCAACTGAAATAGCTAAGCGACGGGAAACTATTGCACGTAATAAAGACTTTTTAAACAATAATGACGGAGCCCACTGGGAGTCTGAGATTGCCCTTCAGGGGGCCTGTGTTGGAATTCTGTCTCTTACTTAGATTGAATACCATCTTCAGTTCCAAGACCCCAGTGGTTTTAATAAAGCACTTCAGAATCACAGGGGAAATTTTCCAAAATACATTACACCCCTGACACAAAACCCTAAGAGCCTTGGGGCAAGTATTTCATCAATAGTTGGTTTTGTTTTGTTTTCCGTTAGAGTCACTGGCCCATCAAGATACAAACCCCTGCTTTGTTCATCACCAATAACCCCCGAAGGAAGTCTTATCTGGACTTGTTTGGTGACTGGCTTTTGTTCTATACGGTTCTCAGCTGTAGAGATTGACTCTGCTACCCAGGCTGAACCAATAGATAGATATTTTAAACTTTTCCCTCTGGTGAGTGATTTGTAGAAGGACTTGTAACTTGTCTTTATGGTTTCAACAGTTAATTTCTAGGAATTTCAATCATTTTGAATGTTCAGTGGCTCTGGTTAGAGGGTCACATAGCTGCTGTAAAGCCTTCTATGTATTTGCTTTCTGGATCTCGAAAGGTAGATTTTATGCTTTTCCTAGGAAGGTGTTTGTTTTTACTTGTTTCATTGTAGGGTGAGTCGGACACAGCAAGGTCAGGCTCTTTTTGATGTTCATACAGAATCCTTACGTTAATTTGGGGCTAGCGAATCATGGCTCAGTATCCTGGACCTTAACCCGAGAGCACTTCAGCGCAAACATCCGAGATGGGAACCACTTGGAAGTTATCTTTCCGAAATTAATGTTGACACCACATCGTTGGCTCTCATCCTGTACAGCGTTTTCAGCCCGGGAAAATAATAAATCCATTTATGGCCCAGGAATCAACCCTGGCCCCTAATAAGGTGTGGCAGTTAAGAGAAGGAAGGAAACACAATCATGTGATGGCAGGGATGGCCCACGTCTGTAGAGAATGTCTGGAAGGTCACGCCTTTGGCATGCCTGGTGTTCTGCCTGGACTTACCATGTTGACTCAAACTTCAGGTATGAGAAAACTCAACTCTACAGTTAGGTTGAGATTGTGCCTGAGGGTCGAGCATCTGGCTATCACACGTGAGGCTCTGACTTCGGGCCTCAGTTTTAACAATTCCGTTTTAGCATAGGCAAGTAAGAGGGCTTCTCCGTCTCCCTTTAAAACTTTTCACTAGAGGGCCGGGAGTTTGGCCTAGTGGTAGAGTGCCTGCCTAGCCTGCACAAAGACCCAGGTTTGATTCCTCGGTACCACATACATAGAAAAAAGCTGGAAGTGGTGCTGAGGCTCCAGTGGTAGAGCTCTAGCCTTGAGAAAGTCCAAGGACAGTGCTCAGGCCCTGAGCTCAAGCTCAGGACTAGGAAAAAAAAAAACAAAACAACTTTTCACTAGAACAGCTGCCCTCTCATCCGCTTTGTGTCACTGAAAAGGTAGACAGATACTACTCTCCAGAAAGATGACGACTCCTTTCTAAGACACTAAATGATCAGGCAAGCCAGAAAGACATTCATGGTGTCTCCTTCAAGAGTAAATGAACGTTGGGTCTCATGCATGTGGTGTCAGAACCACTGAGAGCCAGAAAATGCAGTTCAGATCCCAGCATGCATCGCTTCCAGGCCTGGGCAGCTCATCTCCCGTTTCCACATCTCGAGGCCACCACCCTCCGCGACATGTCAGGTCCACCCTCCTTTGAGACCATGGCTGGTCCCTGTGAACTCCCTCATCTGCATATGTAATTGACATCCCCCATCATTGTTCTCTTAGGATTTGACATCCTGCCTGACCCGGGGCAAGTTCTCTATTAACTTAATCCAGTGATCTGACCTTCCTAGCCTCTCCATTAAGATTCATTCAATTTCCTTGACCAGACAACAATCAAAATTAAGTGCAGGCAAGATGGTAACAGAGGAAATGAACATTGGCCTCTCGTGGATGTACAGGAGGTAAAAACAGAAACCCTCGAAAATGAGAAAAAGGAGGAGGAGAGTCCTGGAGAATTGGGGACACTGTGAATGACACTGCGCTCTCTCTCTCTCTCTCTCTCTCTCTCTCTCTCTCTCTCTCTCTCTCTCTCTCTCTCTCTCTCTCTCTCTCTCTCTCTCTCTCTCTCTCTCTCTCTCTCTCTCTCTCTCTCTCTCTCTCTTTCTCTCTCTCTCTCTCTCTCTCTCTCTCTCTCTCTCTCTCTCTCTCTCTCTCATGTGTGTGTGTGTGTGTGTGTGTGTGTGTGTGTATCCCAATAGAGTGGGTTGTACATGAGTCGAAAAATCCCCCCAAGATCTACAGATCACTGACAGGGAGAAAAACTTAGTTTTTGTTTTTCCTTATTTTTTTTTTGGTGGGAGGTAGTTGGGTGGGATGGGGCTGGAATATAAAGGCTTAAAAATAGCTAAGAAATTCAGGTACAAAATTGCTTTAAATTAACATCGTGTTGGCTGTGTTTTGACCTATTTTCCCGCTGACCATATGGATATGGTGCAGTTATCATAAGGACAATTTCATTGCAGGTGTAGTAATTTTCATGTTGTAGTTGACTAAAAGCAAACGAGCTCGGGGAGTGTGGCATCCAGCCCAGTTACAGCTTTCTCTGTGTATGTGGTACCAAGGAATTGAACCCAGGGCTTCCTGAATGCTAGGCAAGCACTCTACCTCTAGGCTATGCTCCCGCCTACCAGTTGTCTTTAAAGCTGTCCCCATTTAAGCATGTGATCCAGCACATGTCATTTAGTTTGTATAAATCTATCTTTACTACTGGGGGGGGGTGGGAGTTTTTTTTTCCAATATGAATTACAGTAGGTAGATTCCTACTTTCAATACTGGCTTCTGTCCTTTGTTAGATCATTTTTCTCCTGCTAGTTTATTCAGTACTCTTGTGTAAAACCTACTGTAAATGTGTGCATTGATCTAGCATTTTGTGTTATAGATATTGAACCTGTATCTTTGTATCCATATTCGCGTTTATCTTTGTATCCGCGTATTGGGCATAGAGAAAGCCTATGTCCTCTTAAAGAATAGGTGATCACAAAGAGAAAGCTGGTATAAATGCTAATGCTGGCTACCCAGTGGAAATCTGTGTGGCAGCAGGCAATGGGTTCTTCTGTCATTCTTACAAAGTCCCCAGGGACCTGACTGACTTCTAAGAGTGTCTGATGGAGTGCAGTTAAGTGCGAGGAGTAGAAGGAGCACAAGAAGAGAAACTCGGACTTTGAGCCTTCAATTTTCTTCCTGTATTTTCTACAACAGAAGACTCTGAAGTTAGGAACCAATATTAAAAATGGGAATCTGCGCACTGTCACTGAGGTCTTTTTTAAGTGGCATTGTTTCAAGTAAATCATCTGTTAACATGCTTTCACACCTAGAACTGACATTCTATTTGTTGGAGATTTCTTGAAGTGCCATCTGACATGTAAAATCTTATTTTTTTCTATCTGTGATGAAAATAGACTTATAGAAACTAATCTATAGGCAAGGGACAAAAACCCTGTTTTCATTAGGCCAGATTCTAAGACAGTCGTTTATCTACCTCTTAATCATAGTGGTAGCCCACAACTGGAGAGAAGGCTTTTGAAGTAATCCATAAAAACTAGCTGCAGTGTGCTCCTTGAATAATAACTATGTTTATTTATTAGCACAGTAGCAATTATCTAGCTATGTTAAATCGTTGGATACGCCGTGTATTAGAAAATTCTGAAAGCCATAGTAATTAGTATTCTGAGGATGTTGAAGTAAGTTAACCCACACTGGTATTACAGTAAGTAACTTGATTAGATGCCACATACCTATCGCCTCAATTATACCACTTATTGATGTAGTGCCAAAAATTTCTGCTCTTTTATCAATTGGAATAGCTGCACTGGAATTATTCTACACAATGCCCGAGGTAAAGCGCCACCTGACAGTGTGATAGCACGTCTCTGTAAGTTGTTGGCAATCTGCCATAAAGGATTGTCATGAAAGATCTATGTCTGTGTGTGTATGTATATCTTCAAGCTAGAAAGCAAAGAATCATTTACATTTTCCTAAGTCAAGCTGATATAGTCCAGGGCTCTTTTGAGTTTCCAGACCTACAAAAAAAAAATAAAAAGAAAGGACAAATGTTTCAGAATGCCACATTTGTGACACCTCTCCTTGTGGATCTAGTGTCTCTAGAAAACTGTGTGTGTCACACCCGGACATGTAGGAGACACCTACTGACATACATGAGTCCTAGCTCTCCATCAGAAATGTAGACCCAGGCTGTCTCCATCCTTCAGTGAACCCAATCTTAATTACTATGGGAATGTTTGCTCTTGTCAACATTTCCAGTTTTTAATATGTTAGCTGATGACAGTGTTAGGGTCATCTTTTGTTGTTGTCATTTCTATCAGTACAAATTCAGGACTCAACTCTCCTAAACTGATGATTATATATGAATCATAACTTGTAGAATAGAACTAGGCTATGAAGGAAGATGTAGATGAAAAAAAATGATTTCTAAGATGAGAAGAGGGTGAGTGATGAATGGGGAAATAGGAAGATCAGGGTCTCACAGCCTTTTCTGTCCAGGCTGGTTTTGAATCATGATCCTCAGCTCTCGGCCTCCTAAGTAGCTAGGATGACAGACAGAAGCATCGTCATTTTCCCACTCACTTCTGCCTTTCTTGATCTTCCTTTTCAGTTCCATCAGCATGTTCTGTTCCTGCAATTCTTGTTCATAAGCATACATTGCAATTGTGCGATAAATCCATTTCACTTCAGAAATTTCCTATTTATGGGGAAGTAAGAACTCTAAAAATGAGTGAAAACTAACATGAATTTTCTCCCTCATAAACTCAAGCTGTGGAGTTGTGTTTCCATATCCATTTCTGGGCTCTTAGTTTTTTCTTGATTTTGTGGTAGAATACTCATTGAACAAATAAATGAATGATCTGGGTCATGGGACATGTGATGCAAATTTAAGCTAATTGCCACTTTGTCTCCTTAAATCAACGTAGACAGATGATAGTAAAAAGAGAGTAACAGTTTCTGGCTGATACAGGACAGACTTTAGAACTGATTGTCTCAAATACACTAAGCGCCCCAGAATTTTCGATGTGAATGTATGATTAACCCACCCTGCCAAAAAAAATCAGAAAACAGAGAAGGATCAGACTACAAACCATCAAAAGACCCACGGGACCCAGAAAAGAACTGTATCACAGACACATGTGTCAAATTGTGTCTTCATCTAAAGTTCCTCACACTTCTGAGAATCATCAACTGTTCCAAAGTCTTGTCTTTCATTGTGAAACAGTATGAAAATTGACAAGCATATACTGATTTACCTAAGCTTGTCCTGCTATGCTTCTCAAATGCCACTTACAGAGTGCAGTAGAACACATGGAGTATAATAACAGCATGGAGTTCACTAGAATAACAACATGGAGTAAACTACAAATGGTGTTGTCTTTAGGGTCTCCACGAACAGGATTTTACCTTCCATACTGTGTACAAAAGTTTATTCAGAAAGTAATTGAGAACCTAACTTATGCAGGGCCACTCATCTATCCTACAAAATAAAAACAATAGTCGAAGAAAGAAAAATTACTTAAGAGAGAAAAGAAGAAGACCATGGTGGAACTCTTAATACAATTAAACCATCTTGCAGACACAATATGATAGGGCCACTTAGAATGAAGGATGGAATGTGGGCCCTGAATCTGGGGACTCCTGCATTCATAGAGCTGAAGTAGAGACACAAAGGGGAACAAGTCACACAGATAAAGAGGTGGCACCTTCACGTCTGGCAAGTTCAGGAATGTGCAAGGCCTAACAGAAGTTGATGGATGTCAGGAAGTTTTCTACCTCAGACCTTAGGAAAGGAGAATAGCTGTGCCAAGCCCGCAGATTCAAAGTCCCAGAGACTTGTGCAATAATACATTTCTGTGCCGTAAAGACATCCAGTTATCCACAGCAGCCTCTGGAATCCAAACATAATCCAAAGTAGAAGACACACACACACACACACACACACACACACACACACACACACACACACACACACACACACACACACAGCCATTCTCAAGATGGGCAATATAGCCCATTCTTCCAAACATGACAGCATAGGAAATGAAGAAAGAATAGACATTACAAACACTGCTTACAAGCATACTTTAAACATCTGGTTAGAAATTAAGAATAATTTGGTAAAATGGATGTGCATGTTGAGAACAAACCATGTTATTTATTTTGAAAATGTATTCTGACATTTTTCTCCTGACCAAAAAGAAGTTGAAGGAAGGCCTGACAGCATCGCGGGCAAGGAGGAGGAAGGAATATTCTGTTGTGCTCTATCTTCTTCTTAAACCACATGGTTTATTCACATGGTAAACACCCAGTGAGGAAGATGTGCTGGGGTAAGGTAGAAGAAAGCTCTTGTAAATTGCTTGTGCTTGTACGGAGAGCAAATACAGCATAGAATATGTCGTGGGCCAGAGAAGAGACTTAGAAATGAAATGCACCTGAAGCATAACTTAAAGTAAATAGTTTGTGTTCTTGGGGAAGGACTCCAGAGGAATATTACTGTAACAAATCGCTACATTTAATTCTTGGCCAGCAGCCAGGTGTAGGTCAGACATGAAATTTTTCTATTTAAATAACTAGTAGGACAGAGAAAAAAAAACTCGATCCCCATTCTTAGATACACAAATATATACAATCTCCTAATCTATGTAATCCCGTGGGGATGATTTCTCGGTAAGTTGATTGGGAATCCTATGACTGTATGGAGACAGTTCCAGTATCTCTAGACAGATAAGTGATAGCAAATAGAATACCTGTGATTGCTAACTGACATTCCCATAACATATATATATACATATACATATATATATATATATTTTTTTTTTCCCTCATGGTCCACTTTTGGCTGTCTCGGGCAATCCTATCTGTGAGCATTCAGAGAATTTGCTTGTGGAAGGTCAGCTCAAGGAGTTCAGCTAGAATCATTCAACTGCTACCCAAAGAGAATAAGGTGACACCTAGCAGTTTGCCCTCCTTTCATAACCCAGTCACCCAACTCTCCCCTCCAGATGAAGGGAAAAGCCAGCAGGGATCCTGACAGACTGAGAATGAAGTCCCAGTGGCTTACTCACTACCTTTGTTTTAATTAGCCTTTTTACGGAAAAAACAACAAAAAAGGCTAATTAAAACAAAGGCTTAGTGAGTAAGCCACTTGGAGACTTCATCTCAGTCTTGTCAGGATCAAGACTGCTTTTCCATTCATCAGGAGGGGGACGAGTAGGTGTCTGGGTCTACTGAATAAGAGAGGGCACAACTGCTAGTGTCACCTTATTCTCTTTGGGTAGCAGTTGAATGATTCTAGCTGAAATCCTTGAGCTGACTTCCACAAGCAAACTTCTCTGAATGTCACCCTAGATACAGCTGAATTGCCTGAGACTTGCAAAAGTCCCGGCATGATGGGCCAAAAAATTATATATTATATATGTATACTGTATATATATCTGCCTTATGGACATGATTGTCAGCTTAGAATCCACAGGCTCTTCTATTTGCTATCACTTATCTGTCTAGAGATACTGGAACTGATCCATACAGTCAAGGATTCCCAGTTTAATTACCAGAGAAAAGTCAAAGGAAGGTCTAACATCAGAGGGAAATGGTTGAGCTGTGTGCTTTTCTGTCCTTCTGCAACCTCAGAGTTCATCTCGGTATCCCCAAACCCAGCGTTTCAGGACCACACGGTGAGATGGCATCCCACCACGACCTCACCCGCACAGGACTGGCTCGGGTGCCCTGGGGCCGATGCTTCCAGAAACTGCCCCTTGCTTCCAAACCCATGCTCTTTCTCACTGTCTTTTGTATGTATCATTGATTCTCGGCCCGCAGAGCAATCACTGGGGTATAGCAGCATTTCACGGCGTGCCATCTCGGGCTAGCCTCCATGACCTTGGCACGTGTCATCCGTGTCACCTAGCGAGTGCTTGTCCAGCCTTGGTCTGCTGTGCTTCGGTCACTTCGGAACCCTGAATCTACCAGGAAGTGGTTTGAAAGGATAATGTTCCGTCAGCCACATCAGTTGCTTTTTAACTCATATTCTTCCAATCATGCTCCCTCATAACCATGGTAGACTGACCTTATCAATTCTGTCCATCAAAACCGGGCAGTTCAACAGTTTGGGGAGAAGAAAACAATAACAACAAAAATAAACATGCCTATTAAAAATGATAAAGTGATATTTGATGATGTTTCCCTGTGCAGAAAAAAAAAACCCACAAAAGTTTCAGAAAACAATTTTAACTTTACTAGAATTGTAATCCAGATGAGCAGGTTCAGTTTCATTCTTAGGGTGGCTCTTGCCATTTCTCCTATAGCAGAATAAAAAAGCATATAAATAAGGTTTGTGCGTCTCTTCCATGTTCTCTTCCTCACTGAGACACCAGTGGCTTACCATTTCATTTGGAACTTCCTCGGAGTGGCCTACAGACACCTAAAAATAAGTTTACTTTTCTCTTTCCATTTTTATATTGACTCTGGTTTCCAGATACCTGTGAAAATATTTCCAAGAGGTAAATGTACCAAGAGGTCAGAGAGCCGGGGAGAAAGGAATTAAGGGCTTAAGGGTGGCTACAGAGGGCGCGTCCAAATAAAAGTAATAAATGAAGGAGGGCACAATCAAATAGACTTTTTAAAGTCAATTCCTTTTTGAGAAATAGATTATCTGTCTAGGTGAATTCCCCTTTTAACATTAGAAGCCAGCTTCCAGATAGGACCGATCCATGCATTCACTGGCCCCTAAATGGCATTGATGAATTAGGCTTTCTAATCGCTAGCATTGGCAATGATAAATCTCTTGACTTGGGCTTTACGAAGAAATTGGATTTGGGGAAGTTAGCTGCAGCCCCAAGCGTTCTGTAAGAGATGGAAGCTGTGAGACTCCTTGAAATCTCATTTACTTCTATGCAGATTGTTCGGGAAACCAGATACATGGTTGTAATTTTAGACAGTGGCTTCAGCTCTAGGTCTTTGGTGGAACAAACCCAAGAGAGGGAGTTTAAAAAGGAAAAAAAAAGCAGGCCATGAGTTACAAAAGCAGAGGGAAGAAGAAAGAATGCAGGTTCTTTCAGAGAAATCCTACCTTTTTTTTTTTTAAATCTTTTTCCAAAATCAAACCATGGCAAGCTTTCCATGTGACTATTAGATGTGTATGTTCAATTTCATGAAACTGAGAATAAAAAAAATATAGTCATTTTGCTTTTGCCCTCCATGTTCATCTTGGACATTCCTTTAGTGTAGACTTGGTCATTTTACATGTCTTAACCCATGAAAGAGGAGAATCCCTTGAGAACCAGAAGGGCAGAGTGAGCTTGCAAGCACCCCTTGATTTACATGAGCTGGAGCAGCAGGCAAAACAATTAAAATGATAAGTTTGTTTGTTTTGCCCACCTCTGCAAAGATCAGAAGCAACTCTTGCATGATGCGTGATTTTCCACTTGTGCCGGCTTTTCTTTGTTTTTGTCGTCGATTGTCTCCACGGGTAATGCCGAGGTTTGAATTCAGACCGAAAGGTACAATGATGATAAATTGCAATGCCAGAGAGCCATTATCTTTCTTTACCAGAACCAGTGGATGGTAGTCACAAAGACTCAAAATAACACCCAGCTGACCAATGCTGTGGCAAAACAAAAAAAAAAGTGTGCATAGGAAATACGAACTACTTTCCCTTTAGAAAATGAAGATACTCTAGGATATCTCTGACATAGGCACAAATTACAGCCTTGGTTTAGGACTACAGCAGGATTCAGATGTCACTATGGGCTAAGTTGATGGCTGGTGGAATTAAAACTGCTATGGCTTAACTCTCCAGAGGTAAACTAATATACATATGATATATATGTATACATGTGTGTATATATACATATATGCATAAGTGTATATGTACATATATGTATATACTTATGTATATTTTTCCTACTGTGTATCTCCATCATGTTTACTTTAGAGTGCCCATGTGAGTCCCTGTATCAGTGAAATGATTATATTTAATAAATCTATTATTTTTGAAAACAAAATTGGCATCTGCAAGGGAATTTGTTAGGGTGTTGGAAAGATGAGTTTGAACAGTTAACTGGCCATGTAAAAAGACTCATCTCCATGTATAGAATTACAGTTCGGTTCCTTAATGTATACAATTAACATGCACAAGTAGAGAAACACTCGTTGTGTTTCTTTCCTATTCCTGCATCAATAAAGCACCCAGAGTGCTGGGTTTTGAGTAGCCAGAAGAAAGGATATCCCCTCCCACTGCAGACAGAAGAGTTCTGAGTGCTTCCCCAAGCAGATTAATACAGGAAAGGGGGAAAACCTATTTTTGTGTGGCAAAGAATGGATCTATCTGTGTTTCTGAGAAGTCATTTATGACGTTTTCCTCAGGGTGCATGGATGAGAGAGAGAGAGAGAGAGAGAGAGAGAGAGAGAGAGAGAGAGAGAGAGAGAGTTCACAGTGGCATTATAGTGTTGATTTAAACCACAGTGGATAACAGCAGGTTGGGTCTGATTTACCAGTGGTCTCAGAGGGAGCAGAATTGTTTTTTGCCTTTCATCATTGGCCAATAAATAAGAAAAGTGAGTGATTTATCATGTATGTGGAGGAAAAACAAAAGAAAATCCCCCCAAAACTCCCCCAAAACTCTGATAACATTGTCTATAATGTAAAATAAAAATATAGGAAGTCAGCGTTTGTTGTTTTTTTTTATTTTTTTAATTCCTGTGGTCCCTTCATTGCTTCCAGAGGCTGTAACTTTGGGAAGTGTGTCACCTCTCTAGATAGGGTGCAGAGACACAGGAGAAATGTGTGTCTATCTTTGAACTTGCTTTCCTGTGACCCTTAGATTGAGCACCTAGCTGTGCTCAATAGCGAAATGGATTCTAATTGCTTCACAGCAGGGTAAAGTGATTTAACCTGAAGCAAAACAAAAGTTTTCATTTACCATTGCCAGCACTTTCACCCTAGCTCTACTCTGCCTAAAAATAAATAGACAGGTAGGCCTACAAAAAAAAAAGGAAGGAAGGAAAGAAATGACACTAGAATAATACCTTTTTGCCTGGTTGTGGGAGGAAGAAAAAAGATCAGTGTAAGAAAATGTGTTCAGGGGCCTGGAGTTTGGCCTCGCGGTAGAGTGCTTGACTAACTTGCATGAAGACCCGGGTTTGATTCCTCAGCACCACATACATAGAAAAAGCTGGAAATGGTGCTGTGGCTCAAGTGGTAGAGCTCTAGGCTTGAGAAAGTCCAAGGTCAGTGCTCAGGCCCTGAGCTCAAGAAATCATTATGTATTGCTGGAAATGACCTGAGCCAGTGTTCCATTCAGCGTTAAATTCTAGTAGGGAAATGGGATGATCTGTATGTATTCATTGACAAATCTAGAGACTCCCAGAGCTGTGTTCCGGCAAGTGACTGATTGTGCATGGGCGTGAAGCCTTTCTGACATGAACACAGAACCCATCATTTATGACTTCTCTCTTCAAATATAGATGAGGCACCTCCTAAGTCCTAGACACTCAGGGGAGTCCCCGTGGGTTGTGAAGAGATAAACCAGACTCACTGTCTGTCTTCTGGAACTCACCGTCTCATTCATGTCATGGAAGGGACCAAATGTCTGATGGGCACAGGGACTGGAGAAGAATCACATTAAATATGTATACACATCTTATTTGGGGAATCAGTCAGACACTCTCCTTACCTTGAATTTACAAAGGCATGATGGCGTTTTAGAGATCGTGTGCTCTGCTGCCCTGCTTGAGTTTGCGTCATGTTTCTGTGCTTTCCCAACACTTGTGTGAATGGAGACAGAGGAGTGGGAGAAGACTCAGTTGTAAGAAAATGGGATTCTGTCTCCACTCAGACTCAGGGCTGTGTAATGAAACGGGACTGCTTTCGCTCCTCGGCCTGTCTGTGGGAAATCCTGCCCCCACTCGGGGCGGCAGGGGGACTCTTCCACATTCCTTAGTCTTTCCCATCTGCTCTCCAAGGTAGATGGCGAAGAATCTGTGGGAAGAAGCAGCTTAGCAAGTTCATCAGTGCGATTGTTCTGGTCATTATGCATTCTAATCTAATCTCTGCTATTCATAGCAGGGGCAGTTAACACAATTAAAAGGAGACTCTCATTTATTTAAAAAATTCAGTTGTGAGTTTGCTCTTTCCCAGCCCTCCCAGCACACACACACACACTCTCTCTCTCTCTCTCTCTCTCTCTCTCTCTCTCTCTCTCTCTCTCTCTCTCTCTCTCTCTCTCTCTCTCTCTCTCTCTCTCTCTCCCTCTCCCTCTCTGTGTCTCTTTGTCTCTCTCTCTCACACATGCATGCACACACTCTGTCTCTGTCTCTGTCTCTCTGTCTCTGTCTCTATCTCTATCTCTCTGTCTCTCTCTCTCACACACACATATGCACCCACGCACGCCAAGCCCCACTTGTGAGCTCTGGCTAGAATCCTTCAGCCTCCTAGATCTTGGCATTGACTTCGTGGGAATAAATTTCTGCATATGATTGTAATGCCTCGGTCTCTTTCCTAAGACCTTTTCTACTCCTGGATGATACGAATCTTGCAGCGTGCTGTTAATCCATGTCCCCCTTCTATACTGAGTCCAAATAAGAAATCGCATTTATGCCTATTAGCATCCACAGAAACATTTGTCAACCAAGACTCTGGGAATGACATAACTTTTTTAAGTGTGACCATCTGGGAGAGAGTCCAAGTTGGCAAAAACGCTTAAGAAACCCATTCATGGCCACTAAACAGGAAATGTGCTTAAGATTTCCTTCATATTTTCTGCTGTTAGAATGGGAAGAGCAAGATCTAAATTTAAAAAGAAGGAAGGAAGGAAACATACATATACACAAATCAAACTTAAAAAGCACAACTCTACCCTATAGAGACACATAACCCTAAAATGGCAAAGTGTTAGCACAGCAGAGTAGATGTACTAAAATGCAGAACAAAGGTTGACTCCACTCTCTTCTTATGACTTAAGGAGTAGTTTGGCACCTTTGATTCAAGAACAAGAGTAGAAATTTTATTCTACCTTCTAAACTCTGAGATTGAGGCCCCATGAGTTAAACTCACATATACTGCAACATATTTATGTATCATTTACATTTAGAAAACTGTGGTATCGGGGTGTTTAGAATATAAGGCAGTGCACCACTTTAAGTGCCATCTTGATAGGGACATATGACATACTAGATAATGAATGCCTTCTGGGGAAAAATAAATGAACACTTAATAGAAGGTGTGGAGATCAACTTTTGTGACAGTGCCTGTTCGCATATGATTCCTCTAAGAAGCGATTTATTGCAGTAGATGTGTTTTTCAATATTAGGAGGGGGGAGGTTTGGTGTTTGGACAAATAATGGATTTCAGAAACTCATACGCTTCCATCTCAAAACAATTTGTATGCAGCCATAAAAACAAAACTCTATTTTAAACTATCTAGGGTCTACTTTTTCTACCACCTTCAGTTTTGTCGCATCACTACAGCCTGAATTCAGGTGTGGAAATGACTAAGCGAATATCCTCTCACTTGAGCCAGGCCCATGCTCCTTTTTTGGGATGATTTGAAGATAGGATCTCATGTTTGGTCCGGGCTTATTTCCAACTGTCCTCATTCCATGTCTACCCTTTCTTTCTGTTAAGGACTTTCCAGGAATTCATCAGAAAAGAACACGGACGATGTCTTTCCTCCTCTTTCTTTTTGAAAAACTGGAATCTTTCCAAGAACTGGGTTTTGCCCTCAATGAACATATCTTAACTTCTCAAATTTACCCCAAAAACGAATAAACGAGGGATTCGCAGTCCTCAACCAGCCCATGAATGCTGCATTGGCTCATGTAAGAAAGCCACGTGTGCTTTTCCTAAATGCATACTACAGGGCAGACATTCTTTGCTAACTAAATATTGACTTCTGTTGCCTCATTGGTTCACAGAATCTACAGCTGAGACCTGAATTCATTTCACACATTTCGTATGCCCTCCAGATGACAGTGAAGAAAAACGTTCTGTGAGAGTAGAATTTCATTTTAAAACAGTTCAGTGACACAAAATTCAGTGAAATTGCTAATAATTATCAAGCGAACTAAAATTGGCACTTTGTGAAGCTGATCATTCAAGTTGAGTCTGTACAAAAAGAAATATTTATCCTTAGTGTGCAATGCTTTGAATTTAAGTTGGCAGAGTCATATCATCAAAAATGGGTGGTGTTTGTCTCTGCATGCTTCAAGGGTTGTTATTCAAAGTCTAGTCATCAACACTGTGGCTCACTCCTGTAATCCTAGCTAATCGGGAGGCTGAGATCTGAGGGTCGCAGTTCAAAGCCAGCCAGGGCACTAAAGACCCAGAGACTCTATCTCCAATAGAAAAGGGGAAGTAGCACTGTGGCTTAAGGGTAGAGTGGTATCCTTGAGCTGAAGAGCCCAGAGTTTAGTTCAAGTCTCATGACTCCCCCCCCAAAAAAAGATAAAATCAGTTTCTTCTTATTGATTGCTGATTAATGTGCTTCTGTATTTCCAAGCATATGTATGTGTGTGTGTGTGTATATATATATATATATATATGTATATATTGTGTGAATCTGTACATCACTGGTGTGGTATTATATAAGAACATGGCATTTGGGTCTGCCATTTCTTTTGATCAAGGCGTGTTTCTTAACCAGACTTTTGGGCAGGGCATATCAGTAACCACATGAGATTACTACCTGCATTAAATGGGTGAAGATGTACAAAGCATGCTGAAGAGTCTGGAAAGGCCTCAATGTCACCTATTATCAATACCATGACCCTCATCTCTGTCTCTGGGGAGATGCGTAGCAGGCAGCTTTCAGGACATTTGGAATCAACCCAGGATCATGTTTTTCTCCACTTGAATTTCAGTGAATGTACTGTACCTCTACAGCACAACATAAAACACATACGCCTTGTGATACACCCAAATATCCACCTTCCAAACTCTGGCCGTAGTTCTTCTGATTATTTGGAAATACACTCTCAACACTTTGGCGGGGGGAAAATGGAGAAGACACCTTCCATTCTGTGGTTTCTTATTCTGAAATGGTCTGTGAATACAGAGGTAGAATATTAGTATCCATTGAGAATGAGTGTCATGAGTTCTGGTATACTGTTTAATCCCAATGACCCCCAAATAAGGATTTGTGAACATATATCGTGTTCTTCTCACCCAGTAACTGGAGTAGTCCGTGTTTGCGTTGGAAACTCCACGGTCAATCATCCATGGATTCTAATGGCTGACGTGGTGGCAGACATTATCCCAAACAGAAGATATCGAACCACTGACAGCTGTGGGCTGAGTGACGGAAAGTCTAAGATAAATCAAGTCTAAGATAAAAGTCAGCTCCTCTGACTTTTCCCCTGTCTGCAAAACTCACACATCGAAATTAGGATGCATACCTCTTGGCCTAATGTTTGAAGTTGTCTTTAGAAAAGAAAAAGACATTGATTCTTGGTGACTGTGTATACCACTAACAAAGGGAGATTGGAATTTCTTAATAGGACCAAGCTTCACTTAAATGATTTTAGTTCTTGGCCATCAACATTTTCACATTCCTCTCTCATTTCCTTCATCTAGGAAATGAATTAGTGTTTGTCTTCAAGGCAGCATCACCAACCCAGTCTATTAATAAATAGAAAGGAAAAGATGAAGGGGTGGGAGAAAAAATGGCAAAAATCCTTATGTAGGTTACTTTCACTACATGAGAATTTCTCATTTTCCCTGTAGTTTATTCATGACAAAATATGTTTCCTTTCAGTATCAAGTGTGATCATTTGGACTGAGCATAAATTATATACAGTATTTTATGCTATTAAATTGAGAAATGACAAAGGGTAGACAAAATTACCCATTTTGTGTGTGGGGGGAGAACCCTCAACCTATTTATTTATTTATTTAGACAGTACTAGGGCTTGAACTCGGGGGCTACGCAATGTCTTTGGACATTTTTATTTTTTTCAAGGCTAGAGCTCTGCCACTTGGGCCCCAGCACCACTTTGGGCTTTTTCTATGTATGTGGTACCGAGGAATCGAACCTAGGGCTTTGTGTAACGCTAGGCGAGCACTCCACCACGAGGCTATGGTCCTGGACCTATATGTGCACTCTTTGTCTGTTACTGAGTTAATTTAAAATTCTACCCCAGGACTAATGTAAGAGCAATATTCCTAATCTTCTGTTTCCCTGGACTTTGTTTTCCACCCCTCGTGTGCAATTGACGTTTGTCTCAGAGAAGCCCTGAGTGTTTTATGGAGAGTCGGCATGGGAGTCTTTTGCCTTTTTAAATCTACTCCACCATTCTGTGTCTTTTGATTGGAGAAGTTAATCCTTTCATGTTTAAAGTGACCATTGGTATCTGAAGAAGTGGTAGTTCCATTTTGTTGTTTCTGGTCGCTTGGTGATTCTTTTGCTCGTGTCTCTTTCCTGTGCTTTCTGTTTCTTGCATGCCACCTAAGAACATATATATATATATATATATATATATATATATAGTTACTGTTATTTACATTGCTCTCTTCCAAACATTTTAGAAAACCCAGGGAGTTTTGTCACCTTTTCTTCACAGTGATACTTACATAAATTAGAGTGAATTATGCAGCATAGTTTGTAACAGTTTGTGTCATGGTAGCTGCATATAATTGTTTATATTTGTATGTGAAAAAAATATATCTACAGTTATGTTCCCACATCATACTCCAGGTTAACTGTAAGGTATTAGTAGAAAGGTGGAAAAGAAAGAACAAGAATGTACCCACAATTCCAATTCCAATAGCTAAAAATGGGTTCACATAATTTCCTCTCTTTTTTTGCATTGCAAATTCATATGTAGTATGATCCAAACCATTCTGTGTATTGTTATTTTTTTTTAGACATCCAAGTGTCAACTTAGCAATGAAAACATTAGTCCTTAGGGCTCAGTATTTTATATATATATATATATATACATATATATATGTGTGTGTGTATATATAATATTTTTTAATACTAGATATAAGAGCTGGGCTCTGGTGGCTCACACATGTTAGCCTAGCTACTTCAAGGGGCTAAGAGATTTCCAGGAGTCACAGCCAGCCCAGGTAAGAAAGTCTCTTATCTTCAAGTAATCACCAGAAAACTGGAAGTGGCTCTGTGGCTTAAAATAGTAGAGCACACAAAAGAATTCAGTGACCTAGCCCATGCCCAGAGTTCAAGTCCTTTGACTGATAGAATAATGAATGAATGAATTACTTAAAATTATATATATATAGTTTATTTGAAAGTCAAAATTATCCACTGTGTATTCTCTTAAAAAATGAAGCCATGGCTTTATGTGAACATTAGGTGATTCCAAATGTGTAGTGATTGCTGGGAATAAGGCAGACCTGTGAAATGAAGAGCGTGCATGATCTGGCTGGTTGCCAGATCTCAGGAGGTTGACATCTAAGGATGGAGGTTCTAAGCCAGCCTGGTCACTAAAGTCTGTGAGTCTTTTACCTCCAATTAACCACCAGGTAACTGGAAGTAGGGCTGGGCTCAGGGAGTAGGCTGTTAGCCTGAGCTAAAGAGGTCAGGGACAGCGCCTAGGCCCAGAGGTCAATCTCATGACCACCACCACCAACGACAACAACAAAAAGAGTGCATGATCTATGGACAATTGTTTTGTTGCTGTTTCTTAAAAACACTGGAAATCCATTCAAAACTTTGAGCAAGAATCTGAAAAGGCCTCCTGGACCACACACTGGGAAGATGTGTGGCGGGGAAGGGAGGAGAGGAGAGGAGGAGGAGGGGCACTTGATCATGTAGCATTTTTCCTGGGTTCTGTTTTATCTACATAACTCCGGGTCTTCTGCTTCTCTTTCTTTTGTGTGTGTGGATAATTGCTTTGTTGTTAGTGCACTGACACTGAGTGACAGTGTTTTGGGGTACTTGACAGCCAAATCTATTGGCAGACGATAGTGCTCATACGTGAAGCGAAGCTTTCTTTCTGTCTGGTGACAGTAAGAGCTTCTCGGGTGACAGAGGAGATCTCAAAAGCAGAAACAGGGAGGGGAGATGCGGGGGGGGGAGTGCGATTCCTGGCAGAATAAAAACATCTATTTAATCCCGCTATGGTGAGAAATATAACAGGCAATGCCTGTAATAGCTGCAGGTTAAAACAAACCATTTCATTTGTATGTGTGTTGCCTATAGAACATTTTATCACTTAGTGAGCTATCAAGGCCTCCATATCAGGCACTGGGAAAAAAAAGCAGCATAAACCAGAAATAAATTCATCTTTTCTCAGTGGGGTTTATTAAAAAGAGACAGTCAGGAGCAAAATATAGAGGAGGAAAATGCAATTCTGGTCTATTTCATATCACTGAATTAAGGTCAGGGGAGTGAAGATGTTTCTAAAAATGGTTAGCAGTATTATATCTCCAAAATGGGAAGAAATAAAAAAGAGGGGGGGGAGATTTTTGCAAAGTGATTCTCAAATAAGAGGCAAGGGATTTGATATGCCATTGATAGCTCACATGTGAAAATGTTATGGCTTAAGATAAACAATGTCTTCTCTCCAATTCTCCCTTGAGAAGGAGAAATTCTGATCTGTCACATAGGAAAGAGGGGGAGAGGCAAGTGGAAATGATTGATCACCTGTCTAGGGCCCCTCTAAAACAAGGGGTTGGATCTCAGTTACTTCGGTAGTCTTGATTCAGAGTAGAGGAAATAATGAAGTATTCAAACACAGAATCTAGTATGTTGAGTCGAGTAGGATGCTTCTCACTTTGCACCAGTGGAGGAACTTTGTAACAGGACCCCCATCCTGGACCAAACTGGAAAAGGGCATGGGAGAAGGGATTGAGTTCTATGCAAAAGTCATCTTTTGAAATAATGCAGTCTTCCTTGCAGACACGGGGTGTGCATCTCCAACATACCCTTAGGTTTGCCACGGGAACCTACAGCACCTGTTGACTGGATTTCAGTTTTACTTGTTTACCTGAAACTATTGAAGACAGTCAGGATACACTGGAGAGGAGCCCTCTACACCAAACTCTTCCCCATCAGGCCTTACAAACTACTAGTTTAGAGACAGACAAGAACCAAATGCACGAATGTCTTTATGTCGTGCAGCGTGAAAGCCCTCCAAAGGAAAGAAGAGAGGAAGGTGTGATGCCTGGCTTGCCGAAAGTTCACAAGAGGCTTTACATGGGAAGTTGACTGACCAGAAAAGATTTCTAAATGACCTTCCAATGTCCTTTCCTAATATTTAGTAAGGTCTCCATTTCCAGTTTTCATCATCCATTGTCTCTCATGTACCTCCTGAGTGAGACAGAAGTTATGAATAATTGAGTTGAAATGAATAGATAAATTGGTTTCTCCGGCTGAGTAGCATCTCCCACTGTGAAAATTCAAGTGGGAAAGATGAATGATGATGGTGCTGGCTATCTCGTGTGATCCCCAATTCACTTATCTCCTACTTTTCAATGTTCTTTCTTTCTTCTTCATCTTGTTCCAGCTGCCTACCTCACAGCTCCTTATCAATTTTTCATTGGTAGTTTGCTTCATCAGTGAATTGCTAGAGCTTTTTAAGTCTCCTTTCCTGAAACGTTGCCCAAAAGCAGAAATGTAGATCATACTAATGTGTTTTTAAAATTAAATTAGTGTTGAGTTCGTGGTGAGGGTCCTGCCATCTGCTGATATCTCGGGGTAATTCTGAGATGGCTCTGTGCCCACCAGAAGGTTGTGACAAAGTTTCAAAATGCAGAACTTCTGAAGGCTGAAGTACATATCCAATTAGCTTCACGTTCTACGTTTGTTTCTAGTAGTTCATGCTCCGTCTTTTCGGTTCTTCCTGGAACACGGCTTCTCATATATCATCCAGTTCTCATTTTTTTTTTCTTTTTGCCTCTTTATCCATTTAGTTCTTCCACAATTATCTCTCCTCATGAGGATTCAGGGGGCAGAAGCCTCTGTTGGGAGTCCTTGATTGGTGTGTGTGAGTGACGGATGGAGATATAGGTAGACTAGGATCCAAGCTGGGTCATGATGGCCCATGCTTGCTACCTAGACGGCTGAGATCTTAGCATCACCATTCAAAGACAGCCAAGGCAGGAAAAGCAGGGAAACTCTTATCTCCAATTAGCCACCACAAAGCTGGAAATGGAACTATGGATAGAGTGGTAGCTTTGAGCAGGGAAAAAAAAATCCCAGGGCTAGAGTTCAAGCCCCAAGCCAGACACAGTAAATAATATAATATAATATTTACTTATTTATTATCTAAGCCTGGTAAAAGAGCTCAGAGCCAAAGAGTAAGTGTATCTGAAGGGAAGCATAACAAAATGTACCATTCCTACTGCATGTTATATGGAGACCTTATGGGAATGAGCCGGTTAGCTACAAGGACCTGTTAAGACTCATGGGGCTGAGGGGCTCAGGGCCAGGTGTGTCCTTTTGCCACAAGGAGGGGAAGGAACTGGTGTGAGCCATGAGTGGAAGAAGTGTCCACGTTGAAGCATAAGAGACACCTGGAGACAGGCCAGAGCGACCATTCTCTTCCGACAGCAGCATTAGTAATCTCCTGGACATCAAGGACAGGAAATGAAATGTATCTGAGCTCCAAGGTTCAGAGCAGCAGAGCGGGGAGTCCTGGGGGCTCATCCCGGATGCTTCAGAACTGATAGGCTGGGAACACAAAGGAGAGGTGGGAGTCAAAGATAACATGAAGCTTTTGAGATGGGTGAGGGAATGCAATATCCTGGCAGAGAGAGCACTCAATCACATCACCTACTCTAAAGCACTGCCCGACAAGAGGCAAGATTTCTGCCCAAAAGGTTGAGGGAAATACACACACACACACCACCTCAACAACAGCAAGAAAAAGAAAAGAAAAAACCCCAAAGCCTCAGACAGCCTTTGACATCCGAGTCTGACATTCTGATCCTACTTGTAGGATGCCTGTCCTCCTTGTATCCACAGAGTGCACGACTGGATGGGAAAGGCCAGTTTTGCTTTGCCCTGTGCTGTTACAAGCTTTCACATAGTGTTTAGCCGCACATTACTGTGGGCTTTGGTGTAGCTTGATTTGTACATAGTGTTTGGATTCTCCTGACTCTGAGGCAGGCCGGGTGATGTGCTAGGGAGAGGGGCATGCTGTTCAGTGGATTTACCATCTGGGGGTGACAGACGGTGACCCCAGAGACATAGAGGACAAATCCCCTGGTTTTCCTTGTCCATCGATCAAGTTCAAGGACACACACACACACACACACACACACACACACACACACAAATAACACAAATAAATTCTCTTCACGCCCATTAGACATTAAATGACTTGAAGCCCAACAAAAGGATTTTAGTCCTCTAGTCAGTTCTTAGAGTCACAAACCAGTCATAAGAAGGATCCGTGCCTACTTAACAGGGAAGTTCTTGCTGGGTGAGTGACAGATAGCTTTCTTTGTAATCAGTCTGTGATGATTGTGACATCTCTCCTGTTGTTTAATATCTTTAAGATCTCCTGCCATTACTCATGACATCCAGAAGACATTTTCAGATACAGTTTCCAAAACAAACTTCCCAGGAAATCACCACACTACCAAACTAGCATTATCTGCCATTAAATAAAGTGTGCATGCTTTTGAAAAAGCTGTTGGTATTTGTTCCAGACACACTGAAACTTCTAAGTCTATGCTTTTAACACATCCCGCTTCTGCACTTACTTATCTGGAGACTTTTAAAGTTAATTTAATTAGAAAATTATGCACAGTCAAAAATATTCATGTAGGGTTCTAGGAACCTAATTAAAAATATACAAAGATGCATAAATAGGCCATCTTAAAGCCTTATTTGTAATAGCAAAAAAGAAAACCCAACTATTAACAGGTTTATCATCTAAAATGAGATTCTACATCCTTTTATAACATGATATAAAGATACAAGTGAGAAATAAGTGCATAGCCACATACCTGTGTGTAGCTTTATGGAAAAAAATAGAATATCTTTTGCAAAATCTCATGACGAAAGTATATGGTACAGGCAATACAGGATTTCAAGTTTCAGACATGTTGATCTATTCCAGAACCGTTCAAAGATGTGCACACATGTGGAATACAACTGTGTGTGTAAGTTTATAATCCTTTATAGTCAGTTGTGCCTAGAAAGCTCACTGTGGTTTTGGCTATATGAATTAACACTTCAATGCATGTAGTTGTCCTGAGGCTCGAACTCAGGGCCTAAACACTGTCCTGCTGGGGGCTTTTTTGTACTGAGGAATAGCACTGAATGTACCACTTCTGGCTTCTTGGTGGTTAGTTACCGAGGACAGCCTTGTAGGCTTTCCTGCCTGGGTTTTCCAGACTTGTCTCTAACTGTGCAACTGGTAATCTTGAGAAGACATCGTGGAGATGTGGAGAAAGGAGATCTGGTGGCTGGCTGGCTCCTCACAGGACAGGACACTTAGAAGCCTGTGAAAGGACTGGCTTCTAAATGGAATTATTTGGAGGATATTAGCAAATAACAGACCACTCTCCCCATTCTCAGTAAAACTTTTGAATTCCTAAGCACTTTTAAATGTGATCTGGGTGGAATGCTATGCAAATGAGATTAAATGAGAGCTATAACTTTCCTTCTTAGATGTTGTATAGACTCTGATTTATCAGAGACTTAAAAAAAAAAGGAATGGCTTTGGAAAGGGAAATGATTCCATAAAATGTGATTAAAAGGAGAAAGAAAAATGGGCCAAGGGTTGTGAGCAGGCAAGCAAGAAAAGAGAAAGAAAAATAGCACATTAGGAAGCCATAGTGAGATTTACACGCCATCGCCAGCAATACAAACCATGCAGGAAAATAAAATAAGGCGGAGAAATCTGATAGGCATGTCTGCTAATGTTAACTACCTCAGGTGCTGGCAGCCTTCAGAAGAATGAGTTGTAGTAACAAATTTGGAACACAGTTTGGCCCTATCAGGAAATTGAAAATGTCTATAGCTAGCAATCGTACCTGTGTGTTTCTATTGTAAAGACACATGGACGTAAGTTCACAAGGGTGGCTTTACAAGGGTGTTTATTGTCACAAGCCTTGAAATTCCACACAAAGGAAAGGAATACCTAAGTATCCTTCGGTGAGTTGGTGGCTAATTGTATCTTGTATGGACAAATGGGATAATGTATCAGATATCTGGGATCACATGTGTGTGAAAGACGTATTGAAAATTTCAAAAGTGTCGTGTTGCAGTATAAAGCAGGCTGCAAGAACACTTACAGAAGAAGTGGTCTCAAGAACGCTATACAAGCGATAGTCGGCAAGGGCATGTTCTGGAATACTATTTATATTAAAAACTGCACAAGATACTCTCCAAATATGCTGAATATGTATGTATATAAGCTGTAAAAAATAGACTGAATTAAATTTATGGCAGTGTTTGCCTCTGAAAAGGACATATGGCTTTATCCCAATGCTAGTTTATTCTCATAATAAAAAGATTAGGCAGATAAGCTGCACAGGAACAGCAGTCAGTTCTGTGTATGAAGAACAAGGATTTTCATTATATATATTAATTTTTATCTCTAAATAGATTTCTGGTAGAGAATAAATCTCCATATTTTTTTTTCTTGACGGATATCAGTTTGCAACCCTAATTGACAGGTTAGGCAAATATTTTCTTTCTAGCAATGCGGTGTCAGAAGGATGCATTTTAATGTCCTTTCAGGAAACAAGACATTTGTTTCCTATAAGGTTACATTTATTCAGTGCTTGTAAATAGGACATTTGCCTCCTGTGCAGATATTATGAGACACTAATTTGAAGATTCTTTGATTTAGAAATACCTACCATAATTTACCTACACAAGACATGGCTTAGTGTTAATCTCATTTAAGTCACAAATTTTCCTAAAGCAGCACTCAATATGGACCATCAATTATCTTAAGAAAAGAAACACAGAAAATATATTAATTATAGGTTGTGACCCAGCAAATTATGAATTTCTAACCAGAAGTAAATTATTGCCACTAATTAGCTTTCTTGTTTGCCAGGCTGGGTTAAATCTTCATAGCATTAGTCATTTCATAAATCATTTTCTGAACGTGCAAACATGCCAGGAATGAGCATTTGAAAATACATTGTTTCCTTATATTCATGAACAAGGATATATTGGGCAGATGGTTTTTCTGATCTCAAGATTTCTCTGATGATTCCAAGGTGGAATATTTGAGAAGCTAGGAATTGTATTTCCTTTACTTATATAAACTGTATGATGACCCTTTTTATCTCTCTCTTATCCAGTTAAGTACTGGACAGACCAGCCTATGCTGATATTGAAGCGAGTATGGTATTTTGGAACGTGAATGACCTATATCCACTTAGAGCAAAACCATGAAATCATAACCCCACTGGAGCTGGGTTTGCCCCAAATACCACCAACATCAGCTTACAATACTAGACTTTCATTTTTATTTCTTTATATATGTATTTGTTGATGGAAGGGTGTGAATTCAGGGCCTGAGCACTGTCAAGAGCTCCTTTGTTCAAGGCTAGCCCTCTATCACTTTGAGCCAAGGCCCCGTTCTGGTTTTCTGGTGGTTAATTGAATCTCCAGGGGACTTTTCTTCTCCGTGTTGGCTTCAAATCTCCATCGTCAGATCTCAGGCTCCTCAGTGGAGAGGGTTACCTATGGACAAGAACCACTGGCTCCCCCAGTCTATTTTATTGCACTACATAGTGGATGATAATCGGATACGCTTGCTTATATGTCACTTCTCCCATTTTTTTTTTCCTTTTTCAAAATCTCACCTACTTCTGCCCACAAAACTCGCTTGATCATGTTATATGTATTCAGGGATACAGGGATTGGAAAAAACCAATTCCCTAAGACCATCCAAAAGGAAACATATCCTCATGGGCGAATGACTCTTAAAGGACGCAAGTAGGAACAGCCTTGTCTGCAGGTATAAGCTAACCCATATCAGATACATATATGACTTTCTTTTCAGGAAGTAACATCTCATCCTGACATCCTAGACACAAAGCTGAGGGCTAGGTTTTTGGGGTTTTTTCACTTTGGATATTGGTTTATTCCTAGCACTTCCACTGGGCATAGAACCTACCAGACCCCATGAAACATAAATAAATGAAAGGTGACGCTAGTGAATTCCTTCACCAAGAATGGGGAGGGTGACAGGGCGTCTGTGGACTGCTGATGTTGCCGGGCTTGTCTCTTGAGGGGAATGGGCTGCTTCAGAGCCAGGGTTTTTAAACTTGATTTCATCAGCATTTGATGGAATCCATGGCATTTAGAAATCAAATCAGCATACACACCAGCTCTGGAAACAGGGGGGAAAAAATAAAAGTCGTTTTGTTGATTAGCCACTTTCCTTGAAGAATCTTAACTTTTAAGAAAGCTTTGTCTATCTTGTTTGATTTCCAAGATGAAGGCTATTTCAACAGTAGTGTGGAATGAGGATGTGAAAACTTCAGGGAAATAAAACCAGGTCAGGCTCCTGGCACAAAGACAAGAAAACGTTGCTGCTGGAGTCCCTGAATCTACTCTGCCCTTGGGCCCCCTGCCCCTGGTGGCTATTTCGGAATATTCCAGAACATTCTCTGAGGCTTCTATAAACTTCCACATTACCAACAACAACTTTCTTTTGTGTTTCCCCCTCAAGTGCAGCCATCACTGTGGAACACCAGTTGAAGAGGGAGGGTGTTAAGCCGCCTCTGTCTCTTCAGCCCTTGGGTTCTGCATGACCTCCCGTTCCCAGGCTCCCTCCATCTCTTTCAATGGGTGTTTACATGACCTCGGGGAAGCTTCCTGTATCTTTGGAAGGAGTGTTGTGGGAGATACCACCCTGCATCAATTTCTTTGCTGCTTCTATATGGCTTTGAACCATGAGTCTTCATGGCCAGGACCTCCCTGTTATGCTTTCATTAACTCTCTCCCCAGATTGTCTTATCCTGTCCCCTGACATAGATACCTAGACAGCCTGTGTGGAAACTATCTCCCATGTCCATCTTTATCCCCCATCTTTTTGCCTTCTCAGCCCTGAAACTATCTCTCTGTTTTGCCCCCACCCCCAAATTTCTCTCCATCCCACCTGAAACCTTCTCTCCGTCTAACCTTAGAGGTCAACCACAGCTGACTTCAGTAAAGTGGCCATGCAAACGTATCCTTCTACCTCTCCCTCTTGCAGCCACCTACACTATGTTGTTCCTGACACCCTGCTTTCCCATGGCTCCTTCACCACAGAGGAAGAAAGGCTCTGGAAGCGAGTGGACAAGCTTGTGCCTTTGGCCAGCTCGTGAGTTAAATGAACCAGTGGGGTAGGAGCTGAAAGGCCAGTTATGTGACCTTCCCTGGAGGTGGACTCCGTAGATAATCTCTGGTTCCACACTGCACACTTGATTGTGTGCTGTTCAGAGTCACTTCATCCAGCGAAAGCTGTGTATCTCCTCCTCTATCTAACCTGCCTAGGTTGGCCGGCGTACTATGTGGAAATCATTTCACTTCATCCTAAATAACTGTGAAGGATTGGCAGTGCTCTTCTTATTCTCTCCATAACGGAGATGAGATTTGGAGTCTTTAAGTGACTCTCTAAATGTACCCAGCTAGCAATTTTCAGACCTGGGATGGGAATCGAAATTGTTAGGGTTTTTCCCCTCCCTCTCTTTTTCGTTCTCTCTTCGTATATGATTTCAAGCCATTGTAGGATTATTTTTTATTATATGAAATGAGGTCAATGGGAGATTAGCCTCAGTTTCTTCATGCATAGAATTAGGATAATAATATCTACCTCGATGCGATAATTAAATGAGATAATGCATGTAACGTGCTTAGTACTGTGATTGGGCCCCTGGTAAGCCCTTGTGATGGGCTAGGATTTATTAAAAACCTCTTCTTCTATGAGATGTGAAGCAATTAAAGGCTTTTGAGTGAGATAGCAGTAGAATGAAAGGCTCAGTGGGGAAGATTAATCTGTCACTGGTGGAAGGTTCTACTGCAGTCGAGGAGAACCACAGACAAAGCCAATTGCTTCAGAAGGATCACAATAGCTCAGACACAAAGTGCCACTTGCCTCAACAGAAGTGGAGGCTGTGGGGGACCGGCCCCACCTGGAGGCAGATCTGCAAGGGTGAAGCTCCTCAGGCAGAGCCCCACGTCCCCCCAGGTTCCATGGCTAAATCGGAGCACAGGAGAACAGGAGAAATTGAGAAAGAGGCAGAGCAAGACAAGAGTATGGCAGATGCTGCCCCAGGCCTCACACTGTGTGGGCTGGAAGTCAAGGGCGGATGGCAGACCCGGCCTGAGGATTTCCATCTCAGACCCTCTCGCTGCTCCATGCTATGAGTCCCCCAGTGTTCCAGGGAAATCAAAACATTGCACAGTCCTGTCATACACCAGGTGGTTCATCTGTGACCACTTGCATACCCCCTTAGGGGTTTGTCCATCGACGTGCAGGTCCGTGCACTCCACTCTGAAGGAAGGAAACGATGCAACCTTGGTTTTCTCCTGGTGTGCAGACACACTGAGGAGCATGTGAGAGGGCACCGGTGGATTAGCCAAAGTATAACAGACTCTAACCATACAGGCTAAGATTATACTATGTTGTTGATCAAAGCCCAGGAAAATTAACATGAGGAAGTGGGCGCGTGCCAAAGGACAGGTGGGCCGGGGTGGAAGACAGAGGAAGGGGGAAAGGAGGGCAGAATGCCATCGCGAATTCACTGCAGATACTACGGAATAATGAAGACAAGTAAGGGGAAGGGTGACAGGGATCACATTGCATTGTATTCATGAACAGCTTTGCTCTATGGCAACTCCTTTGCACAACTAATTAATGACAATATGTCTTCATGTTTTACAGTCCTATCAAGTCTGCTTTGCTCACTCATGGGGACACCACAAAGCTTGACAAACAGTCCAGGAGATAGATAGGAATAGCCCTGGTTGGTTCAAGAGAGCTGTTTTAGCCACCAACCTTGAATAGCAAGAGTGTCCTTCACATTTTTACTGGGAACATAATTTGGTTTAGAAAGGTCTGTACTGGGTTAAACACTAGCACTGCTGAGTGTAAACAGTTCTATGGAAATGTGTGATTGAAGAATTAATTACTTTGCTGTCCTGGATATGTATTGGAATTCAAGGGCAAGAAAATCAGTGGTAGTTTAAAGTTAAATCACTTTAAGATAGCAAACACTGTGCTTATTTGATTTTCTTTTGTGGCTGGGAAGATTGCCCCCCCCAAAAAAAAAAAACTCTCCTTTTTAATACTAGGGCCATGGCTTATCCATGAAAAATCCTAGAATGAGAATGAAACTTCAGGGATCCGTACAAATGTACAAGGTTTATTTATTTATTTTTCTTAAACCATATGAATATAGCAATCTCTCAAGAAAAGTGAAGCATTTCCTATTCATTAAATATATATATATGTATATATATATATATATGCTTACATAGTCTTCTAAATTCCGTGGTTGAAATCCATCACCAGACAATAACAGAATTCACCCAGCGTGATGGTTGCTCAGTGAACCCCTGGGATCCGATTCTCTGCTTCAGCAGAGTCTAGGTGCACCATCAGAAGTGCTACACAGCAGGTCAGGGTACTGCAGACGCCTTCACAGCAGACGGCACACTGGAATTGACACTAAAGCTGATGTCAAGACTCACACAAAGACTTCCAGTCTCACGGCTCACCTGAGGCCCTCATCTGTCAAGATTAACAAAGAATGAATACCGGCTAAACAAGCAGACTGTGATATAATTGTCATCTTCAGACTGGTGAAAGAAGATTTTTTTTTCCTTTTCGTTTTTTTTTTTCTTCTCAATTAACATTCAAGCGCGTGAAACTTGAAATCCATTTACTCATTTTCTGATAATTTATGCGGCGATGCACAGAAGTAATAGTCCTATTTTCCTAGCACATCCATGCAATACTTTCATCCCTAAGGATTCTGAAACTCTTTACAATTATAGCTAATGTTTGTTAAAGTACTTGTAAGGAGGAGGGTACCGGAGACATTCCAAATATTATGATTATGTAAAGCTTGAAACGGTATGTATAGGAACACTCTGCTGTCATCAGTCTTGCCAGTATTCATGTAGAGAGAGGAATTCCGTTCTGAGATGGGTGAGTCGGTGTTTGTACAACCTGGTCTTCTGGAAGCCACAAGTCGGTACTGATGTCTCTCTGGGTATCCTCCATATACCCTCTCTTCTGGGGCAGTGCATAGGCTGGGGATAATACCACCCCCCCCCCATGCCCCAATCCCTCCCCTACTCCCCTACCTCCACACACACAGCAGCCCCTTGGCTTTTTGGCTATTGAATCAAAACGGTCGTTTCCCATGATATGGAAATTTTTTTATTTTCTGTGGAGGAATCTGGGTGTAAAGTGGCCCTTTCCTTTTGGTCGCCGATGGTTGTGGACTGCCCTGGCTGAATTAGTCCATGCCATGTGCCCACTGAGTTTTCCCAGGACCGATGCCCGGAATTGGAAGTAGCCCGACAGCTGTCTGAACAGACTCCTTGGTAATATGGGAGGGGATGCCCAGTCTAACAATGATGCTGATTAGATACGAGGAAATGCAAACCCTTGTGGAGAAGTTGGATCCCCTGGGTTTGGAGAAACGCTTCTGAACCCCGCTTCACCAATCCGTGTGGTTGGGGTAAGAGCGGATGCGTGTTGTATGATTGGGAAGATTGGATGCTCCTGTTCCCAGCATTACGTGGTGTGTTTGCTATACCTCTGAACTCAGAGCACTACATAAGGCAAGACCAGACTGTCGTTGCAATCCAGAGATTGAGTCCTGTGTGCCTCGTAATCTGTTGATACTGTTGCAATCTGGCCAAGGTGGTAGAAAGAACGCGCCTTACACTTTCCCCAATACCTTGCAGGTTTACAGTCTCCTTTTGTTGGTTATACATTGCCACGGAACAGAAGTCCTATAACGATATCCACAACAACCACTTGACATCTCATCACTGTAGGCTGTCAGGGGTCCATCAGTTCTCTGGGTGCATTTGAAAGTAGGAGGTGGTTGGTGGCAGATTGGGACAAGGCTTGGTTTGGGTACAAAGAGGCTGGCCCTTCCTCTGTCCCTCGGCCATGTGAAGCCGATCTCTACACCGAATTCTTCTGCAACCGTACTGGCAAGTGTGACTGGTGGCTAGACACTACCACAGTAAAGCTTTGTTAGAATAAGAAACAAAAGTGGAAGTTGGTGGACTCTAAATCTGGCCATCTGGAAGGGGACTTGGCCAAATGATGAGGGTCTCCCATCACCAAGTGTCCTCATGGGAGAAGTCATGGCACCACCTGAGTTGGCAGCTGTCTGAGTGAACTCCAGGCATCCCCCATGCAGCTCAGGAGCTTCTAGCCACTGAGAAAGAATGGTCCTTCATGTGTCAAGCACTATTCCAGCCATTTTCAATGAATACTGCATCTTACTGCTAAACTTTCCCATGTACCACGTGCTCCATCGCTATCCTGGACATTCTGACAACGTTAAATAATACAACAACGTAGTCATTAATGGATAGGCATCTTGAAGAGAGATGTATTCGAGTTATCTCTACTGTTGAATGTATAGGGGTTTTAGCTAAGCTACTTAGCATTTTAAAGGTGTGTTTTATGTGTGTACATGTGTGTTCTTCTGTTCTAAGTACCCTAGTTGAGAGAACATATAGAAAATGATTTACCTTGAAATCAGGGCTCCAGAGAACTCCGTACACAATAACCATGACTTTCTCTCAGTTATACCCTTACAGTACTTCATATCTGTTCTGCATTATTTGTACTTTCTACTTCTTCTATATTATTAAGCTAGTGGCCCCTAAAATAGGAGCAATCAAATCACTTACTTCCAAAGACTGGCCCATTGTCCACAGTGGTCTGAAACTCTCAGCTGATATCATCATCATCATCATCATCATCATCATCAACATCATCACCATCATCACCATCATCACCACCACCATCATCACCATCATCATCATCACTATCACCCTCATTATCATCACCATCATCATCATCACCATCATCATCATCATCACCACCACCATCATCATCATCACCATCATCACCATCATCATCATCACCATCATCACCCTCATCATCATCATCATCATCACCATCATCACCATCATCACCACCACCATCATCACCATCACCATCACTCTCATTATCATCACCATCATCATCATCACAATCATCATCACCATCATCATCACAATCACCATCATCATCATCATCATCATCATCATCACCATCATCATCACCATCATCATCACAATCACCATCATCATCACCACCACCACCATCACCGTCACCATCACCCTCATCCTCATCCTCGAGGTGGACAGATACTTGGACATGGACTGTTTGTCCTTCTGGGGTCTAGGGTATGTAAATTCCAGTAGACACAGTTGGTTAAAAGCATAAATGAGAAGTTGTGTTTTGGAAGAGCAAGATGGAGGTTGGTTTGTTGGTTTGCACCACAGAACCTAACTTCTTCTGAGTCTTTGCTCAAGGCTCCCTTTCACTAGCACCTGACCATTTGGGTAGAAGATTATGACAGTCTGGGTTTGAGGAATCACAAAATGCAATGTCCCTTGAGGAGGGGATGAATCTAGTAAGCCTTGATTGGATTATTTAAATTTTTATCATTTTTTTTTGTCAACTCCAGTAGGAGTTTGGTACCAAATCTTTGGAGGCATTTCTAATCCATGCAGGCATCCGTCTAGAATGCAGCCATTTTAAGGTGACCTGAGTAGCTACTTTGTCCTCTGTAAACAGTGCATCGATGTTTATCAGAGCACTGATTCAATTGCAGCAACATTTTTTTCACTGAAGTGTGTTAATAACACAAATATTACACATGCTTAAAATTAGTATGTATGAAATGTATGAGTACAGAATGGTCTCACCTGAACATAGTTTATAAGCAATAATAGGAAACTTTAAACAAAAAAAACACCTTTAAATGACTTGCTCTGATCACGAAAACACTTAGAAACATTGAGAATCTAGTGATTTCAGACCTTAACTCCATTGCATCTAATCACCTTGGTGATACACATTAGACTTGCTTTAGAATGCTTTACTCCTTTTCTTTCTTTTGTCTTTTTCCCCCCTCACAACATATATAGGACAACTAGGTTGGTCCTTGAAGTCTGTAGGTCATTTGACGGCACCCACTGAGAGAAATATGGGAATGAGCTAGCAAAATTCGCTTTGCTTTGAAGAAACAGAGCATTTCGATATGTCTTTAAGTAGAGGGAGGAAAAAAAATGAAGGAAGCAAGCTTAAGGGGTGAAATCACTAGCCAGCAAGCGTATTGTGATAAATCAGCCCGTAACGTGATTATGGCAACTTCCTTGGGAAAGAAATCAATGCTGAATCAGACTTAGATAGACCAGGGGGATCAAATAGAGGTCAAAGGTACTTCTCCATCTTGAAATTGGATAATTATTACCGTTATTATTGTCAGCTGCTGTAATATAATGCTGGCAGAATGTACAGAATCCCTGTACGGTCTTTACTGGCTAGCTAGACAAGCCACTCTATTACCAGGAAATAAATCTGAGCAACAGCAAGTGAATTAGGGTAATTAGAGAAGGGGAAAAAAGTCTACCTTTGAGTTTTCTTGAGATTTTTAAAGAAAAACCTGGAATCATAAAGAAAAGCAGGGCTTTGCAAAGATGAAACCGCAGGCTTCTGTTGTGAGAATTGGACCCTAAGACTTGCTTTAGTAGAATGTGCAACAGATTGGAAATCTGAGGAGACAGAATTTTTTTTTTCTTTACTGGAGTTTTATTTCAGATTCAGTGGAAAAGCTATTTCAGCCTAATTTATGGAGCAGGTGCTTGAAAGTTAGTTTTGCTGAGAAGCACTGACTCTGTGCGCCCATGATACCAGGAGGAATCAGAAGGAAAGCGAGGCATATTTGCAAGATGGATTTGAATAACGCTTAACCTCTTTACCCAACCACTCAGGCCCAAAGCAGCAGCATCCGAGAGGCTCTATTTGTCTTTCTCCTCTCACTGTCAGTTCCATGATTCTCTGTTATGTTGCCTTCATAGTCTTGGAATCTTTCCCCAACTCCCTGTCCAGTCCCCACTCCCATCATCGGGTCTGTGGCTTTCCTGTAGGATTTCTGCCTGCTCTCTCTCCATCCTGTGTCCAGCCTCACGTGGTCCTCGCACTTTCTCCATAAGCCCCCACACTGGCTATTTCTGACATGCGAAGCAGATCACGACATCTCTGACTTCTAAATCACATGGTGCCCCATCCCCTGATGCCTTTCCGAGAGTTATTTTCCAAAGATGAAGGCTTTGTTTCTTATTTTTATTTTTTTTCTTTGTCCTGAGCAGGAATCATTTTTTTAAAAAAATCTGTATGTCATGTTCTACTCAGGATTTTGCAGTTGCCTTTGACTCCATCTCAAGGCAGAAAGGCACTGTCATTTACTGCTCTCTGGTCTTAGGTTGTTACGTTCACAAATGCTTAGTATGGAAAGGAATTTCAGGACATCTCCTTAAACACCCACCTGAAGAGTAGCTGATAGCATTGCCATTTACTCTTCAGAATTACATTCCCATAGAAGGCAGGCTTATACTCATTATTCATATAGATGACTTCTGTTTTACCACTAATTTCCCCTAAATTCAAAACTCGTTTGAAATAAGAGAACCCTCTCTAGTGAAGCAGGCAGGGAGGTCAAGATTGAAGGCCCCATGTCCTTACTTGGCGATCAGGAAAGGAAACACACACACACACACACACACACACACACACACACACACACACACACACACACACACACACACACACACACACACACACACACACACACACACACACACACACACACACACACACACACACACACACACACACACACACACACACACACACACACACACACACACACACACACACACACACACACACACACACACCCCCCCTACCTGGAAAGAGTACCATGAAAGCATCAGTAAATCATGAAAGAAAAGAATTCCAGAGGGGAGGGAGTATTATTTTCTTTGTGTCATCTTTCTGTCCTGTAATTACCCCCAGTTTTCTCATTAGAGTAACAGGAACACAGTTCAAATGGGCAAGCGGATCTTTGCTTTTCATATTCTCCATAAAAATTAACTACAGAGATGACACAGAAATGACTGTCATTTGTTAGCTATTCAGTTAATTTGTGTTCTCATAAATTTTAGATGTTGTGGAAAGGAAAAAGTAGATGACACGTTTTGGGGTTATTTCAATGCTAGAATTGTCCAGAAAATAAGATTTTATAACCAGACAGTGTTATTTCATACCTTTAATCGTAGCTATTTAGAAGGCTGATACTTGAGAATCATGGTTCAAAGCCACCATGGATAGGAAAGTCCACGAGACAATCATCTCCAATTAGTCACCAAAAAACAAAATAATATTGGAAGTAGAACTGGGGCTCAAGTGGTAGAGTACTAGCCTTTAGCCAAAAAAAAAAAAGAAAAGCTCAGGGACAGTGTCCAGGCCCTGAATTGAAACATCATGAAAAAAATTATATACATATTTTTCAGTTTTCATAGTAATATATATTATATGTAATATATTAAATATATTATATATTATTATGAAAACAGCTGAACTAATAAAGAGCCTGTATTCTTATACCTTATCTCTGCATCTTGGGTTATAGCTATAAATCTGTATTCATCAAAGCATTTCTAGAGAAATAAAAGGAATTTGTGTAGAGTGTTAACCCCTTACAAATCATGCTTCAGTTCACACTGTAGAGTTGAGGTGATGAGGAAAGTGCATTGCCAGTTGACTTGCTGATGGTTTGGCCTCGTGATATTTTAACTTCAGCACCACTACTATTATGAAAAGTAGTGTCATTGGGGTTGATGATTACTGGTCACCTCAGATAACTTCCATGTTCCTTCTTCCATCCCCGAGCTCATTCTGTAGATTAGTACAATTGCTGTGCTTCTTTTTTTAAATTCTATCCAATTCTACAGCCTAATAAGAACAGAAAGGTACATCTTGAAGGTACTTCCTGAAGTCTTCTTATTATGCCACTCATACACTAAACTATAGCAAAACAATTTCAATAACCAAAATATGTACTTGATTGACTGTACCTTTTCTCATTGGAATACACAGCCAAAGTAGTCTTAACAAAGTACAGCGCTTGGCTGAAGATGTCAACGACCTTGTTTGTTTTTCCTAGTTCCTGGTGTGTGGTCCTGGAACTCGGGCCTAGGTGCTGTCTTAGAACTTTCTTTGATCAGGGCTAGCACTACTACTTCAAACACCACTCCGTTTCTGGCTTTTCTGGTAGTGTTCAATGGAGATATGAGTCTCACAGACTTACCTGTCCAAGCTGGCTTCCAACCATAGTTCTCATATATCAACCTTCTGAAGAGCTGGGAACCACTGGGGTGAGAATTGGGGTGAGCTTGGCAGAACAGGATCACCTTGATTTGTTCAGTGCAAACATATAGCAAATCATCTCCTTATGGTCAACTCTAAACACTGTTGAAGAAAATGGTTCTTTGTTGGAGACAGAGACAGAGAGACAGACAGAGACAGAGACAAAGACAGAGAGAGGGAGAGACAGAGAGACAAAGACAGAGAGGGAGGGTGGGGAGGGAAAGAGAGATAATGGACATAGCAAAACACTGAAGCCAAAAAGGCAGAAATCTGGCTTTTATTTCATTTTATCTCCATATTAAAATTTACCAAAATTACATCTTAAGTATTCACCATAGAACATTTCATCTCCAGCAGACAAATTTTGTGACTCTTAATATCCTACTGTCATTAGATAAAGCAAAGAAAAAAAGAATAAATCTATTCAATAACCCAAAGGCAATCAGAGATGTAAACAATTTTTTTTGCCAGTCCTGGGCTTGGGCTCAGGGCCTGAGCACTGTCCTTGGACTTTCTCAAGGCTAGAGCTCTACCACTTGAACCATAGCACCACTTTCAGCTTTTTTCTATGTATGTGGTACCTAGGAATCGAACCCGGGTCTTTGTGTGTGCTAGGCAAGCACTCTACCATTAGGCCAAACTCCCAGCCCCGTAAACAATTTTTTTTTAAGAAACAAGCAATTGCTGTTTGTTCTGGCACAGTGTGTGTCCATACTGTAAATGATGTCATAAATGACTGGTAGGTTGAGGCTTGCTGTCATCTTCACGAGGACGTCAGAATTTCTCTAGCGAGTTACTGATTTTTGTCACCAGGCAGCTGAATGTGAAGTATTCCTGGCAAAAAGTCAGAGATGCCAAGTGCAGGAGGATGGCGCTGACGTCTGCCCACAATACTGGAGAATTCTCCCGCCTCTGCTTAGCCACAGAGGATCACAGAAGAGAATTTTATATGCTTTGTGAATTTCTAAAACATTTGGCTTCACAGTGAACAGAACTCATTTGATTACCTCCAGTTTTTGAACTTTTTTTTGGCTATGGCTGTGGTTTAAGTGGTAGAGCACCTGCCAGGGAAACACAAGGCTCTGGGTTCAAACCTTAGTACTACCACAGTAAATAATACAAGACTTTGTGGAATCCTTTAATATAACTTTGGTTTGGTTGTTGTTGTTGTTGTCGTTTTTGTTGTTTGCCTGGTTAGAATTTGAGACCCATTCCATTTTTCATGGAATGGTTGGTTATTTTTACCTGTGGCTTATTTTTTTAGAATGATAAGACATTATTGAAAATTGAAATTCTGATTTCTGTAATTCTTTGGTAAAAGTCCATGGCTCACTCTTTGTACTTCTAGTTACTCCAGAGAGTAAGAGTAAGATCTGTTACTTACAGTTCAAAGACTGCCCTAGCTGGAAAATTCATGACCCTCTTATCTCCAAATAAGAAAAAAAAAATGGGAAGTAGAGCTGTAGCTCAAGTAGTAGAGCTGTAGCTCAAGTAGTAGAGCACTAGCCTTGAGCAAAAATAAGCTCAGATTCTGAGTTCAAGCCTCAAGACAGACAAAGAAAGAAAGAAAAGAAAAAAGAAAGAAAGAATAAAAGAAAGGACGGAAGGAAGAAAGGAAGGAAGGAAGGAAGGAAGGAAGGAAGGAAGGAAGGAAGGAAGGAAGGAAAAAAAGAAAGAAAGAAAGAAAGAAAGAAAGAAAGAAAGAAAGAAAGAAAGAAAGAAAGAAAGAAAGAAAACTGCATGGAACAAAAGCCCCCTCCCCACTTAATTTGTACCTTAACCCCTGAAGAATAGTAAGAAAATTGAAGTGAAGAAAAGTGAAGTGAAGCCAGACCCAAAAACACATAGGCTCCAAGGTTTCCCTCCCTTGTAATAATTAGTCCACACCTAGGACTCTCCTAGCAGAGGATCACATTGGCCCAAAAGCTACGTACAGGATGAGACTAAACGAAATGAACTCTAGGATATGGAAACAAGAGCTTTCTCTTTGTGGTGGTTGTTCTTAATCTACTATGTGAAGTTATTTCTTTTACCTTTTTTTCCCCTTATGGTTGATCTCATATGGTTACTGTATCTGACGTTATTACCTGGTATATTATATATACGTTTATATGTTTATTTGAAATAGGGAAGAGAAGGGGGGCAAAGATGTTTGTGAGGGGGTGGGTGGAGGGAAAGTGGAAGAAAAACTCAGGAAGGGGTATCAGTGTTCGAGAATAATGCACCCACAACCTGACGGATATAACTCCAACTCCTCCATACGCCACCCAGACAATAAAATAGAATAAGTAAAGTATAAAACAAAGTCCTCGGGGAAGGTAGAATGAATATTGTATATATTAGGTAGTACACTCCATGGCGATATACAAGAAACCAGTATTTGATATAAAATAGTAATAAATCAGTGTGGATCATAAAGAAGTCTGGCAAGGGTTGGGAGTTTGGCCTAGTGGTAGAGTGCTTGCCTCGCATGCATGAAGGCCCAGGTTTGATTCCTCGGGTGCCACATACATAGGAAAAAGCTGAAAGTGGTGCTGTGGCTCAAGTGGTAGAGCTCTAGCCTTGAGAAAGTCCAAGGACAGTGCTCAGGCCCTGAGCCCAAGACCAGGACTGCTGGGGAAAAAAAAAAGAAGTCTGGCAAAGGAAATATGGCAAAGTAGTATTACTGTATTCTGAAACTGACTGTTTCAGTTACTGTAGTTGAATTAAGTCGAACAAACCCGTAGTAAATCTGGGATGTCAAGAAATGGTTTCTTTTGACAGGATGTTACTTAGCTTCATTCTCTTTCAGTGGAGGATTTCAAAGGGGTACAGAAGAGTAATAGCCTTCCTCTCTGTTAACAATACTGGTTCTTTAAAAAAAATTGAATTATAGACAAATGGTTGTTTCTGAGGGAGTTGTGGGCCTGAGTCACATTTCTCCTTGGTAGAAAGGCTTTGTTCTCTTGCAATCCCTTTGGTAGAATAAAAGAATTCTTGTCCTTGGTTAGCTGTGTATTTTCATCAAGCCAAGAATGTCAGCTTCAGAGAATAATTAATGCAGCAATTATGGCTGGTGTAGGTGAATAAATTGTGGGAAACACGGATATTGACAGGTGGCATCATTCTTTTCAGAGGTGAACTGCTATGGTTCTGAGTGCATTCCCAGACCCTTGTCTGGTGTTTGGTGACATTTATTACTTTGGCTTAATAAGAGGGAGGGGAGGGAAGAGAGGGGGAGGAGGAAGGGGGAGCTAAAGAAGGAGAATGCGGGGGCGAAGAAGGAGAGGATTTCTGTGACAGAAATAATGCTGATATCTAACTGCTCTTACTTTTTAAGAGTTTAGCCATTTATGAAGTCTTCTGCTCTCCTTGTACGTCAATATTTTGCATTTATTTCGGATCTGATCAGTAAATAAATAAATTTTGGTGAATTTCAGGTGAGAATAAAAATGTCCTTGATGACATTAGATTTTCCCAGATATTGTGAGATCCTTTTTTCCTTGGATGATATTTCGTTAAAAGGAGGAATTTGGGAGGCGAGACCAGGCTTTGGGGTTCAGACTGTTCATCAGAGCCTGGGAAAGGACAGGGCGCCTGGCTGAAGTTGTAGAGAACACCAGATGTCGACATTGGGCCCTGATGGGCCCTCCTCCCCCCGGAAACCAGTGACTCATATCCCTGAAATCATAGGCTCCTTCCCAGGCTGGCTTCGAACCCAGATCCTCAGATCTCGGCTTCCTGGGTACGTAGGATTACAGAGGTGAGCCACCTTGTTTTCATATCTTTACAGGTTAAGACTCCATACGTGACATTCTGTATTTGTCTTTCCGAGTCTGGCCGGTTCTCCCTCACCTGACGACCTGTACTTCCCTCCACTTCCATGCAGATTACATCATTTCACTCTTCTTCATGGCAGAATAATGCGCCATTGGGTTTTCCTGCCAAAAGATCCTTCTTCATTCATTGGCTGCCGGGGTGATTCCATAGCTTGACTGTTGTCCTCAGTGCCAGCATAAACATGGATGTGCCATATCTCTAACTTGTTTAGACTTGTGTAGAGCATCTTGAGATTTTCCTGCTGTCAGACGGAGGTTTCAATTTGTTAAACACATGAAGAGCTTGATGCGTGAGTTCAGGTCTTCCTGACTGTTACAAATTAAGAGAGTTATATGATTCATATTGTCCCGATTATCTCATTCATTGTGTGAATCAGAAACAAAGGAATGCGTTTTGGATTTAGGACCTGACAGAATTTTCTTCACTGGTACTTGCTACCCGTAGGCATTCGCACCTGAACATGCCTGCCTTGAGGCAGACCTATTTGGGGAGAGAAAAGACATACCATTTCTAGTTATCAGCAGTAGCAAGCAACAGCAGAGGGATGATGTTTTGGTTTTTATTTTCTTCAGAGTGTTTTGCTTATCCAAATCAATTTTTCTCAGGATCTGTTGAAGACTAGACACCCCAGAAAAGAAAATGACAAATATGACATGTTCCCTTCTTACTATGAATTAAGAAGGAGGGTAAACGTTCAGAGACAAACTCTATTTAGCAATGCTGTTTAACAAATTCTTAGAGTGGCATACCATATTCTTTCCTAGAAAGCAGGAATCCCAGGAAAGAGTCCCACAGTTGTTGGACACGGGCTCAATTTCCTGAGATGTGAGAAGGTAGAGGAGCATTCTCAATCTGTTATAGACTTAGGAAACAAGATCAGAGCCCCCCCCCCTTCTCGGTCACCTGTTTGTTTGCCAGAGACATTAATTTGTTTAGAAGAAAAAAAAATAAGAAAGAAAAACAGTGAGAAGGAACGATGGGTGTCAGCTTATCAGAGTCACTGAAAGCCAGTTCCGTGTTGAGAATCCACCCAGCTCATGGACAGCTGCCAATGAGTTGAGTTCCCTGCGAAGGTTTCCTTGGCTCCTCAAGGGGCGAGCCCTTCCATTCTGCAACCTCTACAGGACAGATGCAGATGAAAACCACGGATGGAGTTTCAAGAATCGATTCTGCCTGGGCCCGAGGGCTAGACTACAAAGAGATTTCAAACCGAGTCGGAAAACCCCACCTGCTTTTTCTCTCCTCTAAGTCTGATGACACGTTCTTGGACCATTGAAAATGTGTCAGGAAGACTCTGAGCCAACCCCTCCCAGCCATGTGCTCTTACATGGAGGATTCGCTTGTTGTTTAACCCCCACTCGGTGTATGTAAACGTGGGGTCATTGCTGGGACTCTGGTGGCCACAGCCTGCTGTCTTATACACGAATGGTGATAAAATGTAGCAGGTCATACACACACACACGTCCAGCGTGCATCCAGTGACTCAGTCAAGCATCCTCTGAACTCACAGGCAGTCCACGTGAAACCCCAGGCCTGAAGAGATGGATTGTGGAGTTGACCAGGAGCATGCCGGCCTGTGAGGTTAGGAAATAGGGGTGCCTTTTGGCTAGCAGTTCTCCACCCGTCCTTTCTTCTTTCTGGTACTCCTCAAAAAAATACCTGTTTTGGTTTTTTAACGGCTCAGCTGAATGCTAATTGGTGGCTCACATCTGTCATCCCAGCTACTCAGGTGGCTGAGATTTGAGGATCAAGGTTCAGAAAAGCCCTAGGCGCTCTTATCTCCAATTAACTATCAAAAATGCCCAAGTGGAGCTGTAGCTCAAGTGATGGAGCACTAGCCTGGAGCAAAAAACGCTGAGGGACAAACACCCAGGCCTCAAAACCAGCACAAAAGAAGACCAGAGGCCTCTCCACTGACATACGGAAAGGTTATTGCAAAATAGAAGATTCTGAAACATACTGTTTCTGTTGCCAAGTTGTGTGGTTTTCATGTCTTCAAGAATAGCTTGGAGCAGCTGGGAGTTTGGCAACCTAGTGGTAGAGTGCTTGCCTAGCATGCACAAAGACCCTGGTTTGATTCCTTGGGACCATGTATGTAGAAAAAGCTGGAGTGGTGCTGTGACTCAAGGGGTAGCCTTGAGAAAGACCAAGGACAGTGTTCAGACCCTGAACTCACTGGCAAAAAAAAAAAAAAATCTTGGAATAGCTTTTTTCAGCTAGGTAAGTGTATTATCTATCTTTGTCTTCCTTTTTGTTTTTAAGTGTTTAAGAGATAGGTCCCTGTGTTTGCTTTCAATGTTGAAAACTTTCCTACCTTGACCTTCTTGATCAGTGATTATGACCCCAGGAGAAGCATAGAAATTACAAGGAAGAAGACTTGACATTGTCTCTCTGTGTTGCCCGGCCCTCTCTACCAGTATGCACCCCCACAGAGTCACAGGTACAGAACAGAATGGAAAGGTATCAGGGAAAGGAGCTAGGAGTGCTATGTGTTTTCGGTGGAGTAGAGGCATGCAAGCCTTTCCTGAATGGAAACGGAATGTGTGATTTGGAAAGAAAACAACTAAGTGAGGTATCTGAATTCTTGCTAATGGTGAGCTGTTCTCCAAAAGCAAGATTCCCTGCCCTCCTTCCCTCACCAAGTTCTCAGCTTGCTCTCCAGAACGCCTGCGCCCTGCATGAGTTTTAACCTTTCTCTGCTCTTTCATAAATAGTTCTCAAAATTTTTTAATTATGCATAAATTAATTGAGTTTTTCTTCTCCTCCCACGCCCTTTCATTTGAAAAGGAGGAGCCTTAGCCATTCAGGTAATAATTTCCATTGGTAGGGCCCAAAGTGTTAGGTGAAAGAATAATAACTTTTAAGAAAATGAGCAGAAAGAATATTGATATCAGGCATTGCTTCCTTGTAATTTCTGGGAAAGTTTTACTTCTAACTTCAGATGTTCATGAGGCTGAGGTCGTGTGTCTCTAGAAGTCATTTCTGATATTTGATATTCCTTCTGTGCTGCTTTTCGTTCTCCAGGGTTGTAAAGAGACACAAGAAATTATTCTTTTATGAAATAGAATATTTTCACTTCTCTTTCAAATCCAAATCAGTGTTTTAAAAAAAGTACTCTTTTTATTATACTACAAGGAATGTTAGCACACGCTAAATGAGTATAAAAGACTGGTTACATGTATTTTAGACTCAAGAAAATAGGATAATATTGTACATGAATTTATATATTCGCTTGGAAAGAATCATGGTTCTGGCTTCATAAGCTTTTAATTGGTCACCCTAAGCTTTCTGGTTCTACAAATCAAGGGTTAGAAAACTGAGGGGCAGGTTTACAGAGGTGATGAATAAAATAGCCTCTCCAAAGGAACGCACATCACCTCCCTTTTGGCACATTTCTAAGATGTCCACCAGCCAGCGTTCCTTAGGACATACAGAGAAGCTCTAAAATCAGTGTTGGGAAAACATTGGTGCTAAATGTGAACTGGTCATCGCCTATAGAGAGTACTGCATTTGGCAGCGCTCTATTTTTTTACTGTGGCACAGACTTGTGATTTGTTTCTTCCTTAGATAAAGAAAATGCAAAGTAGTAATTGGGTGGTACTGACTGGTGTAAAGAGTCGAAGCCAGGTCTAGAGTCCTTGATGCTTCTTCTATTCAAACTGTAGTACGTGAGGTTGCCCTGTGCATAATTCATATACCATGTCTAGCAGGATTTCCAAGCCACGTGGTGCTGGTCAGAAATGAATGACCTCAGGAGACTTCTGAAGAATTCGTATATTACTGATATATTCGTGTTTCCAATAATTTAAAAAAAATCATGTGTGTGTGTTACTATAGAGGTTTGAACTCAGTACCTCCTATGATCTCTCTTCATTTTTTTTCCACTTCTGATGATCAGTTACTACTTAAGCCATGCCTCTAATCTACCTTCTCAAAAGTGGACCAAACAACTGTTCATAGAACAGATACTTTTAAGTTATAAAATCTGATTTCATGTTAGCAGTCTTCTCAGTAGAAATTACCCCTTGTATCTGGTTAAAAGTACCCTCCCTTGACTGCATTTATGTGTATTTAACTAGGATTTGGTCACTGAGACTCTTTCAGTGTATACCTAAATATATCAGGAGCTCATTATAGAAAAATATTGCAATCTCAAGGCAGACAGTTCCTTAATCACTCACTTCTTATGAGCAGGTCATTGCGAAGGTGTCTTTTCTTCAGACGTGTTGCTTGAGGGCAGGTATTTCCACCTGTAACTCTGCTCTCAGGGCACGGTCCACTCTCTGAGTATGTATGGAAGAAAGGAAAGGGGTGAGAAAAAGAGACAGGAAGAATGCGTATGGAAGGGGGGTGAGGAGAGAGGAAGGAAAAATGAAATGGTCAGAAAGGAAGGAGGCATTCTCTTGGTTCTGATTTCTCCCACGTTGTTTTGCAATATACTCCATCCTAACATCAGTTACATAAGTCACACAAGTTTCAGGAATAAGCTTGAAACAGCCTCCAACAGAAGAGAAATTGAACTACATTATATGTTGAAGGCTGGCATTTCAGATGGGGCTGGTGTGCCACTCTGTTTTCCAGTACATAATGGTCGAGAATGGAGGTCTTTGTTTCCCCTCACCGATCAGCTTCCTGAGACTTTCCCCTCTCTCCCTTCTGGGGACCACTTGGCTTTCTGATGAGTCCTGCAGAAAGAACAGCTTCTGTCCAGAGAATTGTGGAGAATACAGTGTAATGCCCTGGTGTCATTTTGTTAAACCCACTTAGCTACCTAATCCACTCTAGTCAGGGGTGGTATTAGAGTTATCATTCACTGGCCTGGCTTTCTGCAACCATAGCTCTTCCATATCCACAATTCTTCACAAATTACTGGTAGTGCATCCAGTGACAGTTGTTGGGGGGTGGAGGAGGGGAAGATACCTCTCCAACTACTAGTTTTCTGTGTTTCTATTTCATCCTTAACACCTCTTTGCAGACAATTAGCTTTTTCTTCCCCCTTTTCTCTCTCACACGCCTTTTAAATTAGCCCATTTCAGAATCATCTTCTCAGGAAGAAAGGACTAGCTAAATGCTAAAATGATGTCTTGGCAGAAAGAAATGCAACTATCCCTATTCTCAGAGGCAAGCAATGGAATACACACTTGCACACATTTTTCAAACCAATTTATTTGAGCAAATATGAATCCTACACTATATATTACTTAAAATATACCTTAGAAAACCAGAGGTGATTGGAGAGTCCTTTCTGGGTGAAGTTTTCTCATTAAAAAAAAAAAAGTGATTAACCTTTTTATGGGCCCTTATTGCTTTGTACGTTCTCTAGTGTGGATTGCCATTATTGCACAGATTTGCCAGAAAGAATAATGAATGTGGAAATTAAATGCAAATAATAAAGTCACGGTGGCATATCATTTGTTTACTCATTTCACTGGGTACTTTTTTGCTTTCTCTGGAGTGAGATAACCTCACTTCCTTGAAGATGTGGCTGACCTGGCTCATAATAATAATAATAATAATAATAAATAATAATAATAAATGACATGAGTGGGCAGGCTATGTGCATCCACTATTTCAGGGTTGGGATAGCTCACATATTAAGTATTATTCGTGAAGAGGGGCCCATATACTAACAATCCGAATGACGAAGCTGTTTCCTGTGGTTTTAAGCTATGAATGTGGATGGAAAATGTTCAGAAACAGGTCCAACCTGACGTTGCTGTCTTGTTATTTTAGAAGGAGGTTGCCCTGTCCCTCTTTATCATCTGGAGAGGTCGCTATCAAGAACTGTCATTATTTTCTAGAAATATCTCCATTGGCTTCAAAGTATTTTCATCTTCTCCCTGAATCTGGACTCAGGGCAGTTCTGTCTTTTTCCGCTTCCTGTGCCTGCGTTTTTGTACTTAGCCCCCATCATTTAAGTCCAGCTGCACTTGAGAGCCAAGCCCAGGAGCTTTCTGATAGGTATTGGATCTTTACCACCCACCTCGTCTGCCTTTGTTTGACGGCTGTGTCCAGGACGAGTTTGTGACCACTGAACAAACCTCTGTGGAAGAACTCTCGTGGGGAGGCAGGGGAGCCAACAATCCAAATACCCACTCAGGATTGTACATGTTGGCCGTTCTGAGCGATGTCCCTCACAACTCTGTCCTAGTTTGTAAAGACAAGTTTATATAAAGGCAGCCATGTCACCACCAGCTTCCCAGAAGCTCACCCTTCCATGCTGTATGCTTCTAGAATGTTCTGATTTGATGCTGGCCATGAGATTAAAGCACCACGGTCAAGTGCTAAATGAGGGGAACCCCAAGTGGTGACTAGACCGTAAGCCTCCCTCCCCAACCCCCAACCCCGGTCCACTCTGTTGTCCCTTCTTGTCCTTTTGTTCTAGCATGAAATGTCATTCACAAGAGACCCCTTTACCAAAGGTGGAAAAATCTCCAGGTAACCATCAAAAATGATATGGGGGGCAGCGAGGAGGAAGTGGAGAAAGTGGAGGAAGTGGAGGCCTTCAAGTGGCAGGGGGCCAGCCTTGTGCTAAGGAAGAGCTGGAGACTCTGAGTTCAAGTCCCAGTGGTGGCAAAAGAAAACAAAACAGAGAAGAAACTCGTGAGAAAAAAAGTGTTGCTAGTTCTTCAGAAAACTCCAGGACATCATACACATGTTAATGATAATAGTCTTTTGTAAGGAGCATAAATGTATGAAAGTTGATAATAGTTCTTTTTTACATAAATGGGATAGACTTTGAAAAAGGAAAGCCAAAAGACATGAAAAACAAGTTTAAAAACACATGAAAATGACATAAATGGCTTCCCCAAGACAAAAGGAATGGTCTGACTGGCCTGAAATTCATAAATTGTGAAGCAGTGGGTTGGATCGGTTACTACGAGAGAGAGACATTTTTATAGAGACTGCCGAAGTGCAAAATCTGCAAATATTTTACCTATTTTTTGATAGATTTACTAGCACTAAATTGAGAGATTCTATAAAGATTATGAAGTTTAAGGACTATTCATATATATATGTATATATGTATTTATATGTCACTATCACATGGACTTCTATATCTGCTCTGTGAATACCAAGCTACGCAAGTGTGTGTGATATTTAAAAATGCATTTGATCTGACGATTTCTAATGTCACGTTTCAATTCCATGCAAATGAAAGGGACCGAGGACGTAAACCTGTCAGAATCGCCATTCTAATGGAAATGTCAAGATACTTCTGAAAGCCAATAGAATAATCCTTCTTCTGTAGCATTGGGTTGAGCTCTGAGCCTCACAGAACTAACCTGTCACCCTGCAGTGAAGTTCTGTCCCATTAGCAATCGTGTTCCATTATCTCAGCGACCGGGCACTCCTTCAATTCTGGGGCTAACTAATGTCATGACAGGACTATCATCATATTTATACCTCATAAAATTAGAAAGGTTATTAAATGTAATTTGACCTTTGGCATATGCTCACAGAATCCTGATTTAAATCAAACCAAACGTATTTTCCTCCCTTTCTACCTTTCTCTCCTTCCTTTTTTCCCCTTCCTATCTTTCTTCCTTCTTTACTTCCTCGCTAGTGTCAATTCTTCTTTGCACTCTTTTCCCCCCTTTAATGTCATTTTTCCCACTTATGCAGGCATCTTGTTGCACAAGCAGGGATTTTATAAAATGAAAATTAATTCCAGTGCTTCCTAATCATTCTTCAAAGCTGCTACTCAAGGGAGAGAAGTTATTTCTGTCCAAACCTGAATTTGAGGCCAAACACATTTGCCCTTGAGATGTGTGTGAGGCTGTGGGATTCTGCAGGGTCTCACATGTCTCCCTTCTCTCTGTTCATTGTATCATCTTTCCCTCACAGGCACTGCAGGAGAGAAGGCTGTGGGCTCTGCTTACCACTGTTGACTTGCTCTGATCAGAACAGAGCCAGGGAACAGATCCTTGGTGGTGGACAAATGGTGTATAGTTGGTGTGTTGGCTACAGACAAGGGAAGAATCCTTCTGGGGACCTTCCTAGACTCCTGAGAGAACCACATTCCAGAGCTTTCGTGTGTTAAGGTAGTTCTTAATCAACAGAAATAATGGTGTTTTGGGAACATTTCCCAGTAAAACCAATGACCTTCTTTGCTCATGTTTGTAAACTACTTCTGTGTTCCTGTCTTAGGCTTTCAGGGTTCATTTGGTTTATCCTGGATTTAAAGGGTTCTTTCATATACTTTAAAAAAAAAGCCAAGGGGAACAGGGTGTTGGAGGATATTTCTATTCCAGAATATCCATTTCTAGTATTTTCAAGCGTATTTGTTCATTTTATTTTGCCAGTCCTGGGACTTGAACCCAGGGCCTGGGCACTGTCCTTGGACATGTTTTGCTCAAGGCTAGCACTCTGCTACTTGAGTAGTCACAGCACCACGTCGGGCTTTTTCTGAATATGTGGTACCGAGGAATTGAACCCAGGACTTCGTGCATGCTAGGCAAGAACTCTACCACTAGACTAGGCTCCTGGCCCGGCTTTGTTTATTTTTTCCCAAGCTTCCCCTAGTACCAGTGGCTTCCCGCTGCTGGGAGATTTTCACAATTAATTTTACATTGAAGCAGGAATTATCCCACCACTTCCTGTTCTCACTTTGATTTATTGCATCATTTGTTTACACTCAGTAGGTATTCATTGACTACTACACAAAAGGGGAAAAAAATAGAACGCTCTTTGATCCCAAGAAATCCCTATGCTTGCGGGTACAGGGGCCTGAACATGGATAATAAAAATTTGATGTGATAGACAATCTTTGAAATCTATGAGTCCATCAATATATATTCATGAAATGGAAACTAGGAACTGTCATCAAACCTTTATTATCCACAGACATGACTGTGGCTATAAACAGAAATGCAAATAGACTTATTGGCTCCAAAGAAGTTGGAAATGCCTAGGAGAAAAAAAGAATAATGTAGAGAGAAACTCTCATTATGTTGTATGGTAACACTTCCATGGGAGACCGGAAGTCCATAGGAAATTAATCTGTCTCTAGTGAGGATTCTTCACTCAGTATTGATAATAATTCTTTTCTTGCCCCCTATTTTCTTGATCCTAGAATGAATAATTCATCTCCCTATTTTGTTTTCAGTATTTCCCACAGGAATCCTTCTGTCCCTTTGGTCTTTCTCCTTTTCCTTGGATTCCTCTCTGGTTTTGTATCTGAAGATTAACCTTACCTGAAGGGACTGCCATTAAAAGTACCATCCACTCTGTATCTCATGCCACACACCTGATCTTCTCCCCATTCTCAATATCACGGGGTGGTGGCCTAAGTGATTTCTGAGGGAGGCTCTCTTCCTGGTCAACTTTTAGTTTGTTCTTAGAGAGAGGGAAGCAGGCCTGTCTCACCCTCCTGGGTTTCTTCTGAGAGGGACATTATTTCTTTCACATCAGGACTCAGCTTTTTGGACCTCATTGAACCCCACTTATGCTCTTAAAGGTGATGTCTACAAAGACATCTCGCCACATGGAGAGATGAAATGTGAACAGGAGCCCCAGTGCAATTCGTACTCCGTACGTGACAGCAGACAACATGATAAGCGACTGTGGGTTTTCAGTCTTACAGCCACATTAATTAAACCAAATGTCACATTCCAGTCTTGTGCTTTACTCACCCCATTGGTCTTTACCTAGAAACAAACACACTTTCTCAGAAGGGAAAAAAAAAGTCACTGATTATCAAAAGCAAAACATACACCATACAGCAATATCAGGAGAGTATAAACTCTTAAGGAGGTCAACCAGGCTTTCTGAGTGGAAGTATGAGCTAGCCTAGAAAAAAGAAAAAGGCTCCACCATGCAATTTTAGATAGAAAGGAGAGATGGGAGGCGAAATTCTGAGAGTCTTGGGCTCTATATGTTTTAGTCAGAGTGAAAAAGTTTAAATATAGGAAGCTAAGAGGCAGTGTGGGCAAAACCATTTCTATCGAAGTGGACAGTCTTCACAGCCCAGGATGCTGCTTGTATTTAATCCTAAATATTGAGGCAAATGGTGTCAGATTTATGTGATGAAGCCTTGCTATGGAAAAAAAAATCTCACATTCTGAAATCTACAATTACAGAGAAAAAGATGGATGGGGAGAAGGGAAGGAAGAAGAAGGAGGGAAAGGAGAAGGATAAAGAGAGAGGACGAGAAAGAGAGGGAGGGAGGGAGGGAAGGAAAGAAAGAGACAGGGAGGAAGAGAGAAGAGAAAGGGAGAGGGCGGAGAAGGAGGAGGGAGAGGGAGAGGGAGACGAGGAGGAGGAGGAGGAGTTGTTACAAAGGCTTGAGTTTGTAATTAAGCATCTTTTGCAGTTATCCTCTGCAATTTTCTTCACAGCCCCTCTGACCCTCCCTACAGAGCAGATTGCAAGTCCTCTGAACGGTTGATTAGCACATGCTCGCATGCGCTGCTTGTTTGAAAACTGCATTTTACGCCAGGGGAAATGTCTCAGGGTGAATGTCAGGGATTCACGGGCGCGTGGTTTCCTGAAGCATGAAGCTAATACATATTTGTCTCATTACTGTCAGCAGATCATCTTGATGCTGGGGTGCAAAGGACTCCGGGATCACAGGCGACCGGCCTTATGGCTGACCTCTGTGGAGTCACAGGGGACCGTGACTCCCCACAATTCACAGTCCTGGTCCGGTGTTCTCAGGGAAGGCAAGCAACTCTCTCCTCCAGGCAGGTGTAGGGACTCACATTTTCCCCGCCCTAAGTCCTCAAACCCTAAACTGAAGCCAGCACAGAGCAGAACGCTGGAGTAGGCCGCCAAGCCGCCTTTGTGGTGTCCCATCACACCCACCTTTCCTGAGGTAAACATGTTTTTCAGGAACATCAGGCCCTGCAAGGACTTCTTTTGCTTGAGTAGTTTCAAAGACTGGAGCAAGGAGGGTGGGGGGGGGGGGAGCTGAGGGCGGGGAAGAGGAAATCACAGTTGATTAGGAGTAGAGTTGTGTAGGTAGGAGGATAGGAACCGGATTATTTTCTCTAATCTGGGTCCGTGTGTACAGTCTATTCTGAATGGATTCAGAGAAACACACTGATGGTTTTTGAGGAAGAGATGGTTTCCCTTTCTCATGGTGTTTCTTTTCGTTCATCTTTCTGTCTTTCCAGTATTCGTACACAGGAGTTGCCATGGAACAAAGCAGTTTGTAAATACGGCGTCAGCCCCTTCAATGTTCTCACCGCTTCCACCCGCCTCCTCCCTTATTTTTCTTAATTTTGTGGTATATACAAGGAATTCTTGACTGCACTCTCTCTCCTGGTTTCCTCTTCATTCACCTGCCCCTCTCCCCATGGCCCCAAATCCCCTGTCTGCATGTTTCTCATTTCCTGGTGCTAATTGTGTTGGGCTTTGACATCGTCTTTCTAAAACATTATATTACTTGTGCCCTCCATGAAGTCTATTATGCTTTAGTGAGCTTATTGATATTCACTTGACTTACTGCCCAACTTGTTTCATTCTAGATTTACAGGCATATTCCAGCTACCAAAATGAAGGGAGCCAACCTCACAATATATCTATCTGCCTGTCTTTTCTTAAAGGATAGGTCTTCAGATATCGACATGAATGTGCCTAAAATCTAGAGCAATACTTAGCTGCCCAAGCCTGGATTTCCATTTAGAGAAACTTAACGCATGTGGTTGTTACCTGGAGAGGTATTTACAGTGAGATAAATGCTGGTCTGGATATTCACTTTCACTCCCTAAGTTTAACATGCAAGAGATATTTGCCATACATTCTTTATGGGCTGTTGAAAATCTTAGAGCAGAGATGGCTATCTATGAATCAATAAGCTGACTGCTTGCTAATTAACAGTTTTAGTTCAAGAACCATTGATTACTCTTGGGATTACAGTGGCTAATGGGTGGTTTGGGGTGAATTTTTTTTTTTTTTGAGAGGGTGATAAATGCTGATTGTGATTCTTGAAAAAAAAGTTATAGTTTGTTGAGAACCCAACATTACCTCTCTCCTTTGGGAAATAAATAGTAGTAAATAACAAGTTTCGCTTGTAAGGTTGCAGTGCAAGTGTGCTAATTACCAGTCTCAGGAGAGGACAGGAGCTCTGTGGAAGATAAGGAAGGCTTTCACTACCCAACGAGGAGTGAGCCGTCCACCTACGCTTGCATCCTGGGCTGCAACTTTCTCACTTCCATGGTTCCAGGCAGGCAGCAAGGGAGAAAGGAAGTCTGGGACGTCGTGTGAGGTTACTGAGGCTCAGTCGAGCTCCCGGGTGGAGGGCTGGGCTAGATTCCATGCTGTCCTGTAGGCCACAACTGGAGGACCTGGATGGGTATCTCCCCCTGGGTCACACATCACAGCAACATTCGGATTCCGGGAGTACAGCCTAGCCTGTTTCCATGCCAGGATATGGCAGCAGCTTCCAGCCATTCCTTTCTGTCTCTAGAGGTGATATTTCCAGAGTGTTCTCCAGTAATTCTGCAATCACACTAGCATTGTAGGGAAGAGGGAAAAGTGAAATCTCTTGAAGGCCACAAGCACAGACAGATGGTCTCTAACCCTGGGGTATGTACCATAGCTAGGGGCAACCAGTGCTATGTAATGTCTCATTAAAAATGAAGGGATTCTTCATGATCATTCCATGTTCACTATCAACGTAAAGGTAGGCCTCATCTTGATGAGACCTTCCAAACATCTTCTTTGAAGTTGCCTTCCATGAAAAGCGATCAGGTCTCATGTAGCCCAGAGAAAGTTGTTTCTGTGTCACCCACCATGAGGTAAAAGCATCCACAGCCAAAAGAATGTTTTTCTGCCACTCAGTACAATGTGATGTTCAACCAAGTATGAAAACTCAGTATGCCTAAATCAAAACATTTGGAAATGTATTCACTTATTAGCCAGTAAAAATGATTAAATTATGGGGGAGAGGGGGTCGTTTAAAAGAATGTAGTTGAGGTCTGTGAGCTTGTTGGAAGTACCTTGTCCCATCTGTGTGATCCTCATGATAAAACACCTTTGGGCTGTAACTACAGATAATAAAAATAGCTTTAAAGTGTGTCAGTCAATTAAGATCATTTGTGACTTTAAAAAATATTATTAAGTGGTTGTACAAAGGGTTCCCTTTGTCAGATTATGGGTCTTGATCAACCACACCTAAGTTTTTTTTCCCATTTCCATCCTGCCCTATTCCCCCCCTCAAGTTACCTAAATCAAGGTGCTTTATAGTAGAGGGAAAGAGTTAGTTGTCTAGGAAGCCATCCAGAATAGCTAGCTGGAAGATAGCCCACAGAACTCCGATGTCCTCGGTGAGGGCTTCCTGGACCTGTGTCCTAGCAATCTTGCCAGTTTCCGATCATGGATTCTTTGATAACTTGAAGAGTCAAGTTATCCTCATGCAAACAACAGGAAGTGTGAGAGAGGGATAGGGAGCCAGCACATCAATGAACACATCTTCTGTGGACTGTCATCTTATTGGAATGGCCACACACAACCATCAAGAAGCCTGGAAAAAGCCAGGCATCCAGAGCTTTTGCCTAGTATCTCAGCTGTTCAGGAAGCTGAGATCTCAAGACCAGGGTTTGAGGTCAACCCGAGCAGGAAAGTCTTTCAGACTCTTTTCTCCAAGGAAACACCAAAAGAGCCAGAAGTAAAGTTGTGGTTCAAGCAGTAGAATGTTAGCCTTGAGCATAAAAGTTCAAGGACAACCCTTAGGCCTTAAGCTCAAGCCCCAAGACAGGCACATGGCAAATGTAGTATAAATTGAATCACTCACTCCTTATTTTTTTTTTATTTTTTATATATTCAAAAAAAATTTTGTGGGTCATGGGGCTTGAACTCTGGGCCTGAGTGCTGTCCCTGAACTTTTCAGCATAAGGTTACCACCCTACCCCTGAGCCACAGCCTCACTTCCCATTTTCTAGTGGTTAATTGGAGATAAGAGTCGCAGATCCTTTTGTGCCCAGCCGGCTTTGATCCTCAGATCTCAGCCTCCTGAATAGCTAGGATTACAGGCTTGAGCCAATGCTCTCAGCTCGCCTTTTATTTTTGTTCAGTTTTTATATACCATAGAGAGACCCTTTCTCTTAGTCTCTGCCAAAACAAACAAACAAACAAACAAAAAAACAACAACAAAGCCCTGGAGGAATGACAGCATATGTGTTAGGAAAAAGTAGACCAACCCATTGCTGGGACTTGTCACTCCAGGGAAAAACACATCTGGATTATTCTTCCATGTGTCTCCATAAATGAATACCTCATTCAGTGAAGTCCTGTTAAATTATTTACATGATGGAAAAATGAGGCAGGTAGCACTCATGTCTAGATCGTGTTTTTTGACTTCAAAGCTTTTTGTCTATTAATATCAGCCTGGTAAAGTCTACCATACTCCATCTGGTATTTCCAGGAACAATAGGTTTTATGTCCTGCAAGCGTCTGTATTTTCCTACAGGCTGCCCATGAGAGCTCTTCGACTGACACCTGTGGACTTTTCTTTATTAAAAGAACTTTGCCCCTTGCCTTTACAAAAGCTTTCACTTGGGTTGCAAATGTTCATACATAGGGCCCTGATATTTACTGATAATGGATTTTTTTCCACCACCCCATCACCAATGGGGTATCCTGTAGTTAGAGGAATGACCTCATCAAAATATTAAAAGTATCAGTAATTAAGCAATGTCATTCTCATTACCTCTGTGTGCTCTAGGGTGTGAGCCACTAGGGAGGTTCCTTTATAGCATTTCATCACATAAAAATGGGAATTAATGGCCTACATAAGGGAATGCACCAGTATCAAAATGAGATAAACAGTACTAGAAGCAAACATGGAAACTCTTTGAACTTTGGAGACAGGTTTTGATCAACTCCAATTCATGCTCCTTTCCTCTCCTTTCCTTTTCTTTTACTGTTTTTGTTGCTGTGGTTATTTTAGGTTACTTGTAAAACTAAAGCAGAGAGGAAAGATGGGGAAGAAAGCCCAGAGCCTTCTTTCTTCATGTTTCCTGTGTATTTTAGTGGTGATTCTTGCTTTCATATGTGGATTCCAAAACCATGGAGTGTTAAGGCCATACACTAAGCTGAGCAATCTGCATTTGAGGCAGGGCAATGGCATGGAGAAGGGAGATCAGAGCCCACCACAGATTGGGGACAGACTGGGAACATATGAGCCCCTACCTGAGCCCTCATAGCCAATGAGAAGACTCAGCAAGGACCTGGTCTACAGGCAACAAGATCACATAGGCACCATTCTAGATGCTACCTTGAATTCTGGACCTTGTGTTCTCTCTAACTAAGGGTAATAAAACTTGATGAAGATGTTGACTTCTTTACAAGTCACCAGTGGGACAGCTATGTAGTGAGATTTGTGTTAAGGAAAACAGCAAGAAGTAAAAGAAGTAGATGGTGAATCAAAATTTCTAAGCAAATTAAGGCGGCAATAGCTAAAAAATATGCTTAAAATGTGTGTGACAGGACCAACAAATGTATTGAAAATTGGTTGAGATATAGGACAAAGGAAGGATGGGAGGGCAGTGGTGGGATCTAGGGAGGATGGAAAACCTCCTATGGCTTCCTTTTCCTTTCCTTCCTTTCTTCTGCATTTCCATCTCAATCATATCCATTAATGTTCCTTTATTTCCATTTGAAAGAACAATGAGCAACGCTCATGCTAAACAAAGAAAAGAGGCGTTGCAGGCAGGCCGTGGGGTAGCTTAGCAAACTCAAGAACCAGCAGAAGAACTTAGGATTGTAAAGCAATTGGAATGAAAGAGCTCCTGAGATCTGGCAAGCCAGGACTAATGAATACATCTTCTCAAGGCCCTGACATAGAGATGAATTCACTCAACTCTGTTCTGTCCTGAGCTGTTCAATTAAAAATGCAAATGCCTGTGAGAGTTTCATAGGTTGGGGGTCTGGTGGGGTCAGATGTCTGCAGCTTAACTGGGATGGCAGAAAGGATTTAATGGATGTTGACTGGCAGTTCCCACAGAGCTGTTGGGAACAGTGAGGGTGGAGCCCTCAGGGTGTCATGAGAAGGAGCACAAGGAGACACTGGGCCCTAGCAGTCCACTGAGGTCTGTGCTTCGGGTGCCAGCTCCATCAGAATCACAAAAAAATAAGGAGGGGTAAAGAGGGATTTTCCCAACTCGTGTTCCATACCAGACCACAGCAATAAGGGAGACAGATGGGGTCATCTCTGCAGAAACAAAAAATCTGGGCACTTTTGAATGCTCCAGGTCTCAGAGGAGAAATCCATGGAGAAGCTGAGATAGGGGCTGTTGATTATTTCCTCTGAGTGAAGCTGTTTTCCTTCCCTCTTAGGGAGAGACCAGGAGGCTGGGGTGTGTTTCCTAAGACCTTTTTTTTTTTTTCTTTACCAGTCCTGGTCCTTGAACTCAGGGCCTGAGCACTGTCCTTAGGCTTTCTCAAGGCTAGCACTCTGCCGCTTGAATGACAACCACATTGCTGGCTTTTTCTATGTATATGTGGTACTGAGGAACCGAACCTGAGTCTTCGAGCATGCTAGGCAAGCACTCTACCACTAGGTCAAACTCCAGTCCCTGAAGTTAGAGCCTTTACAGGGATCCATTGGTGGTCTTAAGAAGGGCATTCCCCATGCCTAGGGATGCATTCGAGATGCTGGGAGAAGCAGCCATTTGCATCTGGAAGAAGGGGAGAAAGGCTTTCCAACTGCAAGATGTGTTCTGAAACCAGGGCACTGAGGGAAGCCACACTCTGAGGCATACGCTGCCGCAAGGTCTGAAGTTCTGTCCATTGGCCTTGTTGAGTGCAAATCCCACTTTAGCCTTCATTCGTCCTGTAATCTTGGCAAGCAGCAGGCAGGTAGAGCCTTTCTCAAAACAGAAAGAAAGCCTCCATGCTGTCCAGTTGTGGTATCTTCTTGTGCTCCTGGAACCCTTCTGGGTGAAGGAGGACTTTCCGTGCCTGAGCAGTCACTGCCTTTGAATTGTCGCCTCCCTACCCGTGACTGGGCAGGCTCTCCTGGAGCTGCTTCAGTTCTTTCAGCTCTGTGAGGTCCAGGGTGCTGGGACCTCATTGTTCCATTCTCCAGCTTCTTTAAATCCCAAGTGTCTTGGTGCCACCACCCTTCTATCCCCAGCCACATCATTATGCAAGGAACATTTCATTTTCTTTTGTTTCAGCTTCTCCAATCCTGGCTAAAGCTTAGCATTGAACCTATGAATATTCAAATAAGAAGTTTTCTTACTCCTCAGAAGGTCTTTTCTCCTCTGGTTTCTGCGTTTAAAAGATGAGCAGACTTTGTGGGGGAGGGGTGGCACGGGAGGCTCTGTTTCTTTTCCTTGTCTCAGATCAAATTCTTAGGCTGGATTTAAATCAGCCAAAAACCGTTTTGGTGGTTGTTGGGCATGGCTGGAGGGGCTCCGAAGTGAAGCCCAGGGTAAAGCCTTCCAGCCAGGGTCTCCTGAATCCTATCATGGTAAAAGAATTCAGAGAGGGGACAGAAGAAGGGATTGGAAAGTACTTTCATTATAGAACAAAGGATCACACCTAAGAGGGAGTGAGGGCTTGTCACAAGAGTTGTCACACAAGCATTTAGGGGCATCCTTTGCTTGGAAAGGAGGATTTAGTCACGAATTAATGTGAGGGAGTGCTAGATAGGAATTCCAGGAAAGGGTTGGGGTTTTCCATGAGAGGTGTCTCCCCTTTTCGATCTATCCTTTTGTGGGGTGTATGGATATATGACACCAACACGGGTACACGGTATCAACAGTCAGTTCTGCAATGACAGATGACATTACAATGCATTGGAGAATAGCTAGTGGTCCACTGGCTTGGCCTTGTTGGCCCCGGCTGTTTCACAGGGTGGTGGAGCCATGATGTAATGCAGCTCTGAGGCTATAACCAGCCACCATAGTCAGAGTGGAAAGGCTATGGGGGCTGTAGGCATGCCAGGCTGGCAGAACATGGCAGCTCGAGCCATGTCTCCACTGGTTCTTGTTAGGATGGGGTCTGGATCCTCACGTTCTTGCACACCTGACTCTCCATCTGCAGACTTTAGGATGGAGTGACAGAAAACTACCACTCTGTCCAGCCAGCTGTGACCCAAAGCCTTGTCCACTGAGGCTGGATTCCTTGTGTCACCCTCCTATTCCCAGCCTCTCTTGTGACTTAGGCTTGGTGGAGGTGTTGCACTGTGTCACACAGAGATTGAGAGGGGGTGTTGGGACATTTTCTGCCTGGGTTGGCCTCAAACCTCAATTCTCCTATTCTCAGAGTCCTGTGGCTGGTACTACAGGCAGAAGCTGTGGATACCCACCCATCTAATAGAACCATTTTCTTCCAATGTTTCGGGGGAAAACATTGTTTTACCTTATGTCTATCTCTCCTATTGCTCTTTCATAGGAAGATGTACGGAGAAATGGACAGAGAAAAGACCACACACATTTGCCATAACCATCTGTGGGGATAATGTAGTTGTTTTTATCTGAGAGAATGAAAGAGAGCCATAAAGAGTAACAGAGAGGACAATTCGAGGCAGAAACTCTTCAAGTGAAGGTATAAGAATGACTCCATTCTCCATGATCATAGACATAGTCATTGAGAAAATATGTGATTTGTTTTCTACCTAACTCCTCTGTGTGTGTGTGTGTGTGTGTGTGTGTGTGTGTGTGTGTGTGTGTATCTGGTGTTTTAGAGTATTTGTATATATTCTGTTACATAGAACACCATGATTAAATCATTCTCCCTCCACCTCTCTGTCTGTCTGTCATCTGTCTGTCTGTCTTTCTCTCGCTCCCTCTCTCAGGGAACTAGGGCCTATGTCAGTCCTATCAAAGCAGGTTTCTCCCTGCCTTCCTTGGACAGTGCCCACTAGAGACATCAAACGGCAGGTCTTGCCCCATAGGGCCGCGTACAGCTCTGCCTGGGCCTTTCAGCCTCACCTGCCATGGAGTCTCAAGACCTTGTAGTTTCTTTTCTCTGACAGCATCCCTTTGTAGGTATTAAAGCTGCTCCTTTCTCATCCTGCACTTCTTACCCTGGGGTCTTGCCCCTTCTCCTAGAACCTCTAGCTGCTGCTATTGGGCCCCCACAGCGATTCTTAAGCAACAGAACAGGCATGAGCTTCTTCATTGAGTTTCTGTACCTACTGTATGTCTTCCATTCCTTCCTGTTGGGTGTTCATCCTAAACCCCTCTGCAATTATTTGATCAGAGACCTTTCATCTGATTGGACATCAGCTATTGAGCACTTTGCTCGTGGATCAGCTGATCTCTTAATCTTCTGGTAATTGCTTTGGGGTCCTCTGCCTCCAAGAGGCACAGAATCATTGGGATTGTGTCTAGTTCTCCAGTGTACGTGACCCATGAGGGGTCTGGCATAAGCTTCCTCACGGCAGAGTGGAGTCCAGCGTGCACTTCATTTAAGAAAACAGGAGGCATGGAGAGGGCTTGTTTGTCTGAGTGATGAGCTGTGCCTGTTTTGCCACCTGAGCCAGTTGTGGCTGCCACCAAAAGACAACACTCCACTTCTCTGTGGAGTAAAAGCTGGAGTTGAGCTGGTAGAGAAAGCTGTGCCATTGCAAATTGACCATGAATAAAACAAATTTACAAGTTTCTCCTGGGTGTCTGATTATCTAAAATCTGCCAGGAAATTGAATTGCCTGTCAGCTGCCCAAATTATTTTACATACTGCTATTGAAATTCTTGGCGGGGTGGGTTTTTCTTTTTTAAAGGAACAAATAAGAAATGAGTTGGATATGATTTATCAAACCTGAAAATAACAGTATTAGAGCTGCCTCTTGCATGAAACAACACTTTCCCTTGTATTCTTTTTTCTGTCTTTTCAAAGAAGAAAGAACCCGAGGGTGGGGGAGAAGGCTGTTTTTAAATGTGTAACTATTTGCGCCAGAGTTTTCTTTACATGTGTCATGGAAAGTTAAAGACTGGTCTCCTGCTGAAATTAGGCATCAGTGAAATATGAATTAGCACAACGCAGAATAAAGACACACAAAGCAATGATGCTATGATTGCCTAGCCTAGCACATTTGGGTGATAATGTTCTGATTCCACCAACACAAGCCATTTATAGTCTCCAGCAGATGACATTAGCTTTGAAATTCCAGCTATCGGACTGTATCGCCAACACTGTGGATTGTTGCTGTCAGCTACGCAACCCCAGGTCATTTCCTGGGGTAGCCCAGCTCAGTGTCATCTACTCTTACACTCTTTTTGTTATAATTCTTCGTGACAGGTGGCCCTGCTCACCTTATAGAACCTCTTCTCCAGAGAGCTTATTAAGTCCACCCTCCTTCATGTTCTCTCTCCCGTGATTGTTCCTCAAGAGTGTCCCCTCATCAGCAGAAACAGCCACGACCTTCTTCTCATTTGATGTTTGTGTAACCCTTCATCTGTAGGATTCGATGGACCTAAAAACTCAGCCCTCATTGAACGGTCCTATCCTCCTCCTTCCATAGGTCTAGTCTATGATCAAGCATTAAAATAACTTCATTTATGCCCCTGGGCTCCTCATGGTAAATTGGTAAACTCACAACCCCATCACTGTTGTCCTTTTGCCACTTTCCCATCCATACCTGTAAAGCCGAGATGCAGGATATGGGGAGAGCCTCATAGCATCATTTTACTTTCCTGAACAGATCTTGGTTGAGTTTACAGAGCCCCGAGCTCTTCAGCTCAAGGCTGTTGCCCCATATTTCTCATTTTCCAGTGATTAATTGGAGATAAGAGTCTCAAGGTCTTTTGTGCCCTGGCTGGCTTTGAACCCTGATCCTCAGATCTCAGCCCGCTGAGTAGCTACGATTACAGACGCGAACCACCACACCTGATTTCTCAGCCGACAACTTTGTGGTTGTCTATTTGTGGCTGGAAGAAGACACCTGAGAAAGGTTTATTCTGATTCACATTTGCAGATGTTTCAGTCCATGATGTCTGGGTTTATTTTGTAAGCAAAACAAAATGGCATGTAACAGAACAAAGTTGCTTCCTTTGTGGTAGAAAAGAGATACTGAACTGAGAAGCCTCTGGGACAAGAGGCTTCAAAGTCATGGCCCCGAGACTCACCTCCTCCAATGAGACTCTAGTCTATCATTCTCTATAGCTTACTCTGAAGACCAGTGGACCGTGACTCCATGAAGAGATCCATCCACTGGTAAACTTGGGGTCCTCACGACCCCAAATATCTCCAAAAGGCCTATGAGCTTAGAGGCAAGAGTTTAACTTGAGATTGCCAAGGGATAGTGCAGATCCAAAAGATGCTATCAATTTTCTCTGAAATATTTAGAATGTCACATTCCTTTCTCATGCTAAGTAATGCCAGTACTTCTTACCTTGGGACTCAAGTCAGTCCTCCAGATACAAGAATGTGGGGAAAAGCAAACCAAACCACCTTATTTTTAAGGGAAAGCTATGGCAAGTAAGCTTTAAAATGTTCTTAATTTCTTCCAAGCTATATACCATTTTGAATATTTTTTAGATTAATCTGATCAATAGACTCTCCGTGAGATGGTATCTTAGTTACATTAAAAGTAACATACAGCTTCCTGAGGTTTAGTGTTATCACAAATGGAAGCAATTTCCAATTTTCCCAGCCAGTCAGCTCATTGGGAAGCAACTGAGGGGATTTGGAGAAGGACCTGTTCTTTTTAAATAAATAAATAAATAAATAAATAAATCTCTCAAATGAGAGCTACTGTGAGTGCCCCACCAGGAAAAGAAATTGGGTGTACATCAGGCAGAATGTGGAATGATAAAGATGCCCGAAAAGTTGTCCAGCTGCCATTTCCTCTGTGTGTGTGTGTGTGTGTGTGTGTCCATGTCTCTGTTTGCAGGGATTCACTGCCCTGAGAGAATTTGAACCTATCAGCTGTCAAATTTCATTGGGCATCTCATCCAACATTTAAAAGGGGTTGCTGTGTGAATTGGGCATGTTCAAGGAGGAAGGGGAGAGGTGAATTCTCTGAGCAGATTTGTGCCTGTGAAGCAGTTCTGCGGGCGGTGGGCAGGGAGCTCGGCCCTGAGCTCACAGCACAGATAATATGCCTTTCACATCTAAGCAATTCTTCTCAGCCCCTAAAATCATGCTTTTACTCCTTCTTTTGGACAGAAGGCTCCCAGAGGCATAAAATCCCTAAGGGGACATTTAGCACAACTTGCAAAACTGCCACTGGAGTGTCAGCTCACAGAGGCTACAACTTGTAACCCTGTGGCGGCTTAACCGCAATTGAATTTTCTCTTCTCTTGACTCTCTCTCTTCCCCCTTCCCCTACCTCTCTTTCTCCTCATCTCTTCTTTTCTCTGCCTCTCCTTCTATAAGTCCATATATTTTTAAAAGTTAATCCAGAATATGTTTCATGCCTGCCCCCGTTTTGTCTTGGCAAAATGTGAGAATTTTACATGTTGTTCATGAATGCATGAGTTTCACAGCAAAGTCCATATACTGTAAAAAGCCTCCCCCCTCCCTCCCTCCCTCCCTTGCTTCCTTCTTTTCTCTGGGATGGCTGGCACTTTACTCTCTGAAGTTGATATTTTCTGATGCCCATATCCTAACGGCACCAGATTGACAACAGCCTTCCATGATTTGTTTGAGTGAGGGCTTCTGCAAGGAAGGACCCCTTGATGGATTCGTGATTGACTTCTAGATTGTCTTCACCCATCCGCAGAAGGTTTAAAGGGCCTGGCAGGAGCAGAGCCTTCACTGCCATCCATCTGCCTTCATGCCTCCCTTTTCCATTCTCCTTCACACAGGCCGAGTCATCAAAGGACATTTGCAATGCTGCATTCCGGAGATCCTGGCTTCAAAGCCAGGCTTTATTTTACAAAGAGAGAAAAAAATTACTAAACCAAAATGGCAATATATTAAAAAAAAACCACCTCTAATTGTCACTCCTGTGCTAGCTTGAGGGTAGGGGCAGAAGGGAAGGGGATATAGTACATGTATAAGAGGAATGGCTTTAAAAGAGCCAAGGCAAAGTATTCACTTCTGTCTTTTCCCACCACCATTTCTTCCTTACTGTCTCTTCCATAATCACAAGTCTGGATGCTGAGAGAGATAGAGGACAGACAAAGGCTTTAATTTAAACATTAGCTTCTTAGGTAAATGAAGCTAGGTCCCTGCCTTTGCAATCGAATTCACACAGGGCCAGTTTCATTCTTGTTCCATTATTTCATCCCAGCTTCTGTGATCTCAGGTCTTCCTTTGAAGTTGGTTGGAACTCTGAGCACAGAGAGATTCCCTGGGTCTTGGAGTAAAATGAGTAATAAATGTGTAACCTCACAGTTCCAAAGGCTGGCTCCCTCTCCTCCTGCCTTCCCTGATGGCTGGCGCGTGCCCTGGAAATGGCTCCAATGGGTGTAATTTCCCAAATTTCCTGTGGCATCAGCTTGGGCAGTGATAGTCATTTTAGTGGAAAATACCACCTAAGGAGCCAAATAGAAATTGAGCCAACGTTTGATTTTGTTGCAGGTTATTTCTTTGTTTTTGTTTTATTTATTATCCTTTTTAAGTAGTTGTACAAATAAGTCGTCATTTTACAAAGCAGTTTATGACTACAATGCATCTTCATCCCTGTCACCCCTTCTAGCATTCTTATCCATCCCTCCCCTACCCACCCCTGCCCTCACTCTTCTTAATTTTGTGGGAAGTGCGTTGGATTCTTGCTTGTATTTTCCCCCTCTTTTCTCTTCATTCATCTATCCCTCTCGCCTTTGACACGACCCCGACCCCTCTCAATACCAGCTTCCTGGTCCTTGATGTTGCCAAACTTTGATTTTGGCTCTCTAAGTCATGACACTATTTGAGATGTCTCTTGAATCTACTTAGTAGTTAATACATTTGTGTATACGTATGATCAGGAGACAGAGCCAGGAGCCAGTGAATTCCTGCAATCCTAGCTACTCAGGAGGCTGAGATGTGAGGATTAAGGTTTCAAGTGTGAAACTCTGATCTCCAGCGAAGCATTAAAAAAAAAAAGCCAGAAGTAGAGCTGTGGTTCATATGGGAAAGTGCTTGCCTTGATCAAAAAATTTCAAGAACAGAGCCAGGATCCTGAGTTTTAAGCACCAGGGTCAGCAAGACAAAGAGAGAAAGAGAGAAGAAAGAGAGGAAGAGATAGGGACATAGAAAAAGGCAGGAACAATCTCCTGGTCTGTGACACTCGGAAGGAACTCACTGGAGATCACAGAGCTGAATGTGTGCAGCAGAGATCATTGCATGATCCCTCCAATCAGTGCTTGCTGTGGAATCTTATTTCTAGTTCTGCAAACCATGTAACCCAGGAGAAGGTGGCCCGCCCTAAGCGAGACCTGGGTGTCACCATGCCATGGGAGGTAGGAGGTCACAAGATGCTTAAGCATTCTTATGCAAGGTGAAAACGGTTGTAGTCAGAGTGGAGTTTACAATTAAAAATTACTGGCCTCCTGTCTAGAATAGGTCAACCCATGGTCTCCATTTGCCAACAACTGGTGGGGTTTTCTGGGTCTCCCAGTGCCAATTCTAAGCCCTCTCCAGGGAAACACAGGACAATCCTCACCCCAGCTCTGGACACGTGAGAGTGTGCACCAGCTTTCTTGTTTGTTCCCCACTGGCTTTCATTACCATCTTCTTCAGTGAGTGCCTGGGACCCTACCTACCTCATGAGATTTGAACATGGATGGTAAGGAATCACATCCAGTGCAAAAGAGCTTTATTTGGGGCCACACATACCAGGTTAGCAAAGAAACACACACACACACACACCACAGAGATTCTGCATATGTATTTTCTTTTCACTAATCCATTCATTTATTGTGCTGAACAGTGTTCAGGTGTAGTGGTATCTGGATCGTAAATGAACTAAGTGACAGCCAAATGAACTCGGCTGGCCTCCACCCATTACCATGCTGACATTCTGCCTCTCACCTCATGTATAGTAATTAACTTTCTGGGTCCTACAGGCATTTATTTCCCCATTGACAGGTCTTGGCATTGGCAAAAAAAAAAAATCTGCATGAGGATCACCTAGCTCAGAGTGCTGGCACTTGACACAATTTCAGGAAGAAAGATTGGCTTTTGTATGGCACATGCCCAAATGTGTCCCAGTATGACTGCCATCTTGGCCAAAATAAAAAAAAAAATTAGAAACGTAATGCCTACCTCTATTCTCACTGGTGTTCCCCAGTGATTCTCCAAGAAGCTGGGGAGCAGGGGAGTCTCTAATTTCTTCTGCAGCTCTAACACTGAAATGGAAACCTGTGCGTTTTCACTTCCTCTTGAAACTGCCAGCATGGGTTCCTCGTTGAAGTGTGTCAACAGTGCCAGCTGAACAGGTCCACTCTGGCTGTTCTACAAGGCCTTGCTCCAGTCTGCTTTTCTGAATTGGGCCAAAAAACCCCCACAAAAAACAAAAAACAAAAAACAAATGGGGCTCGTAACAATCAATATGTTACATGCTACATATTGTGATCAATCGGTGATTAAGTGCAAATAGTTGAGCTTAATTTGCTTTGAAAAGCTGTGCTTGCGCTGATAAAATGTAGAAGCATTTCTGAGATGCGATACAGGGAACAGATGTTTAGTATAAAATATTGATAGCACTGAGCAGAGATAAGCTTGCTATTTAATTTGTCTTAATATTTCCATTGCTACAAATCCAACAGCTTTTATCTTACTGGGTAATTACAACACCCCCCCCCCACCAAACACACACACCCATACGCCCACTTCCCCCCAGCATAAGATAAGCAACTTTCCCCCCCATTTTCTGTCACATTGAAACTCTTTAGACCCCTCTTCTGTCTGCTCTCCTTTCTTCTCTCTTTTATGGGTTTCTTTATTTTAATTTCATTTGCAAACTTTGCTCCAGATCTTAGCAGATTTGTTGGTGAGTGCCATTTTTCTTGCTTGGCCATTTTTGGAGTGCTTAGCCTTGGTACTTCTGAAAATGAAGTACCACTGTCGCTGGGCTCTGGGTTCTGTGAGGTCCCCTGAGCCCTGATCCTTCTGTTTAGACAAGGAAAGGGTCTGGGGTTTGGTGGGTGGATTTGGGGCCCAAGGTTTACTACTGCTTTTGGACGAGGGAGTGATGCAGAGTGGTACTCACTAGTTTTCCTCAGTAACCATTGACTCCACCATCTCCCAGTCACAAGAAGTGTTTAAGTCCCGTGTGGCCTATGCCTGTAATCCTAGCTACTGAGTTGTGAGGATTGCAGTTTGTAGCCAACCCAGATAGAAAAGTCTGTGAGATTCTTTTCTCCAATGAACCAGCAATAAGCTGCAAGTGGAGGTTTGGCTCCAGAAGTCCACCCCTCCCCCAACCTTGAGTGAAAAAAGGACGCAAGAGAGTCAGGACCTGAATTCCAGCCCCAGGACCAGGAGGAACAAAGAAAAACAACAAAAGAGGGGGGGGGGGAGAGGAGGAGGAAGGGAGAGGAGAAAAGAACCAAAAGATACAAAAAGGGGGATTTAAATTTTGTTTAGAAATGAAACATATATATATATATAGATATAATTCTTAAATTTACAGAACTCACTTACTCAAGACAAGCGAAAAATAATGAAATAAGAATACTTCGTATAAGAATAACATGGGAAGTAGTTCTGTGTCCTAAAAGCAATTGTCTTCCTGCCAGAATATTCGAGTATGTTTTGAAAAAGAACCGTATTCGTCTCTTAGGTCCCCACGAGCTCACTCAGAGGCAAAGGCAATCTCTCCTGACTGAGACCCTTTTCTCTCTTACTCTCTCCTTTTTTTAGAAAAAAAGAGAATCTGAGCTTTCTTTAAAACCACATCTCCATTTCCAAAGAGTATTTGCTTTTCATTTGCATAACTAAAAGACTCTGATAGATGGCTTTTGAAGAACAAAGGAGCTTTTTTTTCTCCCCCCCCCCTTTTTTTGCCTAAAGAAATTCAGCATTGTAAATTCCCACACTTAAGAGTTAGAAAAACCACTTCTCTGCTTTACTCTTTCCACTTTCTTTCTCACCCCACCTGAGTTGCTATTCAGAAGGAGTTCAGGTCAATTAGGGTAGAAATCCATTGGTAGACTTGACCCCTAAGCACTTAGGGGGGTCTCTGTTCTTGCTTGCAAGAAATCAAATGAATCAGAAAACTCAGAACATTTTATCTCGACGACCTGAACCGTATGAGGAAAGGAGCTGGTGTCAGGGGTGCATTTCTTTGTAAAGATCTGTCACAACATTATCCCTGATGCGGTGTTTGGTAATTGCCTTTGGAAATGAATTTTGTCGACTCATGCAAATAACCTTACCATGGGGAAAGAGTCCCGGAGAACTCAGGGGATTCAGACCCCTGCTATGTGGGTCAAAGTGGTTAGGTCAGTTTTCTTATTTAACCCTCCATAGTTTCCATGTATCTTAACCAGGAGACCATTCTCTTGCCTCCTAGAAAAATCTGTATGGCCTATATTGTCCTCTGCTTTTTATTTTTCTCTCTAAACATGCATGCTTGGGGTCCTTGTGATTTACAGTTCACATGGGTGTGTGTGTGGGGGGGGGTCTCAGTCCTCCAGAATCAATGAAAGTGTTCAGGAGAAGGGAAGTTTTCACAGGAGGAACATTGAAACTTAAATCTCTGTAGTTAGCCACTGAAGTAACATGGCCAGTCATCTATTTTCAGTAAGGTCAGTCTTTTTCATTATTGTTTGTAATAGGGTAAGGAGGATGAATCTTCTTTTAAGTGATTCAGGAAAGTTGTCTGTAGATCGTCAGAGTCTATCATCCCTGCCCTCCATTCTGTGCTCTGCCCCTTGGTAATTGAAGGACTTCTGGTGTGGAGAACATGATTAGTACCTATTAAAAACAAAACAGAACAAATGGACCTTAAATACTTTTAAAATAGAAACTAAGGTTTTATTTGGAATATATATTTATATGTACTATATATAAATATATATAATTGGTTTATGTTTATTTTGTAAGAAGAATAGAGGTCATACTAGTAAAGAAGAAAGAAAAAGCCCATACACTTTTCTAAATATATGACATTCGTAATGAACAATGTCTAACAAGATAAGCCCACATTTCAGTTTGAAAATGTCTCCATCTCCTCTGCAGTTCTCAATCACATTCTCAGGAATCCACCATTGACCTTATCTCCAAGGAATCAAATTAATATTTACACCTTGGTTTCCTGTCCTTAGGATATGTTAGGAAAATCCAGGGAGACTTCATAGTAGTTTCACGTAGAATAAAGTGTTTTTAAAATGACATTCCAAATATCTGAGCTGAGGGAATTGTCTGAAATTTATTGGCACTTGGGTTTAAAATGACTGTGCCTTGTTTCTTACCTTGCTGAAGCATGGGATGCTCAAGATTTCACCCGAGTATAATAGCGCCCTGTAGCACTTTGATCTGGTGGTGAAAATCGAGATGAGTCTTCTCCTCGTAAAATAGCACTGCTACGAAGCTGGCAAGATGCCATACAACTTTCTTCAGCAAAATGGATAGCTCTCCATTAATTAGACATGATTATGAATGCCATGTTCACCTGTGTGCTGAGGGGAAGCGCACAGAACGGAGGGCAGGGTCCCTTACACTGAAGATCTATGGACAGCTTTCATGAATTCCTCAGAGAAAACTCTTTCTCCTTACTCGATTGCACATAATCATTAAAAGATAATTGTGAAGAAAGAAAAAAACAAACAAGCGCTCAGAAGGAATGGATGTTTCTTTCCTGTCTCCTTGGTTTTGTTAGTTTTCCACAGTGGTCAGAAATTGTTGAAACCTGGCAAGTTAATCCTAATCATTCTGGACACTGAGCTCTGGGGATTGAGGTTCAAAGCCAGCCAGGACCAGAGAGTCTGTCAAACTCTTATCTCCAATGAACCACCCCCCAAATCGGATGTGGACTGTGGCTTCAGTGGCGGAGCTATTTTGCTCAGGGACAGTGTCCAGGCCTTGAGTTCAAGGCCTATCACTGACAAAAAAGAAAAGAAAAGAAGTTAAACAGGCCGTCAGACTCACATACTTAGAAGATTGCTTTAGTGAAATGGGAATACTGAGTATTCCTGATTCATGTATCTGCCATATTAACAAGTTATAGATATTAGGAAGCAGTGGTCTTTTCTTTGGCTCCGTTTTTCTTTTACCCATACGTAGAGCTGCAGGGAAACACACTGTAAATAAATATGGTGGTGATCCTTTCCTTTCTCTGTCACTTGGCATTAGGCTGAGCATTTATTTTCATCTCAAAGATTTCCACTTCTTAAATAAAAGAAAGCTACACTGGGCAAACTGCGTGTAGGAAACATCTTTTCAGGGAAAAAAAAATCTCTTAATACACATCTCATTTAAGTAAAACTTACATTGCAAAGCTAGGTTTAGCTCAATGACTATCAGGAATATAGGCTGAAAACATGTATTAGTGAACTGAGCATGCATTAAATGAGGGCTTCTGACCTTAGTACTAACTTAGGCTAACTTAGTGGCTAACTTAGGCTGATTCATACCTGCTCTGACATTGAAAAGGAAAGAAGAAGGTTCTAGACTCCCAGACTTTGTCCAGAAACCCAGGACTGTCTATTTTATGCCACAACCTGCAACCACTGAATTAACTTCCCCGAGGTTAACATCTATTCAATGAAGGACTTACAGAAAGGTGGTTGCAATTCTCAGATTGAATGATCTCATTTCTTTGTGAAATTCACTTTCCCTCATACACAGAGAAGCAGAACTCTCTCTCTTTCCTGTGTGGCCTGCTTCTAAGAGAAGTGCCCAAGAGAAGTAATTGATTTCCATTTGGACTTCCATACTCAGACAAGAGAATTACGAACGCTAATAATTGCATAATCAGCAAGAGGTCCTTGTCTTACAACACTCTCTGGCTACAAGGGTAGAAAAATGGTGGTGGAGGTGGTGGTGGTGGGGAGCTATATACCTGTTTTGCGTAAATGCCTCTAGGTTGCTGTAGACTTTATTGGCTTAACAGAACTGTGGCTGAAATGCTGGCATGCAATAACTTCATCTCAAAGGGTGTACGGAGCTCTTTTTTACTTTCTCTGCATAGAGAAGTCTTAAGGTCAGACCTGCCCATTGCAATTTCCCCAAACAAACGGCTATTTCTCTAGAAACTTACTTTGAGGAATCCTTTGCCAGCAAACTACAGTGTAGGGCTTAACAAAGTCCCAGGCATCTGTTCAGTTGTTCTGGCTTGTTGTTGTTGTGTTGTTATTGTTGTTGTTGTTGTCGTCGTCGTCATCATTTTTTAAGTTGTTTTTGAGGTGGTGGTTTTGTTTCAAGGAATGTATATGTATATTGGGAGAATAGAAAACTCACACACAGCATGTAACCTTTTCAACTTTCCCCAGATTAAAAAATACACTGCATTGCTTTATTACATTTCTCCCCCGCTTCCCTCGACCCCCTCAACAAGGGACATATATTTCAGTAGAAAAGGGCAAACCAGGAAATTTACTCATGAAAACCAATTTATATAAGCATATGACTACTATAACTGTCCCTGTAGTAGGTCTGGCATTCATCCTGAGAACTCTCGGGGGGACACACCAAGAGCCCTCTCTGCAACTTCAATTTAGCCTGGGTTTAAATCGAGAACAGCAACCAGGCTGGGCCTGGATGCTCCACGATTCTTATTTTTATTTCTCTCTGAACTCTTTGGACATTCTCCCTGCGATGCCGGAGTGTGACAGGGTGTCAGAAGTGACAGATCAGTGGCGGAGATGGAGTGGACCTGAATTAATAAAGGTCAGCATTGTCACGGGCAGGAGCGCCCGGTGGCATGCGAGGGCTTGCTCCCCAACAGCACTTGAAAAGCAAAAAGGAGCCCCTGAGCAGAACCCGGGGGGCGGCTGGACAAGCAGGGCCTTTCCTGGGAGGCCTTAAAGTAAATCCTGACTCTGCAGTCATTTGAAGACCATCTCCTGTTTCTTTTCCACTCTGTCCTTAACACCTTGACAACATTTCAGGTCTCCAAAGGGGTCTATGGAAGAACTATAAGGGAACCGAAAATCTCCTTTGTCTTGCAGGAGGACAGGATGGGGGTCTCCTGGCTAGGGCTGCAGTGAAAATTGATCAGCAGCAGAAATATATAGCAAATTTATTGACTCTCCCTTGTCTGTGTAGCTCCTGAAATCCACCTCCAAAGAGCCAGGGGTAAAGGGATACATGGCAAAGGAGGATGGCCGGGTATGCGGGAGTTCAGATGGATGTTCAGAAGGAAGGGCCACCACCCAACACTTCTTGGCCTCTCTCCATGTCTGAGCCCCTTTCTCCTGGGTTGTGGAAGTCAGCTTTTGCATGGCAGTGTGCAGACACCTGAGATGAGCAACTTTTTAAAGAGGCAAGGTTCATTTGGTTGTCTGAGGTTTTGTTCCTTGTGCTGGGCTGTGCTGGGATTTGAAGTGAAGGCTTTAAACCTGCTAGGTATGCACTCTAGGGTTGAGCTCACACTCTCTGCCCTTATATTGAAGATTAGCGCTCTCTCTCTCTCTCTCTCTCTCTCTCCCTTCCTAGATTGTGATTCATCTATGTATCCTTTCCTCCACAGCTTGGCCAGCAGACATATGCTACCCTTTCCGGCTTTTCCTGCTTGGATTGGAGGTGTGGGGGGGGCAGGGATCCCATGAAATTTGTTTCTTTTGTTTTTTGGGGATTTTTTTTTGATCAGGTTGATACAGATCCATCAATCATCTTCTCCAATCTCAGGCTGCCCACAGAGCTGGGTTGGTAGGCGTATGTCACGACCCCTGGTTGTTGTTGTTGGAGAAGTCTGGGACATTTTTTTCCATGAATATGTGCATGTGAATCTCCAGTGCCGGTAGGGTTACAGGACTGAGCTACACACTGGCCTTGAGACTTGGCTGCATTCACTTTACCTGGGTGATGAGGCAACCGTCACGGCAGAGAGGCCAAGGAGACGCGAAATGACCTTGTGGAGAAGGGCCAACATCCCAGCATCCTTTGTAAGGGCAGGCTCAGATTGACACCACTTCCTTCCCTTAGGCCCCGCCTCCTACAGTCCCCCCCCAACTCTAACACAACCCAAGACTGGTGGCCAGCCTGCAGCCCAGAGCCATTTGAGAGGACAAACCTAGGCCTGGGTGTGTGGGCTCCGGGGCTCTGGGTGTGAGGGTCGCTTGGTGGACCAGGGCATGCCAGGGAATTTCCCTCCAGACAGCTCGTACTCACACACAGTAGGGAAAGGCGGTAGCAATACTTTTGGATTTTTCTGGCTGTGTTTATGAAGAGGAGTTGCTTTTCTGGCCTTTCCTAGAGAGACAAGGGATGAAACCATGGCTGAGCTTTCCCACGTTGGTCATGTCAGGGCAAACGCTGTGTATTTTTCTCCTAGGTCGCATCATTCTTCCCTGGCTCCTTTCTGCGTGGTGTTTCTCAGTACCACCTCTGGAAACTAAGAGGAGTGTCTTGTGTGTCTCTTACCCAACCCAGGGTGTGAGTCAGGCACACTCAGCCCACAGGAGATAGTATTCTCTCAGTTAATAAGGGACACATGCATTTACAATCACTCAAGTGTCAATGGGAAAAAGTGACAGTTTTCAACCCTGCAGATGTGTTCTTTAAAATCAAAAAGTGTGTCAGTGTTCTTTCAAAATAAGATTATTTAATATTTGCAAAGGAGTCATGAAAAATGTGTGACAAGATTTTCTGGGAGATTCTTTATAAAGCTCCCTCATCAAGGCTGTTGGCTGGTTTTCTTCTCTGTTGATCTTTTATTTAAAGAATAGACTGAGATTTTCTTCTCTTCAGTGTTTCCAAACTCAGAATGTCTAATGTGTGAATGTGTATACACATATGTGCACATGTAATGTGTATCTGCCGAAGTGTAAAATGTGTATACTACTGGCTATGCATGTGCTTATGCATGTATTTGTATGTGTGGCTGTGTGAACATGTCAGTGTGTATATTCATGTATGGCTATGTGTATATGGGTACCCATGTTTACTCATCTCTGCATGTGACTATGCATGTGCATATATACCTTTGTATGTGTGTCCATGTATGCTGTGTCTGTGTATTTGTGTGTCTCTGTGTTGCTTGCTGGCTTCTGTTTTATGATCTCCAGTCAACATGTAAAATACTAAAAAGCTGTGTGTGTTATATTTTGTAAGGGTAGTGTGTCAATAAAGCCACAATTTTGTGTTGTACCTACTACTTGTCCTTGGAAAAATGTCAGTGTAGAAGAAAAGAAAGCTTTGCTTCTGCTAAATTATACTTTTCCAACTGAAAAGGACTGTTCACTAATTTTCTTCAGTAAGACATCGCTTTTTATGGGGGGAGTCAAAATAGAGACACATAACCTCATAGAAATTCATGAGATGCATGGATGGGCTGTGACTGGTTCTGTTCTAGTTTGCCCACCGACTCAAGACCAGAGTCCTCCCCAAGTTTCTTCTCTCTTAGGGCTCTGGTTCGTATTTGGTAGCATTCTTGTAAATCTATGGCAGTCTCCATTCGCTCCCAGTTAGAGATCATGCTAGCTTTGTAAGACGTAACATCGCAAGGATGCCATGTTGGTGACTTTCAGTAGACTCATGGTCCAAAGATATCTCGAGGACTTTTCTTTTTCATTTTATAGTATATTAAGATCTCCTGGGATGAGAATGTTTAAAAACCCTTTTCTCCTCCAGCTCTGCTTAAGCTTTTACCATATAGGCAATCATAATGTAAAGTGACACAGGGTAAGTGTTTTTTGTTAATGACATAGAATATACTTTTCCTCTTAAGTACTTTTTAAGTTTTTCTCTTATTTGATAGCATGCTTGATCAATCATGGTGATCTGTTTTTTAAAAAGAATAATGAATAAACCACTCCATTGCACTCATTATTAAAATACTAAGGGCATTCAAATACCACAGTAGTTGGAAACTGAAAAATGTGAAGTTGTTTATGACATAAAAACATCATACTTTTTTTGCTCCTAAATAGTGAAAATTGAAGGATAATTACTATCTGATTTAATAGCTTGTTTTAACCTATGACCTTACATAGGCTAAATAAGATCTCTGCTACTTGAACTAAGAACTCAAAATTACTTATTCTTTTTCAGTATATAACACTTTTGCACCAACCTGAACATATAGTTTTCTTACAAAAGTAATTGCTGTAATTAGCAATGTAGGCATTTCCTGCTATGTGGTGATTCCATGATTAATCCAATGTATTAGCTACAAATTCAGTAACTGAAATAACTACTTGGATGTACCTATAGCTCAAGCTTGTAATCCTAGCCACACAGGAGATTGAGAGTTGAAGGACAGCAGTTTGTAGCTCTCTTTAGGAACAAAAGTTTGCAAGGCTCTACCTCCAAACTAGCCAGTAAAATGCCAGACTGGAGGCGTGGTTCATGTGGCAGAGTGCCATCTTGGAGAAAGTAAGTCGAACAAGTTTGATACCCTGGGATCAGAGTATATGCGCACCCAATGTTTAACAGGTTCCTTATTCATTTGGGAAACACATATTAGGTACTCAGCTTGTATATATACTGGTATTTAGAATTCGTGTAGAGCCTATTTTTATGAAAACGGCTTCATTTTTAGAAGTATCATGTTGTCATGAGTTCTTTCCAGAAACAGCAATGGAAAGGAGACAGACAGAGATGGAGATGTATTCTCTCTCTCTCTCTCTCTCTCTCTCTCTCTCTCTCTCTCTCTCTCTCTCTCTCTCTCTCTCTCTCTCTTATCTATCTATCTATCTATCTATCTATCTATCTATCTATCTATCTACCTATCTACCTATCTACCTATCTATCTATCTCTGTGCACACGCCCGTGGAAGACTGACAGATCCTAGGAGCAGACTGGAAACTGGAAGAGCTGGTAGTATTGCTTTAGAAAAGATGAGAATTTAGCACCTGGAAGATAGATAGGAAAAAAGTCCCTGTACTAGTAAAATGGATCCGACTTTTTGTTCTGTTTAGGCTTTAACAGATGGGAGCAGTCCACCAGCTGCAGGGAGGGAATCTGCTTGAAGACCCTCAACTTGTGGGGGAATGACATGACATGTCATGTCAGTCCTCCAGTAGCAACCACAGAGGCAGGTCTGTCTAACCATAGTCCAAAAGTAAAACTCATGAACGCGTCTGAGTACGTCCGTGCCTTAGTGATGGCTTACTAAGATATAGTGAAGACCAAAGGGGTGATTGACAGCAGACAGATCCACTAATAATTCATGCTGGGAATAGCAGGTAACCTGGAACCCCCAGTCCTGCTCCCTGCAGAAAGTGGTCTCCTGGAGATGGCCTTTCTTGGAAGAATTCAAACCCACAGGCCATCTTATTAGCTGTCATGTGCCAATATAATCTTCAAACCCTTAAAAGTGACTGATTCCTGGCTTTTGTTTTTTAACACTACAAGAAGAATCTAAAGGGTTATAGATCTAACTCACAGTTGTAGAAGAATAGGTCTCAGAAACCTACCATGAGAAGCCATCTTGAGCTGGATACTCTAGAAAGTTCCTGAGGAAGCAGTTTCTGTTGTATCATGACATCTACCGAGGACAGAGTCTGCAGACACTCGCCCAAGGCAAGTGTGGGAGGGAGGTACAACTTCTAGAACGTTCTGACCAGCTTGCCTTGCGTTTCTGCTCACATCTCGAGGTGGTGTCCTTTATCTTTCTCCCTTCTGCCTGGGTGGGTTTTTCATGGACCTCATTTATACCTTTCTTATTCTGGATAAATGTGACCAGCTGTTGCCAGGAACTCCCTGCCATTAGTAATAACTCATTAGACTTGACAGGGGAAATCTCAGTGAGATGGCAAATGAGATGGAGACTTTGCTCCGATGAATCCATTTGGATCTCTGCACAGCCCCTGGAAACTTCTGCACTGGGAAAAGAACTAGTGTCTAAGATCAGCCAATTGTTTCACTCTTATTATTTTTTATGGGCTCTCCCAGCATGAAGATAATTCATTAGCAGTGAATGTATTTAATTGTTCTTTCCAGTTCATCTCTTTGTATGTTTCAAACAGATTACCTTGCCTGGCTACGATAAGCTGAACTCAAAAAGCAAATGCTTCAATTCTTAATCAGGACACTTAACAAACACACCAGTGCGCTTCTTTTTAGGATGATCTGCTCATCTTTGATTGTGTCTGGCACATGAGGAGAGGAATACATAAATCGCATCGCATGCATTCATGAATACATGCACGGATGGGGGAGGAAGAGATCACACACCTTAGCACCCATACTTGCTAGACAAGTAGGGACAAGGACAAAGAGGACGAGGAAGGTGCTGATGTAGTGAAAAGGAGGATGGTAGGTCTGAGCAAAGTTAAGAGTGGAACCCCAAAATTGCCATTCTTATCTGAGCCACCATGGGTTATCAGTGAAGAAATTATAATTCAGCTTCTCCATCAGGAAGGAGTGGAGAGGGGCTGGGAAAGAGAAGGAAAAGGAAGGAGAGAGGGAAAATGAATTCATAAGGTTGGAAAAGCAACTCAATTAAATACTACAATCACCACAAGTAAAAAAGAATCATAACATGAGGTTCTGGTAAATTTAAGCAGTATTTAGCATTGGAGACAATTTCACCAAATTTGCTAACACACTTTTGAATGATTGTCAAATTATTTTTTATTGTATTTTATTGCCGGGGTCATATCGAGAGGGGTTACAGTTATATTTGTCAGGTAGTGGGTAAATTACTTCTATAACATTGATACTGCTTCTCATGTTTTTCTCCCATTTTCCTCCCTCCTCCAGTGATTGTCAAATTATTGTAGAGATTTTAGAGGTCGAAGGTTTCAATTCTTTCATGGCTCGAATGGAAAGAATGCAGACTTTTTTTTGTTTTCTCTCTCAAGTCTGATCCTCTATCACTTGAGCCATATCTCCACTTGTACTTTTTGATGGTTAATTGGAGGTACAGAATTTCACGGACTTTTTTTTTTTTTTTGCCCAGGCTGGTTTCGAAGCATGATCCTCAGATCTCAGCATACTGAGTAGCTAAGATTACTGGCTTGAACCAATTCTCTGGGGCTGAAAGCTGAGGAGGGAAACAGTTGCCAAAGAGGAATGACAGAAGCATACTTGGACAAGTTTAACAGAACAGTGTGTAATGGATACACGAGCATGATTAATACATAGATAGAGTTTCACCAGCGTGTATTATCAAGTTGCTGGCCAACATGGAAAAGAGAGACTTGTTTTTAATATGAGCGAAAGAACTGAAAGTGGGAGGAGAAAATTTAAGCATATGAACCCCAGATTCACAGCTTCAACCCTGGGGGAGCAGAAGAGCTCTAGGGATGAGCCTTCCACAGGCCCCCGCCCATTGCAGCTCACAGCCAGTGAGCCTGTCCAGCATGGTCTTGAGACAGAAGGTTCATGGGACAAAGATGACAAATTTGGGGATCTAGAGTCCCCACCGCAGAAAAAGAGAGGGGAACAGGTGTTCAGTAGTATATTTCAAGTACATCTGAGCTTATTTGGCAGAGAGTACCCACCATTATTGCATCAGTTTGTTGGTAAAGAGCTGTAATGCTAAAATGTAGAATTTCAATCAGACTGCAATAGCCCTGGTGTGGCTTTCACTTAGCATTTATTTGAGACCCAAAGTTGTGAACATCATTCTTCAGTGATATTTTTTTTTCAATAAACAGATTAGGATATTTAGTCTTTGAGGCTTGCAGGCTTCACAGGTTGGGAGGAGACAGGTCTATGTTAATTATTCAAGGCGTTAAATAGAAACAGTGTTGACTTGGGCATTGAACAATTTCAAGATATTCTTCTGAGTACCTTCTTGCTTTTCCTTTGTTTTTTTTTTGCATAGTGTAATCTCAAACTTATGTCAAGTGGCAGAAATTACTATGAGGAAAATATGTTAAATATTCTTCCTAATTTCCCTGTTCTTAATACTCATGACCATTGGTTTGTCTCATTTAATTCACCTTCTTTCTAAATATACATAGTCCATGCATGTTGTTGGTTGTGGGGCTCAAACTCTGGGCCTGGGCATTGTCCCTGAGCTGTTCACCTCAAGGCTGCCATTCTACCCCTGGAGCCACAGTGCCACTTCCAGTTTCTGGTGGTTAATTGGAGATAAGAGTCTCAAGGTCTTTAGTGCCTAGGCTGGCTTTGAACCTCGATTCTCAGATCTCAGCCTGCTGATTAGCTAGGTTACAGGTGTGAGCCACTGTACCCAGCTGTAGACGTATTTCTTTCTGTCATCTTGTACTGTTTCCCTCTCCTTCTTTTTCCTGATTGAATGTAGTTTAATCTTTTGAATATGTAGAATGTTCCCACAGCAAGCTATCTATGATCATACTCTGAGAAATGACACTCTTCACTCTTGGGCCTTGGCCAGATGTACCTCTTATGTTACTCTGTGCATTTGACTTCATGTTTCTAGGCCTTGCATATGCATATGTGTACATATATATATAGACATATATCTATGTGTATATGTATATCATTTAAACATGTATATGTGTGCCTATATATATCTACACGCATGCATTTACATATATGCATATGTACATATGTACATATATGTATTATATATGTACTATATAATATATGTATTATATAAGATGTCATGTATGCTGTAGCATGATCTTTGATGCTTGTGTTTGGGTACTGAATGTATCAACCTCTTCATCGAGTCCTCTTTGTTTTCTTCCAGCAACAAAGTACTTCAGTGAATTTACCCTTCTCTTATCCTTAGTGATTCAGTGTGCTTCCAGCATTTTGCCTTTCTAAGTAATGTCACAGTAAACAACCTTGAACTGCTGTTTCTAGTGTTTTCCTGCTCGGGGCAGCGGGTAGGACTGCTGGATTGACGGTCAGTGTACTCATGCAGAGTCAACCCTTCCCACCCGGGTCAGGTCACACCTGCTTTGCCTTCTCACCACCGGCATTCTTGAGTGTGATATGTGTGCCTCCAGATTCTCCCAGCAGAACTGACACTTTCCATTAGGAGACCTGAGGAAAGTCTTCTTTTCGGTCTTGGGTGGTGGCAGTGCTCCTTGTCTTCTGGCCTCATTTCTCCCATCTCTGCTCCTCTCTCTGCACCATCCTCCATCCTTCCTCTCTGGCCAGTCTGCCCTCCCTCTCCTTATATACTGGTAGTACCACCTCATGCACACCTGTGCAAACCAGACTCATTTTTGCTATCTCTGTTACTCCATGTGTTGCGTAAGCCAGCGTGGTCATCTGTACGTAGGAAGTCTAAAGATGCACGCACGAGTGGCACGTGGGAGTGAGGCTGATCTGTGTTTTGGGGCTTCATTGCATAGTTTGTGATGAAGGAAGTGAGGGGCCCTGAGAGGGGGTCTTCCTTGCTTCTCGTATGCTGTGGGTGCCCAGAGGCAGTGGCAGCCTCGTGGACTCAGAGGAGGTGACATGGGCTGAAAGAGACGTCACTGCTCCCGTGTTTTCATCGGATTCCTCTTTTCGTCGTAACGGGTTCCGGTCACATTAGCTGCGTCACCAATTCCTATCATAAAAGAGGCCCCCCAGGAATGTCTGGATTGTACAGGAAATAGTTTCTTGAAAGAGAGGAGCAAGTCACTTTCAAAACGCAATTGAAGCTTCCCGTGAGCTTCAGTTGTGACCTTGCTGACCATAAGAGAACAATGGGAGGGTGAGGCTTCGCAGAAGAGTGAGGCCATCTCCTTCCCGGCATGGTGACTGAACTGGTCTATATCTGACGACAGCAGGACTGAGCCTGTGACCTCATTACCTCATGTTGCTGTGACTCCATACACTGGCTCTTAAATGGAAGCTTGACTTTAAAGGCCTAGGTCAAGCGTTTCCTTGGTTGTTTGAGGACAAGGTGAGACCATTGGTAACTATGACTACTTTACTTTCTTTCTTTTCTTTTCCTTTTTTATGAGTCCTAGGGCCTGAAATCAGGATGTAGGTGAGGCCCCTAGCACCAGAAAACTGGAAGTCCCACTGTGAGTCCAGGTCTTTCATTGGAGATAAGAGTTTCATGGACTTGTCTACCCAGCGCTGGCTTTGAACTGGGCTCCTCAGATCTCAGTCTCCTGAGTAGCAAGGCCTGAGCCAGGGATGCCTGGCCATAGAGGAATTCTTTACCTTTTCTCATTTTTTTCTCCTTGGCGCTCTGACGGTTCCAAGTGATTCCCGTGGTTCTCAGTGTCACACTGTTTTGAACCATCCTCTGAGGAATTGTCTAAACATGTAGACACTGTCAGAGCTTCTGAGTCTCCAGTCACATTGGCTGCCACCGTTTGCAGATCCAAGTTAGCTGAAAGTGTGTGGTGGGGAGGGAGGGGTGGAGGGAGGGGGAGGGAAAGGAGGAAAACAACTCTAAAATAGGAGTGGGAGTGACTTACAAGTTTGGGATTTTGGCTGGTATTTTGGGTCTGTCGGATTTGTGAAAGTTCCTGAAAGATTTTGGGTGGCGAGTATGTGTTACTCTGAGTGTTGCTTAAGCCAGCGTAGTCATTTATGTACAGGAAGTATAAAGATTCACAAGTGGCACATGGAAGGGAAGGCTAGAATTGTGGCCAAGATTCAAAATAAGCAACTATAGAACTATCAGAAGCCCATGGAATGTTTTCATTCACTTTCTTTTTTTTCTCGCTCTTTTCCAGTTTCCTTCTTAATTTTACTTTTCCTCTCCAGGGCTGCTGCTTCTTTGTTTTTGCTTGTTTGTTTGTTTGTTTGCTTTCTTTCATTTTCTCTTGCCAGAAACTAAGCTAAGATGACAGTCTTGGCTTCTAGGTGATAGGTCGAAGAATGTTTCACACCCAACATGTGTGCTTGTTTGTAATTCCAAAAATCTCAAGAGATAGACGCCCTTTGAACCCATCACTTGGCCTGATATGCGGCCCTAACGTGGCTGGTGGGTGGGTTAAGCCCTTCTGCCAGGGTGATACACTTCCTAGACAGAGTAGATAGCTCTAGACAAGGAGAGAAGATACCAAAGAGAAGATACACGAGAGCCCAGCATTGGTCGCTCAAGCCTGTAATTCTAGTTACTCAGGAGGCTGAGGTCTGAGCATCAGGGTTCAAGGTCTGCTCTGGCCAGAAAAGCTGTGAGCTTCTTATCCCCAAATAATCACTGAACACACACTGAGTTGTTGCTCAGGTGGTAGAGGTTAGTGATGAGCAAAACACTCAGCTCAGAGACAGTGCTTAGACCTCAATTTCAAGCCCCAGGACAGGCACCCAAAACAAAACAAAACAAAACGCCTTTAAGACACAAAGGGAATTCTTTGTCCTGGGGTTTCAGAGAACAGCCCTGTGCTTTCTGAAAGACTGGAGCTGTGTGGAATCTTAAGGGCACATAATCTACAATAAGAACAGCACATTTTCGTAGATTTCTAAGATGGCAAAACAAGAGAGAAGAAAATCCAGCTCTCCTTTCTTGTCTGGATTAGTTTAGAAATGGATTAGAGGGTGATCGTGTACCCAGGAATATATCATGCATTAATTTGTCATTAACTTTGTTGAGTGACTTGAGGAAAGGGGCGGGAAGCCAACATATGTTTCTCAATGAAATCAAAGAGTAGATTTCTGGTTTCAGCCATGAGGTCATACTTTTTATCTGTGAGTATCTATTTGTTTTTACTGTGATTTGTCTTTGAACATTTTGTTGTTGCTGCTGGGTTCTATTTCTGTCTATGCGTTCTGTTTAGGACTTGATATTTATTCTGATTGAATTCATGACTCTACTCTTGACTCCAGAAGAACACAGAGTCAGTAGGTTATGATTCCATCATCTAATAGAGTAGCCACCTGTCAACCAAGACATAAATATGATGACATGCCGTCATCTGATGACGAGATTTGAAATCAAGGGATCAACAAGAATGTGTGGGGAGCTCATGGCAGAAGAGTGGAGATTTTTGACTGTGGTTCCGGTGAACGGAGATTGTGAATTTTCATGAGCCACTTCATTGCATGGTACCTTATTTTCTCCATGCATAAGGGAAGGCATCAACCAGTTTTAAGCTCTAAAACGAAATACATCGGAAAAGTTGCTCAACTCCTCGAAGTTATAAATGAGCCATTTCACAGAACGTCTCCTGTCTTATGTATCAGCAAGTCCCAGGTGCTCGGGTTTGGAGGAGGAGAGGGTAGTCCTGGTGTGAAGGGCCATTTGATGCTTTTTCTGAAAAAGGAGAATGAAGACACAGAGCTGTAGAAACTACCTTTGCTGGAGAGGCCATCTCTCCTATCTATCGTGTCAGATGGCGCTGGAAGGGCTCAGTCAGCACACCAGACAAGTTTGTAAAAGCCCTGTTGGGGACAGAAGTCACATTCCTTTCAATCCTATGAGGGTCTCAATGAGTGCTCAGAATCTCCCACCCATGCCCACTAAGGCACTTGGTGTGTCACATGTGTGTGTGTGTGTGTGTCTTTATATTCCTTTATCCATTGGTTATCATTCTTTTCCATTCCAGCTGTGAAATAGTAACTGGGTGACACTGCTTGGACCCCACAGTCCAGTGTACACTGTCACAGCTGGAGTGTCAAGAGACAAACCACATCAGCCAGATCAGAGATCCTCCAGGAATCAGATGAGCGCACCATGGCTGTCTTGTCTATCGGGCAGTCGAGGCCCTCAGGGCTTCTCTATGCAAGCAACGCATCACCTAAAACCAACCCACTCCTGTCTCCATCCCTTTTCCCACTGCCTGCTGTAGACCAGGCAGCCTGCCAGTGGCAGAGGAGAGGCAGAGCAGGGTCTAAACACAGCAGGGGAGTGACCAGGACCGGAGAGATGGAGAGCATGCACAGGGCAGAGGGAGGACGCCAGAACTGGATTCCCATTCTTCCTCCCTCCCTCTCACAATACTGACTCCTCCCAGCATGCTGTTCTTCTGGGAAGCAAGAAATTCCCACCCAGGTCTGCTCCTTGCACACAGCGCATCGGGTAGCCTTCTTTTCCAGCTTCCTGTCAAAAATTTGCTCCCTAAACTTCTGACCCTCGTGGTCAGATATAATTTGGAGCCATTTATAACTTAGCAGTTAGCAGCATTTGAGGGAAGAAAATGACCCCGTCGTGGACATTCTTTAGGTGTTTAGAGTTCATCTTCATTCCCCCATGGGGAGAATGAAGGCTAGGGTAGGATATGGAAGTCCTTCCTTCTTCACCAGGGCCTTTCTGTCAGCATCCTTAGTTTCATTGTCTGATTGTTGAATCAACAATTTCTTCACTTTTTGCCCGTTAGAATTACGTGCTTATGAACTGTGAAGTTTTTCTGAGAATTCAGCCTAGTACCTGATAGGAGCAGCCGGTGTTTCATACATACTTGCTGACTATAATGCAAGGTCATCCACTAGAGGTGTGGATATAAATTTTGATTTTTCTCATAACTGGCTGGTTACCACAGATACGTATTATTTGACTTTAGTTTATTTCTAGAAAAGGAAAGTTGAGAGAGCAAGAGTTCTTATGAGAATTTTGACAGGATTCCATGAGCTGGCATCTTTGAGAGCAGGGTTTCTGTGCCACCATAGAGTTTGATTAAATATACTACTCATATACATTTCCCTTGCAAGCTAGTATGTCTTCTGTGAACCTGTTTTAACAATATTTTGTCTTATGGTGACACTAGCATTTGGGTTCAGGAACTTGTAGTTGGGTACTCTACCGTTTGAACGATGCCTCCCGCCCATCTTTTAGCTTAGTTGTTTTTCAAGTAGAGATTTGCATTCTTGCTGACTGGACCACCGTGGACCAAGATTCTTCTATATATGCCTCCCCTGTGGCAGAAATTACAGACATATAGCACCATGTCTGACTTATTGATTAAAATTGAGTTTCACAAACTTTTGCCTGGTATGACCTCAAATGGTGATCCTTCTGGTCCTGGCCTTTTTAAGAGCTGAGAATATCGATATGTGCTACTCTGCCTGGCCAAGCTCTTTACATTTGATGTTGAAGTAAGCGTCTTCCAGTATAACTGTGAAAGAAATAATGAAATCTCAATAGATATGGGCAACGGAGGAGGGAGGAACTTGGCTAAGGGAAATTAATTTTCTAAAGGCATTTTTTTGCACCAGATAATTTGATCATTTGTGTAGAATACACACTGGAGTGAGACGATACATGTTACAACTTCACTCTTAAAACGATGTGCTTGTAGTAGTAGTTTGAGCCATTTGAGAACTCTGCACAACCCAGCTTGATGTGGCATCCAGTTATAGAGACCCACGCCATGACAGTGTGTGCATCTGAAACATGAGTTGTCCTGCCAGGGTTGTTTTCATAGACGAATGTCAGCTGATTTTTGTTTTATTTTATTGGAAATAAATGACGTGTCTGTTTGTTTTTAAGGTGAGTTCTAGGATTGAAACTTTGGCCACAAGCTAAGAGCAGGGTGTGTGTGTGTGTGTGTGTGTGTGTGTGTGGTGAAATCATGATTTAGATTAATAACCCTTTTGTCATATCACCATTGCCAGTGGACTAATTACAGAACCCCAGGCCGGATGAAAGATAAGAAAGTTCAGTTCCTCATCCATCGAAATGTTGACATTTGGTGTCTCGCTGGCTGTAAGGCGGATGTTTACATCTCGCTGTCTTTAATATCCTTTTCCAATAGGTTATATATTATTTCTGACTTGAATATGTCATCCTATATACAGAAGACTAAGCAAACAGCTGTTCACCTATGCATAATTAAACGTCTTTCATGAGGCGTGTTTGATACTGTCAACATATCTGTTTCCCTCGCGTGCACAGCATTGTGCGGGGACCCGTTATGGAATGCCAGGAGGTCATCTGATCATAATGAAGTTCACGGGGACCTGAAGATGGGCCGGGAAGTCTTGCCATTCCCCCTTTGCTATCTATTGAGATGGGATGGGAGGCACAGATTGTGTCATCATGAAAATTTCACACATGGTGGAACGCCATTTGTTCCCCGCCACCGAGGGGGAGGGTTGACATTTGAAGCTACACCTCAGTATTAAACTCATTATCATGGAACGGATAAGATCTCGTGCAGGGATTTAAAACAGGGGTCAGCCTTGGTGGTGGATTTTTATTAAAGTCAGCCTGTTTTGAGGGTTTTTTTTTAAATTAATACTCTGTCTCTTCCTCTTTAGGTGTGTGTTTTTCCAGGACACAAATGATGCTTTTGTTCCTTTGCTTTTTCTGACACAAGAGCATGCCATGCTCATGCATATCCGGGGATGCTTTCCTTCTGCTTTATCGTAGCTGGTGGCTGTGAAGGGACAGACAGGAGAAAACCGGAGAAAGACCAGGCAGATGTGGCCTCCTAGGTGCAGTTTTTGAATTGGATTCCAAATCAGAAAGACAGGAGTTATCTTGCTTTTGATCTAAGTGCCATTTGACACCATACACAATGGAAATTTGGAGGTCCTTGTTGTCCTACACTCAAGGACAGTGGCAGGACACCAGGAAGGACTTTCTGTTGAGGAAAGGCAGGGACAGGAGGAGGAGGTAGACAGAAACATAATGAACACCAGATCATTGGACCACCAGAGCTGGGACCTTGTGTCCTGGCCCCGGGCGGGGGCAGTGGTGGTCAGTGAGGCATGGCTAGTAGAACTGGGTTCAAAACCCAATGGATGAATGAGGAATCCACACAGTCTGGCTGGTTTGCCTGGTGGTTGTTGGGTAGAGGGAAAGATTTAGGGCAGACAAGAGTGCTCAGATTGCGAAGGGCCTTGGAAAGGATATTGGTCGAGATATTCCAGGTCTTTCTCTTAAGATCATGGCCTAACTTTCTCAGTGTCAGCCATCCATGTGTGTATGAATTAAGAGGATAATATTCCACATGCACATGTATACACAGACACATGTGGGCACATATGTATGTGTCTTCATGTATATATATCACATATATATATGTGTGTGTATAGTTTCTGTGTGTTGGTACTGGGGCTCAAATCTAGGGCTCAGGTGTTATCTCTTAACTTTTGTGGTCAAGACTCTTGCCTTTCCATTTGAGCCACCATGGCCCTCTTCCAGCTTTTTGGTGCTGGGAGATAAGAGTCTCTTAGATTTGTCTGCCTGGATTGCCTTTGAACCATGACCTTCAGACTTCACCTTCCTGGGTAGCTGGGATTTACAGGCATGAATGAACCTAGATCTTCAGGATGTTATTACCACAACTGTCTTTCCTTGTGTTGATCGTGTCCTAGTGTGCTTTCTTATTAAAGGTGTCCATTGGGGATGCAGGAGTCCTGCAGGGGGGTCTTCCAATCTGCCTGTTTGTTGGCATCAGTGACATTGGCAGAGCTGCACAGATTTCAGGGCTGCAGACTCCCTCTCTCATAGCACACACCACAGGCCCTTTGATTGCCATGGAACACAGTTTGAAAAGCATCATGTGTTGAGTTTTATGTCTAATTCGCTGTGGCTGAGACAGAGCTACCAAAGCAAGCCTGCCTTCTCTGGCCTGCACGAGCCGACCTCTGAACTGGGTGGAACGTGTAATGACACTGGCAGCGCCATCTTGCTCCCTTGGACAAGTGTGCTGATGATGCAGAAGTTGCAAATCTTACCTAATTTGTGGACTGCAGCAAATGTCTGCAAACCTCCCAGTAAGACCAAAGCATTTCAGAAGGGTGCAAAGATGGCCTAGTGTGTAAAATTGAAGGGGGAGGAGGAGTTTCCACGAAGGACTTTCAGAGTCAACACGAGTTATGCATTACCCTGTGAAGCTTTGTAGAAAAGCTCTTGAATTTCCCAAGGCATTTCTATATTTCTTTTTCATTTTTTTAAAAAAAATTGCATCATGGCTTTAATTGGATGTCAAGTCATAGCAATCGCTGGAAGCATCCATGTCTTATACTTTTTAATTTCAAGATTGAATAAGAATGCCTGTTTGCTGTTTGTAAAGATTTGATAAATGTTACCATGAGAGGAAAAAAAAACAATAATACTTTCAGGTGCTAATTTGCCTTCCAAGCACTACATTTATTTTTAATATAAAATTCGCATCAGTAAATATAGCTCATAAAGGATGCGCAAACCAGACAGGTGAATATTAATTTTCTGTGAGTGTAGTTTTATCTTGAGCATAACATTCTCATACATGCAAACTTGAAGCCCTACTTCTTACCACTCAGGGCACAGGACCCTCTCCCCCGACCTGAAAACATTTATCAAATGTCATAGCACAAGTAAAAGTTAGGCAAAATAAAACAAATGCAGCTTTCTCAAACTCACACATGTAGATCCACATTTTTCCCCCCTTGTAGTCAAAGAATTCACAGGTCATGAAAGCAAGATGGAATCCTAAGATCCAGCTGTTGAGTTTCACGGGAACTATCTGCTCGTGCTATCCTACTCACCACCATTTCTCCTCCTTGCATCAAACCCGAAGTCAAATTATCACATAGTCCAGGGGCCTCGATTTCCTCTGCTATGAACACAGGCTGCCACAGTAACTTTGCCTCTGCTGTCTGTTCTGCAACTCCTTTGTGCTTTTGATCAGTGAGCAAAATGCCTTATTCAGAAGACCTTTGCACACCCTTACTATTCTTACCTGTCCTTTTCCCCTGTGTTTATGTATCCGAAGTAGCTATAAATTAATGTCATTCTGTAATCAGCTTGACCTGGACACACAGGATTTTCCAGTCTTTTATCTTTATTTTTATTTTCCTAGCGATTCCTTGTGAGGACATACAAATAACCGCCAAAGAATCTGAGCTGTATAGAGTCCATGTTCAAAAAAAACCCAAAAAACCAAAAAAACAAATTTTTGAAGAATAAGGACCAAAAAAGAAGAAAAAAAGTCATAAAAGTAACCAGCTGTGATTTCCTGAGAAGGAAGATACTTGTATATTGGAGTATGCAAGTAGGGAAGGAAATATAACCACGTTTGCATTTCTGCCTGTGTGACTTCATCCATATAAGCAAATACATATACAAAATTATACAGCATCAGATCCCAGCCTTGCTGACTCAGAATCCTTCTGCTGTACCTTTTTACTTCCATCTTTTGTTGGGAGAGAAAGAAGAGTTTTGAGATCTGTAAAGCAATGGGCGTGGATTGGGAAAGGCCAGGAAAGAGAAAGGGACCTGGAAAAGACAAATCTTAAAACCTGGGAGCTACCAGGCCCACCAGGGCTTTTACTGATCCAGTTCCCCCGGCTTATTTGACTGGAAGCTCCTGAATTGTCTCTTCTCCTTGCAGATTCTTCTTAGGGGGAGGGGTGTACCATCAAGTCTACAGATTGGAGGGAGCGCGCCGAGTCAGGGTGTAAATTCTGGAGTATACAGTCCTTGCAATTCCGGGCTACTTGGTGTGGTGGGGGGAAGATTTGGCATTTGCGTCCTTGCATTTGGCACTGTAGACTATTTTAATAATGTTTATACTGTGGTTCATCTCCTTCACTCACAAAGCTGTTAAAAAGCCATCCCTGAACCTTTTCCTACTACATAAAGAGCTGTAACAGGCTGTCCCCGGTATAGTCCGCAAAAGATTTCTTGAATGCTAAGCAAAATGCGACATATGCAAAATAAGTGTATGCTGGATTATGTAAATTTTTTTTAAAAGAAGGAGAGAGAGAGAGAGATGAGGGGAAAGTACTTAGCTTGAAAGAAATCTGTCCGCAGGGAGAGTTGCAGACATAATTGGAGAAGAGGCTTTCCGTTGCTTCCTGCTCTAATTCACTTCTTCAAAGGTGCCTCTATTTTCTGATGAAAGTACCGTAGAATCATTTATTTGACTCACCAGGGTCTTGAAGCCACATTGAATCATTGTATCAAACATTCTTATCAAGCATATTCTCCTAAATCTCCACATACCCCAACTTTCTCAAGGACATGTTTGTTTGCTTTTTGTTTCTCCATTGGAGGGAAGGTCTTTCACACATGGTAGGATACCAGCCTTGAGGTCAAGTTGAGGAGAAACCACAAAGCGAATGCACTTTGCTTTTAGCAAGCTTCATTAATCTCTCGAGATAGGTAAAGATGAATCTGGAAAAAAAATCGAATAAACTCATCTTTTTAATTGAAGAAGAATGAACTGTGGAGGAGAAAAGAATCTTAGGGAATGAGCCATCTTGGCCCTTCTTTTCTTATTTGAGGAAAAGGCATTTCAAATGCCTAAATAATTATCCTCAGGCCTGAAAAATGTTTTTAAGAAAAGAATCATCCAAACAAACCAAGCAAGAAATCAGTATTTGATTTTCCCTATCTCTTATTGACCAATCTATAAGAATCAAGTGAGAGAATGTTTTAAATAGTAAAGATGCCTAAGTCTGTCCTCTACAAAGTTAAGTGGAAAGGCTCTGAAATTTGATCCAGAGAATTTACTTTCTTGACAATTGCCCTGAGAAATTATTAGAATGCAGAAGTGAGAGGAAAAAAAAACAAATAAAAACCAACAACCTCACACACTGTCAACATTCTATTCATAGATCCTAGACTCCTAATTAACATGGCAACCTCTGTACACTTCTGAAATGTGTTCTTTACAAACCATCCATGTTTATTTTCGATGGAAGGCTGGAGGAGAGGTCCTGATGTTTAGAAATGTGGGGTACAACCATTTGTAAGTCTGTCCTCCTGGAATCTGCTGCTGCTGCTGCTGTGGGGGTGGGGAGGCCTGGGCACACGTGTGTGTGTGTGTGTGTGTGTGTGTGTGTGTGTGTGTGTGTGTGTGGTGCCTCTAAGAAGCCCAGTAGATACAGCATGGGCCTTTCGGTAAACCTGCTACTTGTTGACTTCAGATTGGAAGGAAACAACCCAAACTTGGATGCCTCATAATGTCAGGCAGAAGCAATCAGAACATTTGGCAAGTGGATAAACGTTTATGATTCCTAAGCATGAGCTTCTTGGAAAGGAAAATAATGCTCTTTCTTCCTTCCTTCATTTCCTCTTTCCCTCCAGCTTCCCTCCCTCTCTCTCTCCCTCCCTCTTTCCTTTCCTTTCCCTCCTTCCCTCCCTCCCTCCCTCCCTCTCTCCCTTCCTTCCTTCTTTCCTTCCTTCCTTCTCCTCTTCCTCTCCTCCCCTTCCTCTTCTTCTCTCCTCTTCCTCCTCTCCTCTTTCTCCCCCTCTTCCTCCTCCCTTCTCCTCCCCCTCCTCTTCCTTCTCCTCCTCTTCCTCCTCCTCCTCCTCCTGTCCTCCTCCTTACCTCCCCCCTCCTTCTCTTCCATGTTTCTTGCTTCTTTTTGGTTAGAAGGTGCTGTCTGCTGTCCATGTCACTAGCTGTGAATAGTGCCGATTGGTGAGAAGTCCTTTCACTGTCTCTGCTTGCTCTGCAGGATGTGCTGGGTTTTCTGGGGGTGAGATCCCGTTCCTTGTCTCAATGCTTCTCCCCGAAGTACTATGAGCTGAAGAAATTTGAAAATCATTTAGATACACTCAATTCATATCCAGGTAGTTTTATGAGGCAAACAAAACAATCCACCACCAACAAAACCCAGCACATAACAAGTGGACAGCAGTTGGAAGCTCTACACTGAAAAAGATTCATTGGACCTCTAACTTGCAGATTTTTTTCAACTAATTTCAGAGTCTGTGTACTTCACTTCTTGTGTGAATGTGGGCTTTTGTACCATCCCATTTGACAATTAAAATGGTAGAATGTACAGGCAAAGATAAAAAGCTATTGTGTGTTGTTTTGTTTGTTTTCCCGCTGTGCTGGGAGTGAGCAGAGCTCTCAACAGTAGTTGGGCATGGCACACAAAGGCTTGGGCTTCAGAGCCTACAATTGTGGAGTGAGATACATGGGGGAACAATGTAGCTCTGAACGAGCATGTGGTAATTAGCCACCTTTCTAAGTGGCATTCTTTGCAGAACAGGATAAGTCAGTGGTGGGAGAGATGCAGGCATACACTAATTGAGAAGCCATTTTATCTTTGATAGAAGCCACAATCAGCCTTGGATGAAGAGACAAAAGCAGAGAAGAGAAAAGAAAAGATTGGTGAGATGATGTGATCAGCAATTAAAGATTCCGGGGGCAGATTTTCCAGGCACTGGGTGGAGGTGTAGAAGCTCCTGAGTTACTAAGCCGTAGCCCCTTAGGAGAGAATTAGAAACCAAGACGTCTGAGATTTCCGAAGAGCTGGCTTTTCAAGCTTCTACAGCGAGCAGACAGAGACAGAGGGCCTGAGAATGTTTTCCAGAATCAGGCAGAAATTTGGGCAGGCTTTTGGTGAATGACTCGTAAGTTAGTTAGAGAAGAAGAGTAATTTCAGGTTTATCTGGAATTACATGTTACAGGCTCCTGAATCCAGAGCCTTGAGTATGGAGATTCAAGCATGCTTGATACTTGAGTCTAGTGTTTGCATATCTGGTGTGTGTGTGTGTGTGTGTGTGTGTGTGTGTGTACTCATATGCAATGTTTTGGGTAAGGTAGAAGAATTGCTGGAAGCAAGCAGTGCTTTATCTTCCATGCGGTCATATTGGCTGTGGTTCACTCTGGGCCCATGACATGGGGCCAGCCACACCAGTTTGAATCTCATTTCCTCGCAGCTTCTTTGCAGAGACACATTGGTAATATCTTAGGCTCCAGGGTAGCCTAACAACACACACACCTAAATTGTTTCTAAACCTGCTGGACTGGCATACAATTTGGCCTTTCCAACACTTGATTCTGAATCTGTCTTCACATTTCTGGAGTCTGGATTTTTTTTTTTTGAGGTAAATCTCGTTGGTGGAATCCTTTGATATTTTCAAGGGATCTGGACCCCTGATTTCTTTTTTGCAGTCGTGTCAAGGCTATATGCAGTTCTCCTGATTGGGATCATATTTTGCCTCCATCTGCTAGAGCAGTGGACGAATTAGAACGAAGATAGTTAGGTATATTGTAGCGAGTACAATAGTCTTCACATCAACATTCTAAAAAAATAAAGAAAAATAATGGTGTGTGGGAGGAGAAAGGGGTGAGAATATTGAAAGGGTTGACATCGGCAAAAATGCATTGCACTCATTCATGCATTATATTCAATAATGGCTTCGTAGTAAGCAAAGGTGTATTGGATTAGACCGAGGCACTACCCACCCACACAATGAAATGAGGACATACTAGATGCCATCGAAATTTAAAAATCATCTCAACCACATACTGAAGTCGTAAAAGAGGAGAAATTATTCTACTGCATCTATCTGATAAGGAGTGGGAGGCAGGCCATGTAAATAACAAGTGCTGTTGCAATGACAGGAGCTTCTGGTTTCTTTCTTTTGGGGTACATCTTTGGTTGCCTTTGACCAATCAGTCGTCCACCTGGGAGCCTCGTTCTCCTGGGAAAATTCCTAGGTCTTGCCATTTCTCTTACTTAGGTATTTAATTTTATTGTTTCTAGGTAATTTGATTGGACCTTGTCACCGCACCTCTCTGCTGACTGCGGTCCTGTCTTGTCATTAGAGCTTACCTCTTTCCCTCAGTCACCCCCTAGGTCTAATTCATCTCCTTCAGGAGGAGGGACGCTCCTCTCCCTCTTCCCTTGCCACCACCCAGTGTGCAGCGCCATCAGCCTGACGTGGGAGTGCTTTTGAAAACTCAGAACTGCCATGCCATACCTGACGCCCACAATCGGAGCTCTCAGCCGGGCTCTGCGTGCTCCTTTTTGTGCCCAGCAAAGCTTAGGTGTCGTTACGGTGATTTGTGTCTAGGGTTCCATCTGTCTCCTCCAGGGATCATTTCTGTAGACGTCATTTATGCCGTTGTTCTCTTGTTGTTCAGATATCCATCTTCAGATGGCTGATACATAAACAGGTCTACAGTGCACACTATGCTCAGAGCCAACTCAGTCTCTCTCTTGTTTTCTTTTTGCCTATCTCATTGAGTGGAAAGGCAAAGTCACACATTTTTTTTTGTCTTATGAAATAAAAGTAGCAAAAAACTATTATGCTGATCCCAGAGTTTGAACTCAGGGTCTAGGTACTCGTTCCTGAGCCTCTTTGCTCAAGGATGGTGTTCTTAATCCACAATGTTACTTTCTGCTTTTTGGAGATAAATGTCTCACAGACTTTTCTGCCCAGGCTGGCTTTGAATCAGGATCCTCAGATCTCAGCCTCCTGAGTAACTGGGAGATTATACTCATGAACTCCCACCCCGTAGCTTAATTATATTTTTAAAGAGAAACATTAACAACAAAAAATAATGTTGCAATGCATAGTTCTGTAAGGTCGATAGGGCCCACCTTGACTTGATATAAAAGAGAACAGAGAGAAAAAGAAGAAAAACTGAAAGGCTTTAGGATAAATGCATACTCTGTAATTGATGCCTTGAAGAAAAGATGATTATCTTCTTTCATCCTAAATAAGGTGAACATTCAAAAATCCAACCCCGCTTTTCCTTTATGAAGCCAGTTTATAATTTGTAGGAAAACAGGCATTAGATGCAGTGGATTTTGTGGGTGCTTGTCACGTGGTATGAAAATATCCTCACATTTCCACGGAATCCATAAAGACTTGCCAACAAAAGAGAGATTCACCCCTGCAATCCCAGCTACGCAGGAAGCTGAAATCCTGGTCCAAAGCCAGCCTGGGCAGGAATGTCATTAAGGTTCTCATCTCCAGTTATCCAGGAAAGTCTTGGATGTGGCTCTGGGGCTCAGGTGTCACAAAGCTAAGAGACAGTGCAGACGACCTGAGTTGAGGCCCCAACTCCAGAACAGTAAGACATAAAGAAACCATTCCTCTTATCCACAGAGAAGCAAGCTGTTCCGTGAGAATGAGTGACTGGTGGAAGATTCCACTCAGATGATACAAAATTAGAATTGAATTGCCAGGGAGAAATTACACAGGTCCCCCAAGTACTGAGCCCAAGGATGGAAGGTTAATTTTTAGTGAAAACATTTTATTCTTGTTCCAAATGTCAGAGCACCTTCCTAATCCTTGTCTCGAAAAGCGATTTCCCCTGATCATGTCTCCAAGGCAAAACTCCGAGTGCTTGTGGTCCAATTTAACCGAGAAAGAAATTCCTGGTGAGCTCCTGTCTGGTACCTTTGCTCCTTCTCTTCAAATATATGGCTTATTAATTGTCAGGCTACAGCCTGATCCTCTGCTAAGTGCATAGAATGGAAAAAGCCGGGCTGGTGGTGTTGCTGTCCCTTTTGTGTCAAAGGCAACAGTAGTTCCTTGTTTAATTTCTATGGGGCTTCCTGCTACCCCACTGTATGTCCGTTATCTGACTAAATATGTCCAGTGCTTTGAGAGCTAGAGGAATGTACTGAAAACCGAACAACTAGAA